>NW_024039471.1:0-493535 GCF_016077235.1 Cyprinodon tularosa | reverse complement strand
TTTGATTTAAAATAAAAATAATAAACAGCATATTTTTAAACCTAATAGTTTTCACTCAGTCTTATTTGAAGCTGAAAAATCTTGGCTCCGTGAGAGCAATCAGCAGTTATTACTAATGTTATTCATCAGAAGAATCAGTGCCTACCCACGCATCCTTCAACTTAGCAGCTAAATCTGCAGCTTTAGCTTCAACCACCAACATTCACATTTTATTCAGAAATGTCTCATTCCTTTTAACATAACTTTTTGCGCTTCCACACCTGATGTGGGACTTTTACTTTTAACAACTCGCTGGGTGTTACTGATTCGCCTCAGCTACATAATTACTTACAGTATTGATGGCAGTCACAGTATGGTATCCACAGTCACATGGTCTAGTTATGGTACACATACAAAAAAACTGCTTTAAACATAAAAATAAAATTTTGTAAAGCTGCAGTAAGCGATGATATAATTAGAAGTTGTTTGTAGGTAACCAGTGTAACAAGGTCACTTTGAAGTTGAACAAGAAAAGAATACTCACACCAAGTAGGATCAATAATGTACCAGTAACTTTTTTAAACATAGGCTAAAACATTTTTTAGAAGTGCTGTTCAATAGTTTCATTTACAGTAAACCAGAATAGCTCTGACTTTGCCAGTTTTACATAGGATGTTAGTTGTCCCCAGAGAACAGCATACTGAAAGTGTGTGCAGTAAAGATGTTCAATATTTTGAGAAACTTTTTCAGCCAAATACCTTCATGTTGACATAGCTACAGTTGCTATGTCAACATGAAACAGCTCCATTTGAAATTCAGAGTTGGAAGGGCATAAGTTAAGAAATTAGATGCCTTATTCCAAGATTATTAGTCTGATTATAGGAACATTTTGGGAAATTAATGAACCAAAAAGGCAAATAGGCTTCACAATGGTGTAAGTAAGAGAAAAGTAACACAATATGTTTTTCTTTTTAGATTATTACACCCCATTTCCTCTCATGATATTGCAATAAAAATATTTCATTTTCACCTTCAACAGATTTATTCAGTTCTAGAGTATTTCTGAGTATTTATTTTTTTTATTTAATCATAGACTGTGGACAGATGGTAACTTAAAAAAGAGTAATATGTGGAAAATCACCTACCAAAAAGCTTCCCTTATCATCATATGATAATATTAAAATTTCTGGTAATTTTATTAGTAAAATTTTAATGGTGCCATCAACACTCATTGGGATTGAATTGTTACCGTAAAATGAAAAGACATATTATATTTTTAGAAGCATAACAAAAAAGTATGTGCACCAACCATGTTAATGAAGAAGAAAGAAACACTAATGATAAAAAAAAAAAAAAAAAAAATATCTACATATAACCATGCAATTTTCTCCCTTTATCAGCTGCAGACAGTGTTATTTCAAGAGAAAGAAATCTTGTCGTGGTCTATGTTAGTTTTTCCTGCAGGGGCTGAGCCAGCATGCTGAGTTTTGTTAACGAGCTGACTGTTCCAGCTGCCTTTGGTGAGCTAATACCAACTGTTATGAAAATTAAATGGATACATTTGTTTTAGAGAAGCTTACTGTCTTGGTGGTATCCTACCTAGCTGGGGGTTATGTAATGTGACACATCAATTTGGGCGGTGGGGGTTGGTGAGGGAAGTTAAAGAGCTGAGATGCGGTAAGTTAAATCTAACAAAGGATCTGTTCTACAGCTGGAATGATTTCCAAAAGGTTTGTTTTGGCTCTAAACAATTTTTGAGGTCATTCAATCCCCAAAGCTGTTTTTAAAAATGTTTGGGAAATTTTTGTCCTTTTCCTTAACAAATGTTTTTTTTTTTTCTTCCCCTTTTTTTATAATTTTTTTTTTTTGAATCAACCCAAAGCTCTTTTCAATAGAACTTTTTAAACCACAATTATACCAAATGTTTTTGATTTGAACAGAAATTATGAATATTATTTAGGAAAAAAAAAATGTAAAAATCCTATTTCCCCATTATAATTAAATCAAAGCTTGTGGTTGTCCCCTCACAAAGAACTGTTAAAAAATTTTTTCCCCTTTCATTAATGCGGGTTATCCTTAACAGGCCAAAATATATAATTTAGTCTGAAAA
This sequence comes from Cyprinodon tularosa, assembly GCF_016077235.1. NCBI lineage: Eukaryota > Metazoa > Chordata > Actinopteri > Cyprinodontiformes > Cyprinodontidae > Cyprinodon > Cyprinodon tularosa. Next base: position 491,446 of record NW_024039471.1, on the reverse strand, counting down.
CTTCCCACTTTATTTCATGAGCAGTACCTAACAATATATGTAAATGCAGATACTGGGGGGGATTGGCCCGGGGCCCCGGGGGAAAACCCCCCTTAATTTAACAGCTTTGTTTGTACACCATTGAAAACCAAAAATAAAGGGCCCGTTTTTTCGGGGGGAAATCTGCAACCAGGGTATTTTACTTTCACATTATCCTGTTGTCTGCAGGAACCAACTGAGGTCTTGAGGGGAACTATTTTTATTAAATGGCACCTTGACAAAAGGGGATAAAAAGTATATTTCATAATTTAAAGGGAAATCTGCTGATTCACTTGCTTTTTGAATGCAGCTGAAAACAATGTTCCGTCCAGGGACAGGGGAAAAAACAAAAAGAAACAATACCTTGAAGGAGTAGATGGGGGGGCCCGAAAGAGATGAAAGGAAAGCATTCCTTCTGGGGGGGTCTGTTTCAAGCCGAACGGGGACAATTTTCAAGTTTTTTTTTTCTTACCCTCATAAAAATCGAAGCTTGCTACTGCCGGTGCAAAACCCGCCCTGTGGCTCCAAAGTACAATAAATCTTGAACCTGCACCCCTGAATTTTGCACACAGAACATTTGTGCTGAAAGAGTTAGATACATTTAAAATTTATTCTTTTTGATTGACTAATGTTTGTTTGTTGTTGGGAATTCTTTTTAAAATTTAAATAATTATTGTGTATTTTTAAAATTTTTTTGGGGTTTTGTGAATTCTGTATTGTTTTTGTTTTTTCTGATATTCCCTTTCAGGGTCACCCTGAAATTTTACTTCCTTTTTGTAGCCCAAGGAAAAAGCCCCCTTTTCCAGGAAGAAAAAAACTCTGGACTGTTGTGCTAAATCTGGAAAGCGTTAGAAAACACACATGAATAAAGTTGGTAAAATTGGGAATAAAACATTTTGGAAAAGAAGTATAGAATACAAAGTTACAGAAACATAGTAAACAGCTCAAACTCTGCATTATAAAACCTGTCACATATGAAGGTGCTTACAATAGAATGTGTCACTTTGCAACTGGAAAAAATCTCAATTTAACAGTGAGTCTCCAGCCGTAAAAACTGACAACCATGTCATCCTGTCCTGTGTCTATTTTAATAGCTGTATTTGCCAGCTCATCAAAGATGGAAATGAATTGAGTATTAAACTCAGTGTATGTGTGCTTTGCCTTTTCCTATCATTTGTTTATATTGCAGCTAAAAGGGCAGGGTCCATCATAGTGATACAGTAGGTATTTGAACTGGATTAATCTCGAAAATCCTAAGATTGTGCGCTAAATCTAAGCATTTTGGACCTTTTCAAACAGGGCCAGAATGACATAAAAGAACAAAAATAAAACAACATTTAATCAAATATTAAGTCGGTTGTATGAACCACGTGATCTGTTTTGTTGGGCTTTCAAAATCGATTTAAATTTCCACAATGTCATAAGGGAGGACATCTGTAAAGGGAAAGGGGAAGGAAAATCATTTATTAAGAGGAAAGAAATTGAAAAATGGCAAAAAAAGGTGGAATGAAGATAAAAAAGGAAGAAGGTTATATAAAGTACAAAAGTCAGTATTAAATAGAAATATTAATGAGAGAAACCGAAGGGAAGAAATAATAATGATCAGATTAAGAGTAGGTCATACTTATTTAAATGACAATTTATACTTAATAGGGAGGAAAAATAATGATAAATGTGAAGGATGTGGAGAGATAGAAAATGTAGAACATGTATTGATGAACTTTAAAACATCTGGACCTGAAAGGAAGAAATTGAAAAGAGTTGAAAGGACAGGCCAAGAATGGAGTCTTAAAGGATTATTGGGAAATAAAGGAAATATAAAAGATATTTATAGATTAAGGAAAGCATTATTTATTTATCTTCAGAATACAAAATAAAAAAATAGAATTTAATAGATGTAAAACAATGTTGCTACACACTCATGAACAGTAGGTGGCGGTATGCACGCCCCTTCCCTAGAGCCCGGTGGGATCGAAAACATTTTGAATGGAAATCAATGGGGAGAAATTAATAAACTTCTGGTCCCAGTCGCTCTCTGTCACTGATTCCAGATATGCTGGTTGTGTATTTAAATTGTTTTGTTTTTTTGAGTTCCTCTTTGGTCAAAATCTGGTCAAAATCCATCAATGAGATCGCACCAAACAGGAAGTTAAATGCACAAAGGATCCGGTAGATTTCCAAATAAAACACATCCGATCTTAACCCATGATCCTATTTTTAACTAGTTTAATTAGTTTCTCCCGTATGCCACGACGTAATGCATTGATCTGAAAATCAACCTCAGACGCAACGCACGCAGTGGCGAGGGTTTGATCCGTCAGATGGAGTTATATCAGAGATCCGAAAAACGTAGCAAAAACTAGCAAGCGGGTGATTATATATGTTCACTAAGTAAATATTATGTAAATAAACCCTACACTTCTCGCTATAAATGTAATCAAAACCCATTTAAATGCAGAAACTGATTGAAATTATTGATTTTCCCACTAAAAGTTAGAGAAATCTCAGCCATGTTTATACCAAAATGTTACAGTTTCACATTATCTTGAAAAATCTTTGCAAGAAACGAACAAGCAAGTGAATATGTACATTCCCTGAGTAAATATTCTGGCAACAAACTATACATTTCTCACTAGAAATGTAATCAAAACTCATTTTAATGCAAAACAAACTCATTAATCTTTCCACAAAAAAATGAGCGAATGTCGGCCATCTTTATATATTTTTTTTCTTCTCCCAGCTGGAATCTTGAAAGTCACGTGACTAGGACGTAAAACAATAGAAAGCGTATAGGCAGAAGAATCTTAACAGTACCACAAAAAAATGGCCATTAATGTACCTCCACTACGTTTTGCATTGTGGACCAACGTAGTGGGGGTACATTTTCCCATGAGACTGGGTTGGTTAGAGTGGTTTGCTTGTGCTCTGAGAGGGTTGCAAGTACCTGGTTCAAATCTCACTGCCTCCACCCTGGGTTCCTGAGCAACACCCTTAACCCCTGATTGCTCCCCCAAGGAGCAGTGGGCTAGAGTTTTGTAACATAAACATGTTTCTTTGAGCTTAAATAGGTGATGCAAAATTTTATTTTCTCCCTAAGGAATCCCCCCAAAAAATATTTTATTTTAGTACTGAAGATTTTTGGTTAAAGACCCAGATGAAGGGGCACATAGATGTTCCTCAAAAAATTTTCTTTCATGCTTTTTCTGTTTCTATCAAATTATATGTAAAATATTTCTTTTATTGACATATTTGCTTGTCTCTATTATAAACTGAAGAATAATGCAATGCACGTTATCCCTCATCTAGACACAATACATATGCTCACAGCATATAGACACAACATATGAATCTGACATATAGACTTTAAACCACTACATATACAGCTTCCATTACATAAGCACGATACATGCACACCTTACATAGATACATGGACACACCAGAAGACACATAAACATACCAGAAGACACATAAACATACTTTTCACTGCATGAAAAGTGGGATTTTCGTCAATATGCGGCACTGTAGATTGTCGTGGAACTTCAGGTTAGCAGCAGTTTACGACAATTTGCAGGCTTCGTCGAAAACTCCCGTAAATTGTCAAAAATTGACGTGGACTTTCTTAGGCAGTGTTCCCCCCATGCTTCCCCCCCATGGAATTCTAGGGGAGGCTTTAACATGTAAATGAACATGCTGTGAGCTATACAAATGCAAATCAGGGTTGCAGGGGGGGGTTTTACTCCAAGTGACATTTTTCTAAAAGGTAAGAAAATCTCTGATACAAAGAGATCAGGCTCAGTATAGCCTCTTACATTTTAGCTTGAATCGATTTATTTAATTAAAGTATAGAGACCAAAACAGATCTTTAGCTGACAGAGCAATACATTTAGAGCAGTAATTATTAAAGATAAAAAATAAAATGTTGTCTGTCAATATGCTCAATTCACAATTACTTAAGTGGAAAAGTTTCAAGAAATGAGTCTGAGATGATTCACTTTATAACATGGCGCATTATCCTGTTGGAAGTAGCCATCAGAAGATTGGTACACTGTGGTCATAAGGTCCGGCCAGGTCAAGATCCGCAATTGCACCAAACAGGAAAAAGAACATCGACAAATTCCGGTTCGTCAAATTAAAATATAGCAGCAACAGATCGGTGACTAGAAATTATAGCACAATTCTTATATATATATATAAAAAAAAAAAAATAACACCGTTTATTTAAATGATTGGATCCAAACTATTGGTTATTCACCAAAGAGGAAGCAGATTTCTCATCTCCATCAAAATATTTATTTTATACCGAGGGACTTAAACTTTAATCAAATCCATTCAAAAGAAACTTCTTATTACAGGAATGAAAAGAGATGCTGAGTTTGGGAGCAGTGAACAAGTTCATTAAAAAAAAGCAGTTTTGAATTATCCTTATCCCCGTTACAAAAATCTACAAAAAAATATATATATATTTGGGCAGAAACTGAACATATGCTGGATGATGGTGGGATTTTTTTAATATGTCATATTAAATTAAGCGCTCACAGGGTTCATACAGGAATGAGTGACTCTAATTTAATGCTATTTTAATGCTATATGAAATGATTTTAATGCCATCAACAAGAACCATGTACACAAGTTATTAGTGTACATGAAATATGAAGGAGCTGTAAGCAGAGTTCCATGACTCCTGTATGTATGTAAACACACACACACACACATATATACGTATATATATATCCTCTAGCTTTTTCTCCGCCTGACGAAATTGTTTTTATAAGCATTTTTTATTAAAGAATTATAACTACTTCGATAAACATATTTAAATAATTTTAGTGCCAATTAAGGCCTTGATTTAAAAAAAAAAAAAGAATGATTTTTTTAATTATTTTTATTGATCCGTGGAAACCCTGGTTCATCTCGCGCATGCTCTTTACGATCTCCAAGAAACTCAGAGCGGAGGGGTCTGCAGCCACAGTGGAGGATGTATGCTTTGCTTTGTGCAGGCGGTCTGGAGCGGAGGAAGGGGGGTTTCAGGGTAAAACTCCTCTTGGACGCGATGGCGACTCTGCATCGAACAAGACGAACTCAAAGAAGAGATGCTAGCGGTAAATATATGTTCGATTACTGCCTGCTAGGCTAAAAGCAGCCTAGCCTAAGCTACGGCTAATAGCAGCCTAGCCTAAAGCTACAAGCTACGGCTAATAGTAGCCTTGCAAGAACAAGCTTTATTAAAGTGTATTTTTTGTGATTCACAGGAAGCAGTACGCCGTCTTCACAACTCGGAGACTAATTGCAGGCGCTATGAACCGGAGCAAGGGTAAGATTTAATGAATATGCTTTCATTCTGCGGTAAAAGGCAATGGATACGGATGGATACCGATCATAGCTGTACATTTTGTTTTCACAGACCTCCTATTTGCTCGGAGCCATATCAGCAAGTCCAGATTTGCACGATGTTGATAAAGACGACATTGTGTGTAAGTGACTTGTTTTAATGTTTTCTCCTTCCTTGTTACTGTGACTTGCGTTTGATTTTTTATTCATACCACTCTCATTTAATTGTTTTTCAGCTGCCTGTAAGACGTATTTTCAGACGGTACGCAGGAGCTTCAGATATACGCAGCCAGCCAACACGTTGCGTGCGGAGGCTATCTGCTCGGAGTCGGGCCAGAAGAAAGAGGGTAAGACTTTATTTGGTGACTATTTTTCAGGTGCATTGATAGATGTGTTGTGTCCATACGCAGTGCGCTGATTCATTGTTTTTTTTTCAGCTGCTGAAAGCGAGGCAGAGTGTGCTAGCAGATGAGGAAGTGGAACTCTGGAAGTCCGCCACCGTCGCCCTCATGTCTGACGAAGAAGATGGCGTCGTTGGCGGTGTCTCTGGATGGATTGTACGGTCGCTGCCATTTCGTAGGCCGGATCTCACTGAACTCTGTGTTAAGCTGCAGTCCCGGTTAGAAGCGATGCCAAAGTACAGGGCCACGCACAGTAGGCGTCTGCACATCGGACCTGCCTCGGAGGGAATGCTGCCAGTTACCTCCAACCCCGAGGAAGAAAAACGGACCGTTCACGGAGTTGTAATTTTTAGATACCCATGTGTTTGGATACGCGTTGTATATAGTTGTGTGTGTTTTAATAAAGCTCTTTCTTTGCATAAACAGCTTCCTGGCAAATGTTCATTTCCTGTATAAATTCATTCATGTCCTTGATGGTAGCATAATAATTGTGTAGTAGTGTAGGATAACATAAATACACAGCATATGAATGAATAAATATATGAATGAATAAATATATGAATGAATAAATATATATTCATAAATATATATATATGTAAATTTATTATGTACATGTACATTATGTAAATATATATATATATGCCAACCAATCACGAGCGACTTTACTTGTTTAAAAAGAAGTGGTTCCGTCCAATACTCAGTAAGAAAATTAAAGCCTGGCGTGGCCACGTTTGGTTTTGCTGCCAATCACGAGCGATTTCACTTGTTTGAGAATAGTGGTTTCAGCCAATACTGAGTAGTTTATTCAAGCCAGACCTGGCCAGCCGCGCGGGTTTGCTGCATTCATATGCTAATTAGGGCCATTAGTACACCTGATCGCTCTCCACATACGTCAGAGTCCGTTTCCGACAATTTGTGGCACGACAAACGCGGACAAGCACGGGTTGCAAATTGTCGGAAACTGACGAAAATCAGGCAGATCTGCGGGAGTTTACGGGGACGAAAATCTCACTTTTCATGCAGTGTTTGGCACTAACGGAACCCCATACTATGCAGGGGCAGTAGTGGCTCTAGATGTAGGGGTTAGTCCTGCAACCAGTGAGTTCAAGCCGCTGTTTGTTCTGTCTCTGTCGTAACCCTTGTGCAAGGCGCTTTACCTTCCTTTCCTGCTTGGTGGTTAGTTAGTGTGGATGTACGGCAACGTGGCTTCCATCAATGTGCATCTGGACAGATGTTGCTACAATGTAACATACCAACCTCAGTGTGCAAATGTGTGTATAGGTGACTAACTAAATATAGTGTAGAGTACTTTGTAGTTCTTTGACTTAATATTAAAGTTCTATATAGGTAATTACAGATAATTTATTATGTTATTCCCTGCACTGCAATTAGCACTAGCAGTACGAATCCAAATAATCACAAATTTGGGTCATTTTAGAATGTGGGAAGCAAGGATGTGACATGCATCAGTTAATGATGACTATATGTTGATGTTTGATTAGCAGTCACTATCAGCCATAATTGAAAACCAGAGTCTCTTACAAGACAAAGAGACTAACTTCAAACCCCAAAATGCTCACATTAGCTGCTCAAATAAAAGCTCTTTTGCAATGGTTATTGCTCCACAGCAGACCATACTATTACTGTACAATATGGAGAACCCTGGATGCAGTGAACCTCCAAAAGCTGCTGGACTTGACAATGTGACCTAAAAGGTACCATGGGACTGTGCAAACAAGCTAGATGGGTTTTTTACCACTATCTTTAATCACACCCTCATCCAGTGCCCCATTCTACCATGCATTAGTTCATGCGTTAGTTCCCCACCATCATCCCTCTGCCAAAAAGGAAAAACATTTGCATGTGCAACGACATATGGCACTTATCCCCATCATCATAAATTGCTATGAGAATCTGGCCATCCAGACTCAATCCTCAGCCGTTTACCTACAGAGCCAACCGGTCTACCAGTAGCATGCCGTTTCTACCACTGTGCATAGCATTACAACTTGTAGAACAGAACGGGAGCTATGCCAGACTGCTGCTCATGGTCTTTTAACACCAATACTCTGAGCTGATTGATGAGCAAGCTAGAGGATCTGCATCTTCCTTGCTAGATCAGCTGGTTGATCATGGACTTCCAGACAGACCATCCCAGAGTGTGATGTAGGATCCCACCGATTCTTGTCACTTGTATGAGCATAGCAGGGGACACACCGTTTTCATGGCAATTTGGCTCATTAAAAGTCAGGGCATTGCCATAATTCTGTTATAATTCTGAACATTTCAGAGTAACCAGCTTAGGGGGGAGGGACCTTGTTTTCTAAAGCTTTCTGCTTTCGGAACTGAGGCATGTTACTCTGCATCTGTAAGCAGATTACAGTCCTAACAATATGGGGTTCATGTCTTATGAGCGTTTTTTCACCATGTATATGTGCAAAGAAAGGTGTTAGTGTTTTAAAACTCAATTTCACATAATACCACTGTAATGCTAAAAGTTTTATCCTAAACGATGTCTGAACTGAAATGTACTGTGGTGTATGCCCAGATGTCAGTCAAAGGGTGGTTAGGCTGATAAAAAAAATAGCATAACAGGCAGGATGGAGATGATGCAACATATAAGGTTCTTGGGCACTTTCATCGGTGAAGACCTGAACTAAAAGCCAACTCCACTTAAATCCTGACGTAAATGAATACCTGTATGTATGTGTTTATTTATTTGCACTCCCCTGGAGAGTTGCTATTTTGTAATTTTGCTTTGCTTTTTTGCACAATGAAAATAGAAGAAAACCTGATTTTGATACTTCAGAAGGTAGTAGTCAATGTTAACTGTTTAAAAAAGGGGTTATTAAATGCATCTGATCACAGCAGAGGGTGAAAAGGGAGAGAAAAAGGAGTTGATCCAACATTGCAGGCCTTAGGTTTGACTGCAGGTTGTCTAAACTCTACTGAAGCACGGAGTATGCTTTAAACAATAACAGCAACATTTTGCGGGGAGTTCAAAGCAAGAGCCCCCCCTTCACCACCTCGTAAGATATACTGAAAAGTATCAATTGAAAAGAAAAGTAAACAATTTTAATTGGTTTTGTCTTCTTGCGGTTAGGAAATCATTGGGTTTCAACCCCACATATTTGTCAGCGGTTTCTGTGAGAAAGTGGTGATCACTTCTGTCCTTTGGCCAGAAGGAAACAGGATGAACTGTGATCAGTCAACTTAAAGGAAAAAAAAAACAAGGAGAAATATTATTTCTTCCTTCAAAATCCTTCAAAACGTTTTCTGTCTTTGGATTGAAGGCGACCGCTGCACTGATCCAAAGACATTTTTACGGAATTTCAAGGTTTGAAATCTATTACCTTAATCACAAAAATATAATAATTTGATCTAATGTCTTACGTAAAAAATTAAGAGTATGGTGACCAATGAGGATTTTGTGAGTTAGGATTATGATGAAGGAATAAGTCTTTAAAACCCCAGTAGATTTTGTAAGTATGGTACCCTGGTAGGTTTTACACTGTGAGTCTTTGAGAAAAAGGTAGCTAAACAGAACACAGTAGCGCTATCACACACTATTATGTTATCTGATGAGTCATTTGTATATTTGTATCATGGGTTTACTACTACAGCTGCTGCAAATTGGCGACGTTGAGGGAAGAACACCATGAGCACAAACATATACACATAGCCCCCCCCACCCCCCCCCCACCCCCCACCCCCGCGCTCCCACCCCCCACCCCCATTAGTAATTTTAGATATTTTTCCAGTAATATTGATAATCCAATAAAAAATAAATAAACAGCATGTTGTTGGTTTGGGTTTTTGTCATTTTTTTTATGGTTAAAACAAAAGGTGGGCTGTGTAATGTTGTATGTTTTTATGCAAATATGCCTGCCACCTGTTAATGCAATCAAAAATGAGTGCAAAAATTTAAGAGATGGGCTTTTTATGTTAAACTTGTAGTCTATTTGTTTCTGCAGGGTAGACAAGTATACTTCAGCAATTAAGTGCTGTTTTTCTATAGCTTCATTTGGCAGGCTTGAATTGGAAGTGCATAACACCTTATATTTTTCCAGTTGTCTGTTGATGATCAAATAAAGCTACAGAAAACTTAACTGAACCTATGCTCATCATAAAATGGAACCGCAGCTATGCACAGTATAGAAGGGGGATTATCTTTAATGAGATTACATTTGACAACGAGAAGAAGCCTAGAGCTGCCAGATTTGCATTGCATTTGCAACACATTTATTGGTCCTACAGATTTTAAAAGGATATGTTTTGTACACATCCCTCTACTTTAGGTTTAGAATTTAGACTACCTAAAAATTATGCCAATTAGTAAGTGCTTTTTTCAGTAGGCCTGCAATGATGTTACAGGGGGCCGTGTAAGTGTGTAACCGAAACATGAAATGGACTTGTCAGTGTTGTCACCAAGCCAGAGTATCTATTACACAGGACAAAATTAGCTGCAGTAATAACAATTTACCACCACACCCTTGCAGGTCAATTATTGTTAATGTTCACAACAGTCAGGGAATCCTTTAATTATGTGTAAAGCATAGCCTGCAGATTTTTCATAAATGTCAGATTGCTTCTCTGGGACCCAGAAAACACTGCCATGATATCACAGATATTTATTTCTTTATTTGATTTATTTATTAAATCAAATTGCATTACAAATTTAAACTGAAGAGGATTTAAACTATGCTAAAAGCTATTTTTTAAGAATCAATTCTAACTTAATGTATCACTGATAAGCACTCTTGTTTTCTAACCAACCCAATCTAATTTCCTCACTGATTTGATATAAGGCAACTAACCACACCAACAAAAAAAATTAAATAATTCAAGATAAATAATTGAAGATGACATACAATATTTATAACTTTCTTCCAAACCGATACTTGGATTATAAGAGGTCTGGTTTCTATGAACATACTACTATAACTACATTGCCTCTGTGAAAAAACACAATCTCTCATTAGCAAGACGTACGTAAGTTATGTTTCCCACTTGTACCCTATTTCATATCACAACACACACATTAAGCTCTTTTAAATGGTTATTTGTTTTATGTTTATTTTCTTTTTTTTCCCAATAATTTTAAACCTCAACTCCCACTATGTCCTCTACATTTCATATTTTTTTCCAATATAATATTACCTTTTTCATCCCTAAATGCAGAAGCAATAATGAGCAGAGGCATCAATCCTACTTTCTGACATTTTACGCTTGAAGAAGAATTTTCATGTCAGGCAATAACTGCTAGTGAGCCTCAGTGGCACAAGCTCTGGGCTTGCGCCTACACCAAAGCCTAATGGGATAAATCAGCTCTTGCATAACTAGGGGCAATCACTCACTCCGTCTCCCCCATGACAGGACTCAGTTATGGCTTCTGGGTAATATCATTTCTGTTATCTTAAGATATCAAATTTCTGTCTTTATTGCCAAAGACCTTAGCGAATGGAAGATAGTTTGCTTGCCTTGATAAGACAGAATGAAAAATGAAAGCATATTTATCCACCTCAAAAACCCCATTTAGGTTGGAGAGCTCAGGACTTTGGTGACATGTTCAGGGAATCAGAAATATCTTATACACTTCAGTGATATTGAGCTTTTATCAAGGCCTAACACTAAACTTTCACAGAGCTAATTTTGAATGTATAAATATCTTGTCAAACATGATCTTATCATTAAATACAGGGTATCTACCATAAAGTTTTATATATATGTATTCATATTTTGATTGTGTAAATATGAATAGGCATATAATTAAATGTTATTAATTTGTTCAAGTTAGTTATTGACAGCATGCTTTACTCTAGATATGAGTATTGAATACCAAGACAAATTTGATCTAGAGTTGCAACATGATATGGTACTTATTTTAGAGCAACATTTGGGTAGATTGATGAGTAATTGTAATTGATCTGTGAGCTGTTATCTATGTGTGAAAATAATGTGTGGTGCTTTATTTTTATGGTTTTTTTTGGGGTTGGGACAGTGCATATAAATGGACATACAGTACATGAAAGACAAAACGTGAATGTAAACAAGCCAGATTATAGCCAAGGCTAATTTCTCTCTGTTGTCCCAAAGGGCAGGATCACACATGAGTCAGACAGAGACAGTTACACAGATAATACATAACCATATACATCAACATTGTACATTCTCCACAACTTTACTCCCCTTTCACAGTTTAGCCTGTTGAATCATGAGATCATAATTCTCAGGAGATATTACCAATGACGTTAAGGACAATATTATGGATCTAAGGATATTAGATTTAGGTAAAGATTCTATTGACAGCAAAAATACTGCTGAAAATGTAGAGAGCTCCATCAACCCTTAAAATAACTTTCTAAATGCCTGTGAGTGGGACAAATAGAGGACAACTAACATCGACCCTGATGATGGTGATCAGTTTAAAGTTATCCTCTTTTTAAGCTAATTAAGATGTAGCATTTTACAGGCTATCAGCATACCCAACAATGTGGGGCCTGAAAATTGGAATACAAACGGCTCTTCCTGTAACATCACTGATAAACTTATGAGCCACATTTTTTGAAGACTTTTTGAGTCTGCAAACCCTTTGTGCAATAAATTTAGATTTACAGAGAAAACATAAGAACAAAAGGAGAATACATTTCAATCATATTTAAATCTCAGTGTCAGTACACAATTATTATGTAGGTCTCTAAACAAACGTTCTCCCAGACATTTGTTTTAAACCAAAAACTACGCGGCTGTGCAGCCTCCCCTTTTGGAATCATTGCTTGTAAATATTTTTTGCCAAGAGATCCATTTGCAGCAATAACATGGCAAAGACTGGGATTTAGACATATAATCTCTCATTGAATTGGGAGCTTCTTCAGGAATTCACAACAGACATGGCGAAGGATGCCACAGTTACCGAAAATGGTTATTTATTCAGGCAGAGATGTGGACTTAAGATGGCTCTCTGACTGTCAAACATTTTGTTTTGTTTTGCTTTTTTTCTATGACGATAGCAAAGAACAGAGTATTGTACCTGTCCTGGTCTAACAAGGGAACAGTTTTGCTTTTCAAACTGAGCCTCAACTGATATAGTACTTTTCAATGAAATACACCCTAAAGATCCAGCAGTCAATTCTTGAAGTACAGAAACCCCCAGACTGCAAACTAGTTGGCCAGTTTGCTTGAATGAGGAAATACCACCCATCTAATCTAATCTAAAATTAATAATCCAGTGAGACAACAATATTGGTTATTAAGATCCAAATTGTGACTAAATATTCAAAACAAACCAAACAGCTGCAACTCAAAGAATGATAACACAGTAAAATATACAGAAATGGAGAGCTAATGACAGAGAATGAAGTAAGTGGCCAAAAAAAAAAATAAAAAATAAAAAAAAAAAAAAAAATATATATATATATATATATATATATATATATATATATATATATATATATATATATATGTGTGTGTTAGCGATGAATGCAAAAAAAAAATTGTAGACCCTTTTTTTTCACTGATACATCATGCCAGGGCATGAACAGAATATTCTCCTCTGAGACTAATTTGATAACCTACTATGGCTAATTACATGCCGACAAAAACACAGCTGGCAGAAATGTGTTAAGGGAGATTAATGCTCTACTGTGGTACCAGGCATCTGTAGATAGGAATGGAATGATGTTTAAATTAGTATCTTAGCTATTGTGATATTAAAATAAAAAGCTGAAATTTAAATGAATATACTTTCCATAAATATATGCTTTTTGTGTTACTGGAAGCGATCAGATGTAGAATTTGACGTTTCTGAGCATGGTAGAGTGAGCAATATCAATGATTAATAGATCTGTTTACCAATCTTGCCTGATTTGAGTGCTTGGCAACATAGGAGCCTTTTTTTGCAAGCTGACACACTTTGATGTCTCCCCAGTTGTTATTTAGGCCAAAACACCTTTAACTCCTCCAGGGATAAATAAGTTCCTCAATCCTTCCCTCTCATGCTGCCACAGAGGATAAATTATATACATATCTAGTTCTACTTCCTCTCATCATAATATGCTTTGCATGGCTTTTCGGCTTCATCTAGAGTCACGATAATCCCTGTAGCTTCTGTGTAATTATCTCTCCTCTAGGCTGATCTTGGTGCTCCTCACCTGCTCAGCCTAGTCACATTACCTACTCACTTTTATCTATGACTCTTAAACCTGCTGCCAAGGGTCCTCTTAACTTACCCAACAACTTTTCTCTTTCCATCTTCTTCCAAATAAATTCTCCTTCTCTCTCACCCCACTAGCCCCTCTGTTTCCCACCATAACCTTCTAGAGGATTGTGATTAGCAGAGGGGAAAAATAAATGAATTTGTATTGCAAATATATCCCTCATTAGTCTCCTAACCATTTTAATAAGGGAAATGAAAAGAAAACAATAAAGAATAATTTGTTAAACTGAAAAGGAGTCACTGGCTACCTGGGGGATGGAGGCTACACTTTATGTCATGCATATTATCTGAACTCTTCTTGTGGCTCAGCTACTCAATGGGATTATGCATCTTTAATTTGTAGTTTTTCCTCATGTTTATTCAGTTGTCTAGTAAGATAAAATATGCATATGCTCTGCTTTAGAGTAAATTTAATCATAGATGAAATTCAAAGAGTAAAAAACTCACAAAAAACTATAATGTACTTGCTGATTATATACGTATGCCTAATGGTGTGCCCTGTAAGAGATGTGACCAGAGGGGAATTTCCTGATTAAATACACAACCATGACCAAATAAAGCAGATTCTGGTGATTTTGGATGATGAATGATGAATGGGTTTAGATAAAAATAAAATGAAATATAAAATTCTGCTGCTTTTGTATCAGGTACACTTTCTGTCTATTAGCCAGAATCATCTGGCTGTATTTGTAATCTCAGCAATCTCTGTAGTTGTTATTTTAATTTCAGCATAAATACAGCTAACCTGTAAATTGGGAGCATTAGTAAACAAACATTTTTATGAACAGCAGGAAAAAACTAAATAAACAAGACAGAGGTAAAGCTGTTGAGAATTCTCAAGCAGGAGTCAGATTATTGTAAAATATTTCAGACTTGAACATCTTACACAGGACTCTTATATACTCATCAGGAGGCCAAGCAGTCTTGGCGGTGGGACCCAAAACGGTTGAAAAAACAATAGTGATTTTATGAGATGGGCCGAGGTGTCGATACATATGTCAAGAAATGGAGGGGGCGTTTCCCCACTGCATGGGTCGAGGTGTGATTCATTTATGAGAGGGGCCAAAACTGATAAAATCCGAAGCCTCACTACCGTGACACCAAGTGACCGCATCAGGAAGTGGTTCGGACAGGCATTTAAACAGCCTCACTACTGAGTCAACATGTAGAATTTGAAGGAGATTTGCGGTCAGTTGATTTTTTTGATAGAGTTTGAAGAGAGTTTGGAGAGTATCTGAAGTTTGGAGAGTCTTTGGAGATAGTGGAGAGGATAGGTATGGAACCAGAAAGAGGAGGATGCCACCTATGTGGGAGCATTTAAACCTGATCTAACCTGTTTAAGGCTCATTAGACTTTTTTTCATCAGCTGTTTATTTTCATTGACTTCTAATGTATATATAGATCAAGTGCTTATGTGTTCCAAAGAGTTAGGATACAATAACAACACCTCCTCCATGCTGAGGCAATACCGTACCCAGCAATGGTAAGTTATTAGAATAGTATACATACACAACCACCTTTTTTACTTTAGTTTATTGAGTAAATGAATAACCCAAATAGATAATCGTCACTGTATTTATTTTTTTGTAACCAGCCACCAGGAAGCAAGAGCTGAATAAACTCTTGCTTCCTGGTGGCTGGAGAGAGCTTTGATGAACAGCCCAGGCTTTCACTTCTCATGATACCACCGGAGATTATTTATTATTTATTTTGTGAACAGTTATTTCTTTTAAATATTTCTCTCGCTAACATCTGTTTTTCTTTCTTAGGTAGCATGCTGTGGCATCGTTTAGATGCAAGCCTGATAGAGGCCAGAAAAATCAGGAAATTTGACTACAGATGCTAAAGTCCAGCGCTACCTTTCAAAGGCCAACATAAGCCACGTGGAAAATCCATTGCAGTATTGGGAGGGTAAAAAAACTCTAGTACCCCAATTTTTCACAGTCTTGCACTTCTCTTTGTATGCACTCCAGCATCTTCAGTACCTTGTAAATGAATGTTTTCAAAGGCCAGTGAAGTTTAGTCAAAAAAGGAATAGATTGAAGCCAGAAACTGTTGAAAAATTACTATTCTTGAATAAAAATAAATAACACCTTTAATTTTACTCATCATTGCCCAAGTTGCACAAGCACTTTCACTTTTTGAGCTTATATCACAAAAATGACAGATTGTTCTTTTCTAAGAAATATTACACACACAAAACCTTACAAATTATTTTATTATACACACGAATCATGAACAATTTCAAAGGAACTTAAATAGGAAAAAAAGCACGAACGGTTGCAAGCATCACAGATTATATGACTAACTATACTTATGCACCCCACCACTAGGGGACATGTGCACTTAATGAACTGTGGGGATCGTTAAAGCAAATAGCCAAACTGTTCAAATGCCTCATGAGGCCTCACCTTCAGTTAAAAATGGTCCAAAGAGTTTTCAGCTGACACCTTTTTAAGTCCTCGTGGTGCAGCATATCGACCAAACCACACCAACAACAACAGAACAATGGCACACATGCTTCTGAAATAGAGGTGGAACTAAATCAGAAGAAACCATTTTAAAAGGATACACAGCAACAAAATAACAGTGAGCAAGAATACTATTTTTGAACGAACAACTGATGAAGCAATACATTAAAAAATCAAGACAAAACAGAAATGTCTTAATTCAATCCAAACAAAAACTCAAAACTTAACATAGAAAAAAAAATGTGGTGGTGCTGTGCACAACTGCTTGGAGAGGGAAATGGCAGAGGTGAGTATTTCAAAGTGAACTTTGATATTTTAGCTCTTCAATATGTGCATTTCCCTTTTAGGAAGAGTTAAGCAATTAATAAAAATATCGAAAGCGAAATCAATTTAGAAAAAGAAAATAAGATGAGTTCTGCTAAAGAAGCCACACCCCAAACAAATCTACTGCATTCAGATGCTGTGTATAACTTTTATCTTTAAAAAATATACAGGCAACAACGGCTCACTGTTACAAGGACCATTCAAGCCATTTAATGAAAATAGATGCAAAAATCCAAATCTACCAAGACACAGCTCTTTACTTGAGCAGCAGTTAAAGGAGAATTTTAAATGAGTAACAATGAGATCCAGCATAACACCGAACTCTTGCAATGCAAGAGACATACCATATTTTCACGGCTATAAGGCGCATAACAACGTCTTTTTTTCCCTCAAAATGTGCGGCGCACCCTATAGTGCGGTGCGCCATATGTGTGTTGTTACTGCGGACGTTGTTGAGACCACCATGAGAATGTTAAAGGGGGAAGTGTGGGCGTGGATTGTGTATAAAGGAACAGGTACGTGCTTTATGCAGAACTCCTCATCTCCTCATTGGGGAGATGATGAAAGAGTGGCTGAGGAAGGGGTATGTAAGGAGACCAGGTGTTTTTTTTCCAACGCATCACCATTGCTGTTAATCTGTGACTCCATCCGTGCCCATCTCACAGCCGATGTGAAAAACATGGTGAAACAAATGAACGCTGTGCTTGCTGTTATTCCGGGAGGTCTGACAAAGGAACTTCAACCGCTAGACATTGGTGTGAACCGGCCGTTCAAAGTAATGCTGCTTTCACACTGGTCGAAAAGTGTGTCTGACGCACGTTGGGCGGAGCTACTCTATCCTTTCTTTGCCTTGCAGCTGTATTTGCTGTGATCAGGGGAAAATGGAAGTAACATTAAAGAAACCGTGGTGGTAAGGTTTTAACAATTTAAGGATTATTGTTTGGAGTTTCTCACAAAATAAAAAAAAGGGGTAACAATTAATAATCAAAACATAGGGACTCTCAACAACAGATTATTAACTAAAACAAAATCCACAAAACAGAGGTGTATGTAACCCTTTTACCACCCGGCTCGTTATGATGAAAGGGAGTGAATACTGAAATACACCCTTTTCTTACCCAACTCTAATAAACTCTATGGTAAAAGAGACATTCCGATGTAGAAAACAATGTCTAGGGTCAAATCTAATTCTCAATCACAAACTTAATAAAAAGGATCTCCCAGAAGAAATAATTAATAGGAGAAAACAATAAAGTCTGATACCAGTTAACTTGGAATTATTTTTTCCAGTGTAATGCTTGAATGAAATAATGAAAAAACACAGAATAGATGCCGTTTTAGATGTCAAATATATTAAATTGACAATAAACAAATTACATTAGAACACAAAATGTTTTAACCCCTTTTTTTTAACTCAGAGTTTTAGTTTGTTTTTAGAGTGCACTCAGTTTTTGTTTTTTTTAAGCAAGCTTGCATTTAAGATCGTTGAGTGGGAAAACACATTGGATGCAATAATCCTACCAGTCTGCAGCTAATCCTCGACCTCCCGATCAAGAAACCAGATGTGTGCAACAGAATCCCTCTTCCCGGTCGTCATCAACTCAGGTGAGCGCTGATCCTCTGGCGGCACCACGTCTCTCTTCTCTGGGCGGCTCTCAACGAGGTAGACCTTCAGACGTAGCAGTGTTAGCCCCGACGTTAGCTTAGCTTAGCTTGCTCGGCTCGGTCCTGGAAAACACTGCTCAGCTCGCTCCGTTGCGTCGCAGGTTGCTGAATCAACTCCCAAGCAGCCTAAAGAAACAAGCACCAAGCGCCCAGCCCTGATGTAGCTTGGTTCAAGCCACTTAATTTTCTTCCTGCGCCATGTCTCTGTCGTGCATCCGTTCATTTCTTTTCTCTCCTTTTTCTCTGTTCTCTTCTTCTACGTTTCCGGTCACTCGTAGTGCACGTAAAAACATTATAAGAACCATAAAAGAAAAAAATGAAGTAGCTCTTAAATTGACATTTTTTCCTCAGAATAAAACTATGAATTTAGAAACATCTATACTTTAACATTATGCAAAATGCAAAATAAACATGAATAATGAAATAAAATAACTTTTTAGTCTTTTTTTAGTCATGTATTAAACACATTAAATCTATACTTTGTTCTGTAATAAAATAATGTTTTTTTCTCTTAACCAAAGTCATATATACAGATTTACAAAATCAGGTTACTACACTCTCCCCCTACCAAAATAAAGACATGCCCTCATGGCTTGGTAGAAAATAAAGTAAAATAACCCTGACTAAGTTGGGAAAGGGGAACTTATCCACTTATAGAAACAAGAAACAAACTGTACATGGCAAATACTAGGATTCCCTGGAGAATCGTAGGTAAGTCTAAATGGAGCTTTCCTAAGTCTCTGAGATCTTCTGGTCTCACGATCAATCTCCAAGTCTTCTTCTGAGTCAGGCTCTGGACCAAAAGTCATCAAGTCTTGAGTCTCTGTCTCGGTATTGCTTGTCCCTTGCAAGTCTGACTGGTCAACTATGTCAGGGCTAGTCTCTCTCGCAACATACTGGGTGTCTTGAACATCTTGAAAATCTACAGTCTGTTCCGCAGGTTGCACATCAAGGTCTAAACTGAACGGTTCAGATCTTTCTCTGTCTTTTGATGTCCTGCATCAAGAATGGTACGTAAAATAGTTCATCTTCTGAATCTGTGTCATCTGTTCGGTTACCATGTTCTGACAAGTCAGGATCTGTGACGGAGGTTTTGTCAATAGTTCTAATGTCAGGTCTTTTCCTCCTCCTTAGTCTTTGCTTTGGAGTGTTGGTTGGTTGTTGTTCTGATTCCAAACAGACTTTCTGTCCCAAAGGCAAAATGTGATTACGATGAAGGATTTTAACAGGACCATCACCATCCTCTGGTTTCAGCCGAAACACAGGTAAGTTTGACAGTTGACTCTCAACAACATAAGGTGTTGAACCCCAGCGGTCTGCCAGCTTATGTTTTCCTTGTAAGCCAAGGTTACGAATGAGAACTCTGTCTCCATGTAAAAGTTGTGTGAACTTGACCTTTCGATCATATCGATCTTTGTTTCCTTTGTTTTGTTTAGCCGCAGCGGACTCGGCAAGTTTGTAAGCAGCTTTCAGATCACGCCTCATGTCTGTCACATATTTGAGGTAAGTTTCTTTGCATGTGTTGTCGCACGACGTTCCAAAACATAAGTCAACAGGCATCCTTGCTTCACGCCCAAATATGAGATAATAAGGCGAAAAACCTGTAGCTTCGTTGGGCGTGCAATTGTAAGCGTGGACCAGATGTGAAATATGCTTACTCCAGTGTCTTTTCTCATTGGGTTCAAGGGTACCTAGCATATTCAACAGAGTTCTATTGAATCTCTCCGGTTGAGGATCCCCCTGAGGATGATATGGAGTGGTCCTTGATTTCTCCACACCAAGGGAACTCAGTAACTCATGAATGAGACGACTTTCAAAGTCTCTACCATGGTCACTATGCATGCGTTTTGGCAGACCATAATGGATGAAATACCTCTCAAGCAGAACTTTGGCCACGGTAGCAGCTTTCTGGTCTTTGGTGGGAAAAGCTTGCGCGTACCGGGTGTAATGATCAGTAATGACTAGAACATTCTCAGTGTTACTTTTGTCTGGCTCGATTGATAAAAAATCCATACAAACTAAGTCCATTGGACCATCACTCTGCATGTGAAACAGGGGAGCCATTTTCTTTGGGAGGGTTTTCCTTTTTATACACCTTGCACAGTTTTTGCAGTACTCTTCCACATCAGACTTCATCTTAGGCCAATAAAATCTAGCTTTGATGAGCCCATAAGTTTTGTCAGTTCCCAGATGTCCAGAATCATCATGAAGAGATTTCATGACTGTTTCTCTGAATTTTTCTGGCAAGATGAGCTGTGACCTGCGGTTCCTATCAGGTGGAACTGTGACTCTGTACATAACATCCTGCTGCAGTTCTAGTCTTCCAAACTCCCTCAACAGAAGTGAAGCTGCAGAGTTCCTTGACTTGATATGAGGTGCTTCCTTGTGCTTTAAAGCTCGCCATATCTCTTTCAGAGACAGATCTTCCTGTTGAGCTCTCGAGATCTCTGAGGGACTCAGGATTGGCATCCCCTTTAAACAAAGGGTGGACAAGTTGCAGTAGGCTTTAGGTATGGCATCCATGGACAAGCCTAAATTATCTATTACTCTGTCATGTCCTGTGTTTTTCTTGACTTGTGACACTTGACACATTGCTCTAACGCCATCTGCGGAGATGTCAGTCCACTGTTTCTCTTGGCATGGGTCTGGGTGTGGGCGCCTTGAAAGGGCGTCAGCATCAATGTTTTGGACCCCTGCTTGGTATTTAAAACTGAAGTTATATGTTGACAGGGCTGCAAGCCAGCGGTGGCCCGTGGCATCTAACTTGGTAGATGTCAACACATAGGTCAAAGGGTTGTTGTCGGTTCGGACCTCAAACTTCGCTCCATATAAATAGTCATGCAGTTTGTCAACTACCGCCCACTTTAAAGCCAAATACTCCAGTTAGTGAGAAGGGTAGTGACGTTCAGATGGAGCTAAACTACGACTGATGAATGCGACTGGTCGTAAACCTTCACCTTGATCTTGGTATAACACTCCACCAAGTCCTTCTCGACTTGCGTCGACATGTAGCACATAGGGTAGTTGTGGGTTTGCAAAGGCTAACACAGGAGCATTAGTGAGTCTTTGTTTTAACTCCTCAAAAGCAGCTTCGCATCGGTCATCCCACCGATGACCAAATGGCTCTGATGGATTAAGATAGACCTGGTCTGTGTTTTTCTTGGATTTTTTTCCATGGGGTGGGTAGCCAGACAAAAGTTGAGTCAGAGGGAATGCGACTTTTGCATAATCTTTGACAAAGCGTCTGTAATAGCCGCAGAACCCAAGGAAGGATCTCAAGGCAGTTACAGTGGTCGGTCTAGGCCATGTCGTGACTGCTTCAGTTTTCCTCAGATCTGTGGACACTCCATCCTGTGACACGATGTGGCCAACGTAGGACACTGAAGACTGACAAAAATGGCATTTGTCTAAGGACAACTTGAGGCCCTCCTCTTGTAGGCGGTCGAGGACTTTTAGTAACCGTTGTTCGTGCTCTTCTAGTGTTGTTCCAAAAACAATCAGATCATCTAAGTAGACCAACACTTCCAGCAGGTTCATATCTCTAACAGTTTTTACCATGAGTCGCTGAAAAGTTGCAGGAGCACCAGTCACCCCCTGTGGCATCCTGTCAAACTGGTAAAATCCCAGTGGACATATGAAAGCGGTCTTTTCTTTGTCTGACTCACTCATCGGCACTTGGTAGTACCCACTTCTAAGGTCTAATACACTAAACCATTTGCTTCCATCCAAGCATGCCAGTGCATCATCGATTTTTGGTACTATGTATTGGTCAGGGACAGTACGCCTATTGAGGGTACGATAGTCCACACACATCCTAATACGGCCATTTTTCTTGCGCACAACCACTATAGGGGATGCATATGGACTGCGGGATTCTGTGATTATGCCAGCTCCTTTGAGTTCTGTCAGATGCTCTCTAAGTGCTTCAAGATCTGCTGGGGGTAGGCGACGAGATCTCTCTCGGAAGGGCTTATCGTCAGTGGTTTTGATTTCATGCTGCATGCTCTTACTACAACCTACATCAAACTCATGAGTAGAGAAAACACTGCTACGTTCCAACATTTTACTCACAAGTCTCTCCTTCCATTCCTCAGGAACAGGTGAAGCTCCGAAGTCAAAAGATGACGAGGTGAGTGCCTTTGATGGCTTGAGATCAGTCTCCTTGTTTACAGCAGGTGCCGGTAGCACATCAACTGGAAAAAGGTGGGCAATCGGCATACCTCGGGTCAGTAGGATATCTTTTGACGAACTGTTACTAACAAGAACAGTGATTCTTTTGGAGTTCACAACAATTGCTGACTGCAATTCAGGTCTCACCAGGAGCTGATCTGGAAACCTTGGTTCCTCCGCTGGATCATCTGGTAAATCTACCAAAATGGCTTGAGTACTTGGTATACCTTGAAACCTTGGCACACCTTTGACTCTTGCTGAAAAACCTGGACGTATGGTTATTGGTTTCTGTTGAGCAAACCATACAGATCCTCGTGTTTGGCTGTCAGATTCAGTTGGGGACCGTGACATTTCGGCCACAGCTTTTTGAAATGCCGGATGAATGTGTTTCACAGTTGTGATGTTCTCTCCCTCCTGATCTTTGTAACTTTTTATGAGCCGCCTCACTGTGGGTGTGTTTGTGCCAACTAGAATAGCTGCATTATCTTTGACAACAGGGTCGGGACAGACGAGTACAAGGGCATCAATGGTCTCTGTCACGCCAACATCAGCTTCCATGAACTCCAGCTTCAACGACAAATAGCCATCGTAAGGGTAATCAGCAGGACTGAGACCCCATATCTGTAGCGCACTGATAGATATCAATGGCAGATGTGTCAAATATCTGTCGTAAAAGGATCTGTAGAGTAGAGTGACTTGAGAGCCAGTGTCGAGTATAGCTTTTGCATAAACGCCTTCAATCTGCACTGGTACAGCAGAGCTTGGGCCCACTAAACCTTTTGGGATAGTGCCTTCCACTACTTCCTCAGTTTTGATGCTCTTGGAACGTGTCTTCACCTCTGGGACACCAGGTCGTTCCCCAACTGGGCCCCATGGTAGTTTCCCGATTTCTTTGTCAGTTTGATGAGCCGTTTGTTTACTCTTTTCAAATTCTCAACTCCATCACATTCTCTCATGTAATGTCCATCCTCTCCACATCTATAACAGAAGATTCCAGGCTGATCAGTGTTCTTAGATCTTTGAGGAGTTCTGTTTCTTGGGTATCTGTTTTCAGTTGTATTATCCAGTTTGGGACTCTGGACGTCAGCTTGAGCAGCCACTGTTGCTACTGTCGCCACCTTGAGGTTGTTCATTTCAGCTTTGATCTCACTGAGTTCTCTCTTGAGTTTCTCAACTTCAGGATCAGCTTTGTTTTCAGGTGCTGCTTTTGGGACTGAGGTGATTGATTTGGACATGATGACACTCTTTGCATCAGTTCTGCCTTGTAACATGTCCTCTTCCTCTCTGACTTCTTTTAATAGATCATTAAAGGAAGGTGGTGGTCTCAGTTTGTGTGTCATGCGTATGCGCATGGCTATCATGTCTTGTGGTAATGCACCTCGTACAACTTGTTCAACACGAAGTCGGTTCATGTCTGCTAACTGCAATCCTCCTTTTCTGAAGATACAGTGCAACAGTTTATCAAGTCTCAGTAGGTATGTGGACAGTTTTTCACCTTCACTTTGGAATGTGTGTCGAAACTTAACCAGAAGGTCGGACGAAGTTTCAGTTGTTCCAAAAGCTGTTTCAAGTGCATGCATATAGTCATTTGCAGTAGCATTTGGATTTTGTGCCCTGAGGAATCTTATTATGTCAGCAGCTGGTCCTTTAAGACTCTCTATAATTCGTTGTTTCTTTGTACTGTCACTGCATTGCCACTCTTGCAACATGTGTGTAGTTTGCTCTGCCCATGCGTCATATTCCTCTTCACCACTAGGTGTTGGTTTCACACCAGAAAACATCCTGAGCTTCCTGTAGCTTTGAGTATCAGTGGGCGTGGCATTGCATTTGTCAACAAGTGAACTAATGGCATTGATGAGAGCAGTGTTCACATCAAGGGACGATGGATTTGGGTTAAGGAGTCCTTTAACGTCTGACATACTCTTGCCCTCATGCTCAAGGAATGACATCAGCTTTGCTTGAAAGTCTCCTTGGTCTTCAGCTTCTAGTGGGATAACATGAACAGGCCAGGGACCAACTTCCCCCGGAACACCCATTTGGTCAGGTAAAGTGTGTTCAGTCACATTAACCAAAGTCTGGATTAACACAAAATTGGTCCGGGAGGTCACGTCTAGGCGTTTGTCAACTATTTTGGTCTTTCCCAGAATCTTAACTGAACTGAGAACCTCTTGTAACACATCATCTGTTACGTTACATACACCACTTAAGACTAACGCGTGAGAAGGTTCTAACTGATGACTCTTGCACCAAGCTTTAATCTCAACTGCCTCCATTCCCTCTGTTCACAGCAAGAAAAAATACCCCAAAACTCAATTATCACACTAAAATTCCAATGAACAGTCAGTTATATTTCCGATATCTTAGCTTTAGAGAAAATAGTACATTAACTCCAAAAACGCATGGTTAGTACAACAATAACAAAAAAAATAACAACATCCCGGACGATGAGCCCCCAAAAATGTAACCCTTTTACCACCCGGCTCGTTATGATGAAAGGGAGTGAATACTGAAATACACCCTTTTCTTACCCAACTCTAATAAACTCTATGGTAAAAGAGACATTCCGATGTAGAAAACAATGTCTAGGGTCAAATCTAATTCTCACTCACAAACTTAATAAAAAGGATCTCCCAGAAGAAATAATGAATAGAAGAAAAAAATAAAGTCTGATACCAGTTAACTTGGAATTATTTTTTCCAGTGTAATGCTTGAATGAAATAATGAAAAAACACAGAATAGATGCCGTTTTAGATGTCAAATATATTAAATTGACAATAAACAAATTACATTAGAACACAAAATGTTTTAACCCCTTTTTTTTAACTCAGAGTTTTAGTTTGTCTTTAGAGTGCACTCAGTTTTTTTTTTTTTTTAAGCAAGCTTGCATTTAAGATCGTTGGCGCGCGTTGGAGCTCTTAGGAGTGGGAAAACACATTGGATGCAATAATCCTACCAGTCTGCAGCTAATCCTCGTCCTCCCGATCAAGAAACCAGATGTGTGCAACAGAATCCCTCTTCCCGGTCGTCATCAACTCAGGTGAGCGCTGATCCTCTGGCGGCACCACGTCTCTCTTCTCTGGGCGGCTCTCAACGAGGTAGACCGTCAGACGTAGCAGTGTTAGCCCCGACGTTAGCTTAGCTTAGCTTGCTCGGCTCGGTCCTGGAAACCACTGCTCAGCTCGCTCCGTTGCGTCGCAGGTTGCTGAATCAACTCCCAAGCAGCCTAAAGAAACAAGCACCAAGCGCCCAGCCCTGATGTAGCTTGGTTCAAGCCACTTAATTTTCTTCCTGCGCCATGTCTCTGTTGTGCATCCGTTCGTTTCTTTTCTCTCCTTTTTCTCTGTTCTCTTCTTCTACGTTTCCGGTCACTCGTAGTGCACGTAAAAACATTATAAGAACCATAAAAGAAAAAAATTAAGTAGCTCTTAAATCGACATTTTTTCCTCAGAATAAAACTATGAATTTAGAAACATCTATACTTTAACATTATGCAAAATGCAAAATAAACATGAATAATGAAATAAAATAACTTTTTAGTCTTTTTTTAGTCATGTATTAAACACATTAAATCTATACTTTGTTCTGTAATAAAATAATGTTTTTTTCTCTTAACCAAAGTCATATATACAGATTTACAAAATCAGGTTACTACATGTAAATCAAAGAACTTAACCAAACAAAAATGATCTCTCAAAACAAGTTAAACAAAACAAAAATACAAATCTCTAACGGCGTTTCAAAGTTCCCCCACCGGGACAAAGCGAATTACACAAGATATCAAGGTTGACAAAATCTGTAAGAGCAGACTAAGCTATCAAAGTTAACACAAGTTTTACAGCAGTCAAACCTACACCCCACAAAATGGCAAGCTGTCTGAACAAAGGATCAGCCGCGCCTTCCCCTAGGAAGTCCTTTGTTTTTAAATGGAGGCCTCAACAATGATTGGTGGAGCCGGCAATTGGAGATCCAATCACGGTAGGCCCCAAGGTGTGTCACAGGAAAACATCCGCTTCAAGGTGCAGTCAATTTGATCAGGCCTCTGAAAAAAAAAAAAAAAAACACAAACACAGAAAAGGCCACTGGCCTTAACATACGCAGTAGAGGTATTTAAACGTAGTAGAGGATATGTACCAGTATATAAAACCCGCGCCCTATAATGCGGTGCGCCTTATGTGTGTGTTGAATACAGTAATGGCACACATAACTGAGGCTTTGCCTTTTAGTACGGTGTGCCTTATGGTCGTGAAAATACGGTAATAATGCTTTACCATTTGCTCCACTGTTGCTCCAACAGTGGAACTTTTTCCACCCAACTGCTTGGCAAGGAAGTGGTAGATCTTCTGGAGAAAGAAACTGTCCAGCAGCTTCCATTTCCAATCAGCACCAAATAGGAGGTCTGAAACACTATCATGTTAGAGACCCAGAGAGAAGGTTGTAAAACAATAGGTACAATTTTATACAAGCAGCAGCACATGCAGACTAAATTGCAGGTGAGTCCCTGATTATTGGAATTGGCCCTTTTGGTTGAATAGAGATGGGTGTGATGAAAGTATTTCAGGCTAATGCTAGCTAGAAGTCTGGTTGAATATGGAGCCAGACTTCCAATGTGGTTTAGTTAAAGTTATTGGGGATCCATCGCAAAACTTGGAAATTTATATTAACAGACGCTCACAAAACACTTTTAATGAGATCCAATCTTATTTTAGGAGTAGCAATGAGCATAAAAAAAACCTTGGGATATGCAATTTGGTGAGGACATATATTAAATGGTTTACTACTGTAATTTCAGCAAAACCTTTTTCTATATGCATTGCTTTAGGAGGATTGAAAGTGCTCTGCTTCACTGTTTTGTGTTGATCTATCTTCATTAGGGGTGTAAATCACATCCATCATGGCGATTCGATTCAGTATCGATTTCCTGACCCAACGATTCGATTATTTTCGATACTTAAGAATACACCACGATTCGATTCGATTCGATTAATCGATTAATCGGTTACATTTTTTTTATTATTATTATTATTTTTTTTTTTTTTACACCTTACAGGCTAAACAAAGTTTCAAGTTTGAAATAAATCAATGAAAGCTGTAAAATCATTATGCATTTTCTTTAGAAACAACAGCAAATAACAGAAGTAGAAAAGTGGCATCAAAAAATAATGCAAAAATACTGCACAATATCAGTGTAATGAGTTCAATGCAATACCTCGGCTCCAGAGAAACTGTCCAACATATTTTTTTAGAATGTAATAAATATATTCAGGAAAGAGAGATGTTGTGTAGAGAGTTAGACAGGAATAAAAATAAACTAGATATAAGGGAATTGTTTCAAAGGTCATCTGGGGATGTAGTTTTTGGTAGTATTTTTAATTTTCTAAGAAGAACGGGTATTTTAGGGAGAATATAATAGTTTGTCTGGTCCATACTCCATTCTGGAAGGTGGCGGTAATGCAACTATAAGTTGTTTGCCAACCGCCATTAAAAAAAAGAAGAAGAAGAAGGCTCCAGAGTGTTGACGTCACCGCCCCTTGAGAGACGCTCCGCTGCTCCTCTCCCAGATTGTAGCTGACCGCAAACAGTGCACCAGACAGGAGGCCGGCTTGTTTTGTTTTTATGACCGAAATTGCGGAAAACAACTCGTGAAGTTTGACCCGCTAGAAGAGCGAGGTGCGCGAGAACGCTGGGAGCCTTTTTCCAGCTGAATCTCCGCTCTTTTTTCCCCATTGTCCCTCCGTCGTCGGACTAAACTCGCCGCCACTTCCTCATCGCCTCGGCCGTATCTAGACCCACAGCGTGTAGCCCAGACCACGCTTCAATACTGAGCATAATTTAAAAATGTCTGTGTGAAGCTTGCTGCAACAAACTGCTGTAAGAGTATAACCAGGAAGCGCGGTAGGAGGGCAAAATAGGTTTAGCGGCACCGCAGCACGGGAGGGAGAATTACGCCCAGGAGCAAATGGATAAAAATAGACCGGAGGGAAAAAAAAAACATTAATCGATTATCTTGCGGACGAGTCGATGCATCGGATCGTCGGCTTTTGGATCGATGCATCGATACAAAACGATTATTATTTACACCCCTAATCTTCATAGAATCAAAATCTTCATAGTATTTGAAATGTATTATTAGCACTTTACAAAATATGAAAAACTTTGACAATTGACATAACCTAACCTATTAGTCTGGAGATAAATTTGATTTCTCTGTTTTTAAATACAGTTTAATTTTGGAAAGTGACAGATCACACTAAGGGAATCACGTAACTATTGATTGACTGAGCTGTGGGAAGAAACTTTTAAGAAAGAGACGGAGTTTAAACTTGGACCCCGTTCATTCCCCATAGACACATTAAATCTAAGATATTTACTTTACAATAACCCAGGCTATGAACAAAATGAAGAGGAAGTCTTACATGTACATAAACTTAACCATACATCTATATAGATATAAATGTATATATACATACATTCCTTATGTCTAGTTATATTAGAGACTCTCTTATAGATTTACTGATTAAACTAAGAGGGAAAAGATTTTTCTAAAAAGAGATTAGAGAAAAACAACTTCTCTGTGGTGTTTTGGTATATTTAATATGCTTACATTATATTTCTTGCACTGGATTACTTGCATCTAATGCTCACCCCATGTATTTAATCTGTTGTTGACCCCTTTGTTCATGTGCAGATGTTTATTCCATCTTAGTCTAAGTTTCCACCACATCTTACACACCTATGTGGTTTGAAGGTCTCTCTATTGGGACAGCACAAAGGGCAGAGGTGTTAATTATTCTACAGATCAGCGATGTCAGCACACCTCTCTCATTGCACCTAATTGTCCCTTCGGGAGTGCTCAAGTTCTTATAATGAGAACAGTTTGTAATCCGGTGTTGTTATTTTACATAGATATTTTAGAAGCAGTTAAGCAATATCCAGGTGCTTTAAACAATGAATAATATTTCAGCTTAATTTTATAGCTTTTTTGCAAAAACACAATGCAGAAAGATGTTTTTAAGGTTTTAAACCGTTAAGTGAGGTAATAAAAAAAAAACAAGACGCACAAGACAATATTGAGCCTGTATAATGAATTCAGCAGAGACTGTTTTAGATTATTCTTGGCAAAAGTTTTATGTAAAGAGAAATGAATGATTGGATGTGCTTCTCCACTTTTCCCTTCGAAGCAACTGGGTGGAGGGTTCATATGCCCTGAGACTGATGGGCTTACAGTTCAGCCTTCACTCCAGATCATGGAAGCCCCATTTCCTCTAGTTACTAAACATTTTTGCTTTTATCAAAGCTTTTGTCATCACATGGTTCTTTTTTGTAACAAAGGTCCGTGTGATTGTCAGGAATACAAGCAGGCCAACAGATGGAAAACTGCACCAAGTATTGAAGGATTACACTATCTAGCTTTACTAGGCCACAGATGCAAAGTGAGATTTTTTATTGTTTGTTTGTTTATTCTCTCTGCCTGCTCAGATGCTGAAGTTGCGGAAACGTCAGAATGAGACAGCTTTCCAGACAGTCTGTGTCCCAAATTTTCTGTAGTCATTGCTCTTGTTTAAACCCATAACAGCGATGCTCGTGTTATCAACCAATTCATATGAATCTGACATTTGTGATTATAAATTTTCTTCTCCCAAAATGCCATGTGTGCATTTTTGAAATTTTGACAAAGAAATATGAAATGCGGTGAAAATGACAGATTGTATCAATTCAGTTGTCAATTTCCCAGCTGAAAATGTTCTATCACTATAAAAGGAAACTTTAATACACAAAAGTGGCTGACAGACACAGGATTTTGTTATTGCAATTTGTCAACAGCTGAAGAATATCAATTGACGTGTCAAAACTAATTATTTTGGTGCCATCATTTTCTTCTAACAAAGTATTCACATAACAAATAAGTGACAGGATTTTTTCCCTTGTTCAGCCACACTAGATTATGCATCACTTTGCACTGATGCATATCTGCACTTTCAAAAACATCCTTTTCAAACCACGCATTTGGCAGTATTGTTTATTAAAATGTATGATTCCTTGGCTTGTCCTCCTTTAAAATGACTGTCATTGCTCATCCAGATAGTAAACATCAAGCTAATGTGAAAATGAAGTGTCAGTTACCTCTTGTCTATGAGAGGAAAACAGACTGTTATAGATTAATCTTAAATAAAGGCTATTGATAGGTACAGTACTAAAGGTCATTTTCCGCTCATGGTCAACCGATAGAGAAATATTTTAGGCGAAGGAAAAATGAAATCCTGACAGAAAGTGTTTCAAATATTCAGCTTGGTTTAACTTGAAGTTGGAAAAAAAACATGAATTTTTATTATTTTATTTATTCTACAATAGCAAACTTAAAGTATTATTACCAAGTTCAAATTGTGCCAACATGCATCTATAAAGAATTTTTTAATACTTCTTGTGTTTTCATAGATACAGCCATCTTGGTATCTATAGTGACTCAAATAATATGCCGTAACTCAAATCCTCTGAAAATATTTGTAACTGTGATGTACTGCACCAGATCCAGACTACAAAGATGCTATGCAAATATCCACACCAAATATTTAAAACACGCATGGCTTGAAGTTGCAAAAATTGCCCAACAAATATCCAAAGGGAAGTGTCTTTTTCAAAATTCCTTACCCATCGCAAAATGCTTGTGTGTGAGAATATGCGGCAACATCACTGCTTTTCTTCGACACAGGATGACTAACTTCAGCTTGTAGTTTGATGCATTGTTCCATTTACACACTACTTGGTGCAGTTTGTCAATTATGAATACACCAGTTTCTTATCTATGGAAAGAATATGGCACATATTACGTGAAAATGGATCAGAATCAGGAATTACAATGATGTTTATGGCCAAGTATGTTTGCACTTGCAAGGAATTTGACTTTGTGTTGATGGTGCAGACAAATACAAAATCTGTTACAATACAAAACATACAATATGCTGTATACAATATATATTATATAGCTATATATAGCTGTAGACTTCTAACTTAACATACATTAAATTTGATACTTTTGCATAATATTTCAGAACATTTTACCATTTCAACTGCAGATGACCCATTTCTAGTACAAGAACAAAATTTCCTTGAAGCTACAGTGTTTATTTTCAGTGAAATCTAATTGTCAGACTGCAGTGACATTAACCCCTCCCACCACTTTTCTCCCCCTCCAGCAATACAGAGGCTGTCATGGTCAAAAATAACTGCTCCAACATCTTCATCACCTATCTTGTCAGGCTATGATAAGATTTGTTTGCATACTGTAGATAACTTTATAAATAAAGGTATTTTATTAGTCTATGTCATGGTTCTCCCCTCTTAGGTCTTTTTCAGTTATCAGTTGTTCTGTTTTGTTAATCTTTGGTTTATTTTCCATTATATTTAAGCATTCTTTAGTTACTCTCTGTTGCCCCCTTGTGCTTGTTTCCTTTCCCCTAGGCTTCCTTCTAGTTAGTTCCACTCACACCTGCACCATATTCAGCTCATCAGTCCATCCTTTGTTCTGTTCCCCATATATATAGTGCTCCACCTCTGCAGTCACTCAGTGCTGGTTCGTTGTTGTTGTTTAATTGCTTCCTCATCTCTGGCTTCCCACGTGAGTTTTTCCTGACGTTTTTTTTGGTCTTTTGGTTCTCGTATTTTTTATTTATTTTTGCATTTTGCCTCAGTTTTGTCATTAAATCTACAATTTTCACCTCTGCCTCCTGATCTCTACATTTGGGTCCTCAAAAACCTCCACCCAACCCTGACAGTGTGTGTAGATATAGATTTAATATAGACCTAACTTCCTGCAGTCATATTTGAGAGTAATGGTGATCTCTACAGTCAGTAGTTCGTCAACTCTGCACTGCCATATAGCAAAGATTTCTGCCTCCATAAAGGCCATACACGCTAAATAGCAATTTCTAAAGCCGGGCGTATACTGTGCGATTTTGTTGCACACAGCTACTGCTCTCAGCTTACTATTTATGTTTTTGTGTTTTGCCCGACGCTTTGATACGATCTACCTGCTCACACTGCACGACTAAAAACCACGTCGGACTCAGTTCCACAGTGAGATGGAGCTGCTCATAGCAAAATAGAAGGGAAATATGAAGCTCACTATAGTAAACTGTGCTGCCTTGTCAATTTGTGCAATTTTGTGTTGAAAGCCCTGAAAAGAAAATGCGGCTACGTATTTGGAAAAAAGACATGGCTGAGCAAACATGGCTACTACGTTCCATCAATTTTACAGACAGAACTGCATTTCACTCATTGCATCCCTGCCATGCTGCTGTGTTTACAATTGAGAGGAAGAATAAAAAGAAGAATCCTTCTTTGCACATGCACCCTGAGCGACTTGCCCACGACAGCAGGGAAAAAATCAAACATGTTTGATATTCTCCCGCCCTCGTGATTCTTGATCGCGAGGTGGTTGAGAGAGGCTGATCGCTGCTCGTAACCCCCTGTACAGTACACGACTCACGATGCACGATCAGGCTGAAAGTCGGGCTGATCAAAAGATTCTTGCACAACTGGAAAATCGCCCCGGAAATCGCACAGTGTATGCCGAGCTTAAGGCAACAAAAGATAAGAAATTGAGACTTTCAGTTCGTAGAGGATTAAACTAGTGTCTAAATACATGAGCTGTCTCTGTATATGTCAAAAAAAAGGTTGAGCTGACTGAGCAGCCTATAGCCAATGCAACCCTGAATGGTATTTGTGTCATCTGCAGTTTCTTTGATTGTTTTGTAAAATAACATTACCAGTACTGTAGGTGTTATGCGCAAAAAAAGATACAATAAAATAATCACCGGGTTGTTATATGTTTTAGGTCTTAATTACAGTTTAACTGGTGTATTTGCATTCTTAAGTAAACAAATAATATGAGTCTCTTAGAGAAGCAGAGGTATTTACATAAGAGTGTTATTGTTGTTTTGATTGATTAAATTGAACAGGAATCAACTAAAAAGAATATTGTTCTTCATTGTTTCATATATATATTAGACATGAATGATGTTATTTTAAGAAAATCTCTAGATTGCATAGCCAGTAGCCATCTCAATTAAAAGCAAGTAACTTAAACACTGCTTTTTATGTTGTGTTTTTTGTATATACATATACAATGACCATAGATCATTATCTCAAAACTATCTGAGGCCAGGCATCCCTTTTGATGTTACCCTGCCGTTAATTGGCCTGCAGTTTGATGCACATCAGTTAGCTTAATCCAGCTTGTCACTGAAAGAGGCCAATAACTGGTTTAACAGCAGATGTGACGAATACTGATCTTCACACACACTCAGCAACACATTATTTTTGATATATTAAAAAAATAATAATAATACAAGCAAGCAAAATGCAAAATGCATGGTTAAAATATTTAACCTGATTTGGCTGAGAATGATATCTGAGTTGAATTGCTGCTGAGGTGAGAGAGGGGTAGATTGCTCTGATATGGGTTAAAACCTGCATTCTTTAACCATTTAGTTAGATATGTCCCAAAGAAGCTTTAGCAACACACAGTAACGCAAATCCAAAGAAAATAGGCATTAAATGTTGATGGGATGGTGACAGAAGATTGTGCTTTTCCTTATGAGACAGGGAAAGATATACTGCAGGCAGGGCAGGGAGCTTAGAATGAGGCACACAAGATGCAGATTGGCTGAGATGCCATAATGTGGGCGGGTGTTCAACATGTCTTCAACATAGAGGAGAAATGATGGAGCATAGCTAGCCTGGTACAGTCTGGTAAACTAAAGTTGACTCTGGCGAGAACTGGCCCAATCACTGCGTGTGAGGCGGGACTCTATGATTTGTCGCTCTAAGCACCTTTCTGCTTTTCTTCTAGCATAACAGCAAGATGCCAACAACAATGGAGTAATGTTTTAATGGTGCCCTTTCTGGTGTCCTATGTGAGATTGATCTAACTTTAAAACTTCAGCAATTGACAGCTTTACTGTTTTTGCTTTTTTCAGTTTGAACTTGTTTCACAAAATTACAAAAAACAGAGCGCACTACTTGGAGTTATTGCATCACATCTGTAGTTATCATTATGTTCTTACAAATCAGTAAAGGCTAAATGCTTTTTTGTGATTCGCTAAGTGACCAAGACATTTGGCCGAAGCTCCAAAGATGCAAAAAATGGACATCCTTTTTTTTGAACAAGGCTTTCACAGCCAAGGCCATAGTGGAGGCGAGCCCAACAATATATTACCAGTACATGAAATTGAATTATTTAATTATTTAATGAGAATATCTAGTATGATTAACATTTGTATTTTTATTAAATAAAGGACAAAAGTTTGCAAACAGAATTTGCATAGGATCTAAGTTTAAGATGGCAAACTGAACAAATAAGAATATTTTTTCCTTGTTGCCAAGGTGCGATTCCTTTCTTAGCAAGTCCTTTTCATTTTAGTGCACCCTTTTTCCAGAATGCTTTCTCCTCTAAAATCTCATTCAATCAGAAAACTTCTATCCACCATTTAATATGTCCCCTTCCCTCCTCTCTATGCTCTCTGCAAAAAGAATTCTCTTGTGCTCTTAGCATCTAGGAAAAAAAGAAAACACAGTAGGCTTCGCTCTCTTTGTCACACCCATTGAAACATCGCTCATCTGTCTGCCCAGAAAATAAGCTGTCAGAATGGAGAAAGGCACTTGTCTAAGGATCATATTTATGTAAGAGTTCTGTCTGCTTCCAATTTCACGTAGGTGCAACATCTTTCACCTTCATACCCCACTCCAGGAAAATCATGTATTTTCTTCATGTGATTGCAAAATTACCATGGCACTCAACATCCCTCACTCATATTTCAGCCGCAGCTAATGGATCAAGTCTATACCAATGACAGCTGCATTTCCCTTATGGATCAGTTGCAACGTATGCGTTGCTGATTGTTAATTTCCATGAATTTTGATGCTGTATTTTATTTTGTACAAAAACATAATCAATTCAAGTCTTAATAAATCAAATTATTAATCATACAGGTCGAATATTAGATGTAAAGAAGGATAACATGCAAAGAGAATAGGTTTTCTTTAGATAATAGTCTCCCCTTCTTTTCCTTATTCAGAGTCCCAAAATCCTGCAGCTAAGCTCTGATCACAAAGCTAAATTTCTCAAGTGGTGCTTTTTACAGAAAGTGCTCAAGTAGCGTTTTAATACTTATATCTATAGATGGTTGAAAACCAGTTGAGTGTTCTTATTACCAACACCAGCTGGACTGAAGGTCCCATTCCCAAACCATTCTCTATGCATAACCCCTTAAATATTGGGTGTAACTCCCAATGAAGTCACACTCACAGTTGCGGACGGCACCTTGATTTGGGAAGTATAAATGATGATGGGTTGCCCTATTGTGCAAGTTGACATGAAGTCAAACATTTTCCCCTTTCTTAAAAAGAAATGGATACAATCAAATAAAACTATTTTAAAGAGCACCTTCCTCCTTTGAAAATATAATTTTTTTTTTCTAATTTGTGATTTTCTTTTAATATGACGAAGATGGAGCAAACTAGCAGAAATTATGTTTCAATGTACGTGTTTGCCATTAGTTTGGTTTTACACATGCTGCCAAATTTGCTTACTATCTAAGGGCTCAACGGTCCACTCACACCACCCAGCACGTGGTTTGGGAGGACCCTTAATGTGGCGAACCTTACACAGGAACGCACAAACGAAGGGTTAGTGCTTAGGATTAGTGTGAGGGACTGGTTTGGGATCGGGCAAAGTTGTAGTGCATTTTCACTAATGATGATTGAAAACCTTGGGACTTTAAATCCTGGGGCTTTCAGTGGAAAAATGGGCTGCAGTGACTCGTAACTATAACTAGTTACTTTTTTCCCACTACTAATAATTTTAAAATACTAAAAAGTCTTGACTATATACAATAAATATTAGTTGAATTCTTATAGACTGATCAAAAACTCCACAACATGCTGATAAGGTAATTGAATCACTGACAAAGGAGGTAGTGACCTCCTCATTGCTATATATATATATCTATATATATATAGATATATATATATAAAATATAATATGTGCTCATTATGGCATTTTTATTTTAGTTGTGATTTTGTTATTGTTATCTTATAGGTTTGAGGAGGCAGGTTATTTGGGTCCAGAGGGCCCAGTTTGAAAACAAGAGGTTCGCTGCATCACTCTATGATTTAATAACACTTAATGGCCTCCCACAATCTCTGGTACCTTTATCTTACCAAAAGCTACAGAGTAAGCAACAGTTTTGTCCTTCATTGCTGAGTTGTTTTATGTTGCATGCAAATCATGTCACTAATTTTTTAGACTCTTCGGCCATCTTGTTATGACAAACCCAGAGTCAAGTCAAACAGAGCAGATGTAGGCCATACAACACCTATACATTCTACAAAAAAAAATCATTGTAGTTTTGAAGACCAAAAACAGCTGTAAAAAGGGTCTTGTGAGGAAACACTTTTCACATCTGGGAAGGCAAGACCTTGGGCCTGACTGCTATGCGGTTGGAAAGGAATTGCTTCTTACTGTAGTCATCTTATGGAATAGTAATTTTCCACATATCCACAGCACAGTGCAATATAACGAATCATTGTTGAGGCTTATCGCACACATTACTGCATTTCTAAAATTGCCATGCTACAATATGTATTGTATATTAGCAATTGAAAAGTACAGAAAAAAATTCCTTTACCTTAGAGGAGGCACAGTTTAAATGAAACGATATACAGTAGGTTACCAAGTCTATATGTCTTTTTTAACTGCCTATCAATAGCAGCAAAAGTAGAGAAAAAGGTAGAAATTTTCCATGTAACCAAACTGCCACACAGCTATAAAGCTGGGGTGTAATTGGAAAACATGTCACATTACTCCCACAAAGAAATGTGCATAGCATATGCTTTGTGAAGTATGCATACCCAAGTTCAGAGCACATATTAGTGTGAGGGTAGACTACTATGTTGTATGTTGTATGCAACATAATGTACTGCTACCACACTTTGATCTCCCGTTTTTCCTCTCACCACACCCTATGTCCTAACACATAAACCCCTCTTTTTCCTTGTGATAAACGTAAGCTGTGTCTTTCAAAGTAGCTCACCATGACACTGTTCTGTGTGTCCACTGGAAAAGCAAAAACTTCAGATGGTGTTAGAAGTGCAATCAGACTGTGTGAGGCTGATTTGTTGCAGTGCAGGATAAGGTAAGATAGAATAGAACAGATAAAAAAAGTACCTTTATTGTCCCAGAAAGGGAAAATTTAGTTGCAGAAAAGCGATAGGCAATAAAAGATGGGTCACACATGTATTAAAAGTTTATGTTAAAAAAAAAAAACTGACTAAAGTGAGAAAAATTTAAAAATAGAATTATAAATACTTCACAATAAGAGCATAAAGATGTTTTGAATATTAATCAAGTGTAGTCAGTAAAAGAAGGATAAATAACCAACAAGCTAGGTAAGTATAGAAGTAGCAGCAACAGTAAAGATGTTCAAAGCACAAAAAGAACAGCATGTTATTTAAAGTGACTGATAAAGGAGCTCTGCAAAAATAATCTTGATCTATCACTTTTTAAAATGTTGGGAGCAGCAAAGGTTATATTACAGCTGCTGGGAGGAAGAATCTGCAATAAAGCTTCTTTGTGCATTTAGGATGCAGCAGCCTGCCACTGAAGGAGCTCTCCAATTCATCACCAGCTTCATTCATGGGATGGGAGATATTATCTAGCAGAGATCTTATTTTAATTATACTAATTTTCTTTCTCACCAACTGCACCGAGTCCAGGGGGTATCCAAGTACAGAGCTAGCCTTCCAGATGAGCTTATCCAAGTGATTCCTCTCAGCAACAGACTACACTATAGAAGATGGCTGATGCAACAAGAGAATAAAAGGTCTCCTCAGCATGAAGTGTCTGCTCTAACCGTTCTTGTAGAGAGCATCAGTGCATAAATCCAATCAATTTTGCTTATTCTGTGAATATCCAGTTACTTATAAGTGATCATTACCTCTGCCATTACATCCCTGGACGTTTCACTGTGGATCTGCACCTGCAAAAGTCCAACACCATCTCCTTGGTTTTCCCTGCCTTAATCAGAAGGTGGTTTTTTAAGCACTAGTCCAGAAAATCCTGAGTCCCGTTCTGTATTCGGGCCAACTATAGTGGAGTAATCTGAGAAATTCTGAATGTGGCTGAGTGGCAAGTTGATGGAGAAATCTGCAGTGCACATGGTAAAGAGGTAAGGTGTCAGTACAGCACTTTGCAGGACCCCCATGCGGCAGACCAACTTTCTCAGACACAGCCCTGCGTCCACACATACTGTGGTGGGTCAGTGAGGTAGTGCAGTGTCCACTGGGACATATGCTGGTCCAGCTTGCCCTTTAAAAGTCCCAGCGGGATGGTAATAAAAGCAATGGAGATATTAAAAAAAGTGATCCTCACTGTTCTCCTAAGATTCTCCAGGTGAGTCAGAGCTTGGTGCAGGAGGAAGATGATGGCAATATCCAACCTGATGCCAAGCTGGTGGGAAAACTGCAGTGAATCCAATGAAGTCTCCACTAGGGAGCACATATGGAGTAAGACTAACCATTTGTGATTCTTTATCAGGTTTAAAGTCAGGGCTACCAGTCTGTAGCTCCTGTGGTCCCTTCAATGTTTTGTCTTGGGCACAGGTACCACACAGGAGGTGTACCACAATATGTTACTTTTCCCAGATTCAGGCTTAGCTTGAACATGTGGCACAATATACCACACAGTTAACAGTGTTAGGCAAGCTACTTGTCCAGTGTAGTGAGCTAAGCTATCAGTTACTCAACAATAAATTAAGCTTCACTACACAAAAGCTACCACCTAAAGAATTATAGCAAGCTAAGTTACACTAATGTGTAACAGTAGCTTAACTACATCAATTCAAAATGAGTCTGATACACTGGTTAAAATATTTATTAAAGATCAGCCAATGACATATAACAGTGTAAACATTGCTTTATGATCAGCATATTAAAATAAAACTGAAGTAATAACTAGTAGACAAACTACTAAACAATTTGCTGTTATTAGAACCAAATTAAAGGTACTGTGTAGTGTTCTACACATCGAGACATGGCTATGAGTTTACATTCAATGGACATCTCTAGGGAAAACAAAACCCTACAAAAGGCATCTTATTTCTTTAGGGTCTCCATTAGAGAAAACTTCTTTAGACCTCGATTAAACAGTCGATTCAAGTAACAAATGAAACTGTTTACAAAAGAAGGTGAAAAAATAAAGAAGCTATTTAAGTGATACATATATTTATGTCTCACCATATAATTTAATTTCTACCTACATATTTATTCATTGTATTTTTGGGGGCAATTAATTGAATGCTTATTTATTTATTTATTTATTGAGCATTTATTTATTTATTTATGTATTTATTTTATATACGGTAGAGCTGTTCCTCCATACCTAAAAAATCTTATCTGTGCACAGCCTAAAAACAGATTTATGTAAACATCTGTCAGGTAAACTAGGCCATGAAAATACAATATCGAAGTTTCACTACTGCTCTCTAATTAGAGTATCTTAGTGGCACATATGGGAGAATTATCCTGCCATAATGCAAGAGCACATAATTTTAATTTGAGAAAAGAATTTCATCTTCTTGCACTCAAAACTTATAATGCTCACACTCAAAAAATGCGCTCTCTCTCAAATATTTTCTCTTTTCTCTCAAATCTTTGTTTCTTCTCTCAGATTTAATGCTTCTTGCACAAATATTTTCTCCTCTCCCTTGCCTCCTTCTCTTCGCGCACAAACCGCGCTCTGCTCGAGTCTCAGATATGCTCGCAAACCCGTAGGCTCTGCTTGCGGATTTATTTTTTTTGCTCTCTTGGATTGCAGTTGGATAGTCGCCTAGCAACCTTTCCAGCCAACAGAACGACAGCCTCGGAAAGGGTGCGCTTGTTTAACCCTACTGAGTGTGCCTGTGCTACTACGCCACTTATAAAAGCGTCAGCTGAAACTGCTATTTAGAGTAGTTTTGTGGCTGATTGTTGTTTCAAAATAGAAAACCTGGTTCAATGTCTTAGTTATGCCCTGGATTTGTAGCGTTTGTGGACGCTATGTCGCTACTTGATCAAAGCAATAACGTCACTACAAGTTACTTGATAAATAAAGCAGCGCATTACGGTCCAGCTAGTGGAACATGTAGTTAAACTAATAGCTTTGCTACATGTAGCGGCGCTACTGCCCATCACTGCAGATTGAACTATCTGGAAATTAAAGGTGCCAATAAAGTTAAAGCTGATATATTTTTCACATTTTTATTTAAAAAAATATACTGTAGTTGACATTTTTAATTAGTGTTTGGCTATGTAAAACAAATGGCTAATCTTGAACACATGAGCTCTCTATGGCCAAGAACCTTGAAAATCACTCATGTTACAATTATAAAAATTGCATAAGCTTTTTTTTTTTTTAAAACACTTCTGCTTAGCCACTTGGCTTGTCCCTTTCCATCACACACTGCTTGTTGATAGGTGGGTAGCTTTCGTTTTACTAATTTACATACAGTATTTGGCTGAAGTGAGTTTGGATTTACACTGACGCTAGATATCTTCACTTGCATACTGCAGGAGGGAAATTAGTGATTCACCTGAATGTGAGTTCTCAGGTTGGTGTTGGATGTCCTGGACGCTGACAACAGTTGTTTTTTTTTATTGCAAAGCAGACATCTGTACACTTATTTTTTTTATCTGAGGATTCAACACGTTTCATAATCTCTTTGTATTTATGATACTTGTACTTCTACTGTTTCGATTTGGGGGATACCTGATGTATCTACAATTATGGAGGAATCAACAACAATCTAGGCATTGATCAGGCTGACGGCAGCATTTGGCACGCTCACAAAGGCTGTGAATGAGCCTTAAGCAGTGGTTGAACTCAAAGTTGAGATTAGATAATATCTTGGATTTGCACATTCACTTCAAGGTGGCAAAGCCCAACAAATTCAGAATATTGGATTCGCCATGTGGAGCCCAGTGACAAAGGGCTTCAATGGTGACAAATTCTGTGCAGCTTGCTCTCAAAACAAAAGGTGTATTTTGGATTTCGGCTTCCCCCTCCCCCTCCAAAGTCCGCTGGATGT
The DNA here is from genome assembly GCF_016077235.1 of Cyprinodon tularosa. Lineage (NCBI taxonomy): Eukaryota > Metazoa > Chordata > Actinopteri > Cyprinodontiformes > Cyprinodontidae > Cyprinodon > Cyprinodon tularosa. The sequence goes on along the minus strand of NW_024039471.1, from coordinate 449,736 downwards.
TAGGGCGGAAGGGTCCATAACTGCCGGCTCAACCCCCCCCAACCTCAAATACCCACCCCCCACAAAATTGTAGTTGACAATAATGAAATTGATTGATTTATTGATTGATATGGGATGGAGTCTCTGGAAGAGAAAGAGGTGGATGGTGGCTGGGAGCTGAGGGTTGTGAAGATCTAAGAAGAAAAGTTGTCAGTAGTTGAAGAAGGTGAAAGTAACAGCAGGGGGTTCCAGGTAGGGGGAGGAGTGGGTGGGATGGTCAAACCTGTTGAAAAACTGATTCAGATAATTAACCCACATTGTCTCAGACAGTTTTTAAGTTATGATTTTGGCCTGAGATGGTCTTCAGGTAACCTGACTCTGCCAGATGGATTTGCTCCGCATATCCATCTGGAAACCTTCGGTTGAAGTAATTTTGGAAAGGGGCGAAAATACTGGTTAGCTGATTGGCCTATGTTGGTGATAGACAGGACAAATAATCCAATCAGATCAACTAAGCATATGACGTACTAAGAGAGCGACGACGAAGAGGAGCCAATTGATAGATCAAACTCTTGCCGAAACCAGTCGGGAGAAGAGCAAAAACATCTTTTCCTCTGAGAAAAGCCTCCAGAGCACTGTTTTGCTCTTCCTTCAGTGAAGAAATACTGTGTAATTCCGATAAAACTTGCTTGATAGAAACGCTAACGCTAGTTTCATCGGCTGAAGCTGCCATGTTCTTTAGACTGAACTGTCGCGCTTCTCGTTGCGTCACACCTCAACCCGCCTCAAAGCCAACGCTGATTGGACGTTCATTTGGTGAACGGCTCCAAATTTTCTTTAACGGAGAGTCTCCAGACTGATCTGCGAGTGAAACCTTGAAAGCTCGCGAGATCAGGATGGTCTCACGAGGCTAGTCTTCAGGCTCTTCTAGACCCCTTTAATAGCATGTTATTAGAAAAATTACATATCATCCCAAGGGGCACAGTATTGTCCAAAAAGAAGTTTATGTAGTCTCTGATGCAGTCTGTCATGCTGTTATTGTCCTGTTGATTAAGAGCACAGAGACTTTCCCACAAAGTGTTATAGAAGCAGCTCCTTTAGCCTCCTCAGACCATCTCATCACAGTGTGTTTTAAAGTACGTTCTCTCAGTACCAGGGTTTGTGCACAGGCTAGAGATGAATGGGATTGTGGTCAGAGCTCCCCAGGGAGGAAGAGGTGTTGAGCTGTATACCCTCTTAGGGTTGGCATACAGTAGATCCAATGTTTAGTTACTTTTGGTCTGGCAGTTAACATACTGTCTGAATGTTGGAATGTTAGAGGACAATGAGACATGATTCAAGTCCCAAGAGACCAAAAATGCCTCTTTCCCACTGAAATTAGAGGATTAACTCGGGTTTGTCAAACACAGTTCGATCAACTAACAATCTGCATTTGGCTCCCCTCCCATTGGCAAAAAAATTTAGCTGTGTTGCCTCAGTCCACCTGCCGCTATAGATCTGGTGACACAATCGCCCTGGGTTAGCCTGTTGATCTCACCAATGCAACAGAAGTCAGGAAAGTAAACAATGGAGAGCAACATGCAAAGAAGCAAGCATGTAGTAAGTGTGCTGTATTGTCTGAACCCCTCTTACCAGTGCTGTTCCATGTTTATCGAATGCAAACAGTTCAGTGATGTGTTGACGTCTGTACCTTGCGCTCAATTGTACCACATAAATTAGCTGGTTAACCTGTTCCCACAGCATGCTGATCAGATCCAAAGGTGATTTTAACACTGATTGCTTGCTGAGTCGTTCGACCTAGTTAGACACGGGTCAGTGAGCTCTTCCCACTTCAAATAAAAGCGGATTGTTCCCAGGTTTAAACAGGCTTTTTAGTCAATGGGAAAGGGGTAAGGGGCCTGTGGGTGCTGGAGGTAGAGTGCTGAGCATAGCAGGATGTTGCTGCATCAGCAGAGGGCAAAACATACACAGTAATGATGTGCAAATTCCTTGGGTAGATAATGTAGCTTAATAATTACTGCCAGTAGTTCAATGTCCTTGCTTCAGAGGATCTCTTTAATAGTTAGGTGTCTAATGTTACACCATCTAGTGTTCACAAACACAGCCAGTTATGTGTTTGGGCCACTTCCTGACTGTGGGGGTCACTTCACTATGTTATCATTGACCTGAGGCACTACAGTTGTCTTCACAAACTAGTACTGTTCTAGTTTTTTGCTGAGCGAAACTGAGAACTGACCACATCGTTTACAACTGTTGTCCTTTGCTGCCCATCAATGATCACAATAACTCATTGGTTAGCTATCACTATTCTCTGTACTGTATGTATTTGGAAGTTCCACAGGTCCTTAGCTCTGTTATTCTCGGCAACCTTCAGATCTTCTGGGATTTTCAGCAAGTATTCTGCACAGATGTTTGTGTATACTACACCAGACACTTGGTTATCATGTTTCATGTATTCCTTTATTGCTAGCATTTTGAGATGCTGGATTTTTTCTGGGGCCTTTTAGAAGCAGTTTTATTGCTTACTTTATATAGCCTGGACCTGGAATCTAGCTTATTGTATTAGATCTAGGCCTGTATTGCTGTGATGCTAAAGGCCTGCTCCTGTTTTGTCTTGATGAGTGTTTCATTCTTCCCATAAGTTCAGCCCTCTCTAGCTATTGGTAGGGTTTGGTCATACCAGCTACATCAACTATCTGTCCCTGGTACATTGATAGCAGTTTTTTTTTTCTTCCTCATAGTTATTTCAGTTCTCTTTCAGCTTCCATTATGTGAGACATTTACTAAGTGCTTCATCCCTCTGGGCCATCTTCCTGGTATATTCTTGGAACGTGAATGTTTCATCTTCAGTTACGATTCTGATATCCAGTAGGCCTCCAACTCCGTCTTTGTGCTATAGTGTATGCCTACGAATACTGGATATGTGGTGGAATCCACCTTGCATGGTTATCAGTGGTCTAAATTACTTTCTTTGGTCCTCTTACTACCCCAGCAGGGTGGCAAGGTATAGCAGTTGATTGCCTAGATCTTGTTTTTCCCATTCAGCTAACTTCTGAGAACCTTACCTATTGATTGCAGGTATTTGGCTGTGGTTTTGCTGCTGTCCTTGTCCTCTCTTTTTGGTTGCCATTAGCCTGTAATATCTCTTCAACTTCTTCTGTTTTCTCTTCTGTTAGTACAGTCCCTTCTGTGCGGATCATGTTCCCTCTTTTCGTCACCACTCGGCTGTATTTTTCCAACCACAATTATATTCCGATGCCCTATCTGTGAATATATCTACAGCTTTATTTATTTATTTTTTATTACATCTTAAAAATATTCATTATCATGCTTGTTGAAAATTATTATATTAGTCATTTTTTGGTATTGCAGCATTTAAATAATTCTTATATTTTAAAATATGGTAGCTGCAATAACAAAACCAGTCCCCTTCTGCACGAACCACATCTCTTACTTAAGTATCACCCTTTCCCCCAGGCTGACAAAGTTGATTAACCTGAATTTCACTCCACTACTCAAAACATTTAATGGGGATTTCCAACGATGGATGAACCTCCCACTATCCCTTTTAGGTAGAACAAAAACAATTGAAATCTCCCAAAAATGTACTTATCTTCTTTCTATGATCCCCTCTTATCCACCTCTCATCAGATTGATAAAATAAACTAAAAAGATTGGGTCCAAATTTTTATTATTACCAATTAACAAATCTATTTCTGAACGTTTACAAATGGACCCATGCTACTCAGTCAGATAGCACATGGTTAAACATGTAACAAACAGCTAGAAAATGTTTACATATTTCAGATTTACAATTATTTTTCCAAAACCCCACAATATCATCAGCTCTGACAGCTTGGTGGAAATTCCACAAAATAATTAGAATCTGACGTTACCCAAACTTAATCAGCAATAAACAACTACCTTATCTAAGCACTTTGGAAAATAAAGGGATCACTCGCAGTAAACATATTTTCAGCATAAACATCCTGGTTCCATTTCCCCTCTAAGTCCAGAAGTTTGGCATTAGTGGTGATCAATTTCTACAAAATCTATAAGTTTCATCATCCATACAATCAGCTATATAAATCAACACTATAAACTTAGACTTTCTCCTTCCAGCTGCTACATTTATCAACATCTCTTTCTCAAAAACTTTTATCTAAACCAGAGGTCTTCAGTGTTTTTCAGGCCAAGGACACCCAAACTGATGGTGAGATGGAGCGGGGACCCCTAATTTTATATATATATATATATATATATATTTTTTTTTTATATTTATTTATTGTATGAAATTTTGTTATATCAACTGGTCTTATAGTCACTCTATTACAGATGGTGTCGTACAACGAAAGTGATTTCTCCCTGGGATTATTAAAGTATTTCTGATTTCAGATTTCTGGTTGATGGGACAGGTGTTGTGAATGAAACGGTGTCAAGCTTGAAAGAGCTCCTATGTGTCGCTGAATGTGTGCATTGATGACTGAAAGACATTTTCTGCCTCCATCTATCTGTTTACTACAGTGGGTAGAATTCATGTTAATGTTAACACATTTCAATTAGTGGAAAAAATTGCAGGAGGGAATAAAAAAAAAGTCTAATCAATTAAAACTTTTGTAACCGCCATGTAGTACCTCTGTAGAGCGTCGTGGACCCCCTGTTGAAGACCTCCGATCTAAACTATACAAACTATTATCACCAATCAAGGCATCACTTCTGGCCCAAATTTGCCAGAATACATTCTTTATGACAACAAATGCCAATGCAAATCATTATCAACTGGAAACTGTTCACACCGAGTATTAAACTGCACAGACACATGCATTTGTGCATTCTGGCACTGCTTACCCTTTTCAGGACTTTTGGAGAAATATTACAGAAACATACCAAATCATGGGCTGCCACATCCCACTTTCCCCTTACCTTTGCTTATTAGGAGACCTATTCACATTAAAGCATGGTAACACACACACCCGTTCACTTAGTGGAACTGAGTGTCACCAAGAAAAACTATCCTAATGAACTGAAAGACTTGAAACTCCATACACAGCATACATATCGATAAATATGGATATCTCCTATTCATACAAAGGGACAAACTTGAATGTATTGTGATTGCAGCATTTTTCTTTTACATTTTCTTTTTATCTAATTATTATTATTACTATTATTATTGCTCCTATTATCACTACGTTGGTACACACTACTGTTGCCATTAGCGTTATTTGTAAAATTTTTCAACAGATATTATATTTAATATAATAATACTAATAAAATCCTGTATAATATCATATATCTTATTATTTTATACCTATATTCCTTTAGCGCAAAATACACTTTTTTGTTTCCAAAGGGGGAAGGGGAGGAGAAAGAGCTATTATGGATACAACCATCTTAATCATTACTGTAATTGTCATTGCAGGTATTGTTATTTATTTATTTATTTTTACTGTTTAAGTTAAATGAGTCTAACGCATCATTTAAATAAAAAGGGAATATAAGAAAAAAAAATAAAGCTCAATTTCATATTACCACTTTCATCCTCCCTCCTCTTTCATCTTTAACACTAATACTATTATAATTTTTGTTACGATGATGATGATGATGATGATGATGATGATGATGAGTTTGATATTTGGCGGGAAAACTGTAGGTTGACATTGCCATTTATAAATTTGAATTTTTTTTATTGATATCTTTTTATTGATTTTGTTATCATATATATATTGTCTTCCTCATATATTCTCCAAAACAGACACAGGAACACTAATGTTTGTGGTATTTCAGTTTGTCTGTATGTCCATGTCAATGCATTCTCCTTTTGCATGATAAAAAACCCAAAAAGATATGGTTGTTGCACGTCTCAGCTGGTATCTTTGTTAATGCAACTTTTTTTAGATTATTTTAAAGTCTTTGAAGTTGACAAACCTACTTCCTGTCACCGAGATCTTTGGCTTCTTTCACAGATTTAGGTTGGAAAACTGGACGTGCAACTTAAAAATATTTACTTACTCTCAATAAAAAATATAGATGATATTAAATATGACCTTGAATATAAATATGACATGGCAAATAAAAAAAAATTACCTTGTGTGTTGTTAAGCGGTCCTGAAAATCACATATCAGTGGGTAATTTTGCCAACTGATATATCATCTCTTTACCAAAATATGTTTAATAATTATAGCTATAACATAGTGTTCTCTCACTAAACAAACTGCAGAAACACGTAAGAATATTGAAGCTTTGAGGATGCAATTTATTTTAAAATAAATAAATGTTGAGGCTTTACAGTGCAGGATATAGAGGACTTTGTTGATGACTTTCTCAGCATTGTGATTAGTTGTAAGGCACTATAAACCTCACAGCAGAATTTTTACCTCACAGATTTATTGTCATAAAAAATACCCTTGATAATAAATATCCTGCTGCTTAAATAGTTGTCTCAATCTCTTGGGCAACCTCTTCTTTGTTTCAGTTTAACACCACAGTGACATGTGCATAAGCTTTGTGGGATGGAGACAAGCTAAAGCGAAGAGACAGACAGAGGCCAGGGGACAGAGATTAGAAACAGGACAGCAAAGACAGATGCAGTTGGGGAGGGTTAATCCTGTCTGTGAGTGAGTGATCATGTCCATCCACCCAGCTGTGGCGCCATGAGGGGGCCATGGGGCTTGCTGGCAGTCTGATGAGGCATCACCGCTGTCTGCTGCTGCAGAGATCTCTCACTTGACAGTTCCTGTCAGCGGGACAACCAGCCAGGTAGGAGGGAATATAGAGAGAAAGCAGCAAGACTAGTAAGAAGATAGAGGGGGAAAAAAGAAGCTTTTGTGTAGTACACAGATTATTTCAAAGTCTTTATGTTTCAGTTTATCATCTCCTTGGACTTGTAATGATTTGTTCTTTGTTGATAATTAGCGATGTTATGATGGCGATGATTTTAGTAGCCTAAATACAATTATTTAGGGTTTATTTGGTTAATTTAAATGTGAGTTTACCTGCAAGGTCTTTTTTAGTCAATAATGAGACTCTCTCAACAAGATGTCACATGGACATTACTCATTTACCTGCCCAGTAGGGGGAGTAAGTGAGCTAATTTAAAATGTTTAAATATTCAAGTGTGGAATTTCTAAACAAAAAAAAAAAAAAAAAAAAGTCGTTTTAGATAAATATAAAACCAATTAAATCATCAGAGATGCTTTATTATCTTCGACTCCCATTACTCCTATGCAGCTGTTTTTGTCATCACACCTGTTAAAGAAACATTCTCATGTAAGTAAACTGGATAAATTCATTGAGAATCATGGTACAGTACATGTATGTAACTTGTTGTTGCTGGATAATTAGTAACAGAGAGAAAAAAAAATATTTCCAAATGAAGTGGTTGTATGCAAACTGTAAATGCATTTTGGATTGAAAACAATTTGTGTTACACATGTGTGTTAGGGGGAGTGGCAGCCTAGTGGTTAGGGCATGGAGTTTGGAATCCTGAGGTTCTGAGTTCTAACCCCACTCCCACAGACTGCCACTCTGGGTCTCTGATCAAGACCCATGGTGGCAGCTCACTGCTCCCCAAGGGGATGATGGGTTAAATACAGAGGTAAATTTCTCCAATGTGAGATCAATAAGAGTAAATATAAAACTTTTGTTCCTTTGAGTATTTACAAGGAAAGTGCCACAAAAATAATGATTGAATTTTTCATCTGTAGATTTTTTTAATGAGACAGATAAATATGCAGTTATTATTAAGGTCAATTTCATCAAATAATCTTTTTAATCTTTAAAAATATGAAGGGACTTGTATTGATTTTATTAATGATTTTCGCATGTATTTCTTACCCATAGTTGCATGGTATGATGAGGATCTTTTCCATGTAATGCTTAGGTTCAAAAGTTTTTAACTGTTTTCAAATAATGCATCTCTCTTTCGAAGAATAAAGCATAAAGGAGCAATCCCTGCTACTGTAATGTGCACTCGTAAAGAATGTGGTCACATTGATATACTGAGAGTCCTTATGATGTTTAGATATTATAGCTAATGGGAGAAGATAGAAGGAGCTATTTAATGGTGGCTGAATATCTGTCAGGACCTTCCTATATCAAAACGTTAGATAAAGTAAGGCATTTTGCAACAAATCCTTTATGAATAAATTCAGTTGAAATTGTCCATGGCAGCTTTGAAGCAGGATTTAGACTAAAAAAATTAGGCTCAGGGAGATTTTACCTGAAAAAGTATTTTTCAGATTTAGCTACTATCTCATCGCTACCTTCTGATAAAGTAGGAGTTTGCTCAGAAAACGATCTGCTGCTTTATAAGCAGTGTAAAAAATCTAAGATCAGACAAATTCAGAGGAGGGGTGTTTAAAATGCTTGCTATAAAAGGTAAGTATAATAGGGTAAATAACATGTATTAAGAATTCTAATTAAAATACAATGAGTACAAGACTTTGTAGCAGAAAAAATAAAAATTTTTACCTTTAACTTTTTTTCTGCCATAATTCCCATGGCTATTGTGGGATTGCTTTTACTTTTGTGTTTGAGTATTAAGAAGCAATACAACTTTTGTAATACAGTACAGTGTCTCCACTATTCAGTCATTCCATCTTTCCTGTCCAATCGTTTATCCATCCATCTTTAATCCCTAAGAAAGCACCATTTCTGTCTGTGCCAGAACATGTTTCTGCTACGTTTCCCTAACATATCTTGAAAATGTACACATAAATGCCATCAGTGCCCACACGCAGCCAGATTGCCCCCGTCAAGCAAACACACCACACCCAGACAATCCCTCTTACAGGATGTAAAGTGGACTTGGAGAGTGAAACGATCCAGAGAAATTGTAACCCATCAGAGAGAAGCCATCATGAAATCTTAAAAGGAGATGTGTTATACCCATTTTGAGGTTCCATTATAATGCTCACTGAAAACATTTGTAATTTTTAGCTTTCATACGGTGTTATGCAAAGAAACATAATCAGATCTGAGGCTTTTCTTTGCCTGTGGGTAAGACCTGAATATCAGTTGGGTTTTGCTTTTGCTTTTGCTTTTTTTGAATAACACCAATATGGGATATTCATCACTGCCAAACAGACCTAGTCTAGTCATGCAATAAACCATACCATTTTACATTTTTGGATCAAATACAATAAATGTTAAAGCTCAGAATAAATGTGTGGTTAGTAAGATACTGATTTCCTTCCATGACAGTGAGAGACTATTCTACAGAAGTGTTTCTCTTGCTCATTAATTACATGGGATAACACAGTGCTCCACGAGATCAATTGCTGTGTCTCATACACTCATTGACCTCAGACCTTCTCTGACAAAGCCCTCCTTTCGTGTTCCCACCATCTCTCTCAAACAGCAAAAATGTCTTCCTGTCAGAGACACTTTGCCTACCTTTCCTCTGGGAATTGAGTACACACTGGCATAAACCATTGGGAAGCAATAAAAAAAGGTGGATTGCAGATGGCTGGCCATTGTGTCTCCAAAGACACAAAGCGACATCTACCTCATTAGTTTAGTGTTCACAACGCATCCACTCTCTCTTAGCGGATGCCGCTTCACACTTCATTCCCCTTCATCTTTCTATTGTCTACTTGTTTCAAGTTGTTTATCGAAATATATCTTAACAAAGATACCAATTATTTTCCAAACTGTCCTTGATAATAACCTTTGTTTTGGCCTGTCTTTCAAGGAATGTGGGATTTTACCATCCTTTCTCCTTTAGCCCATTAAAGTTTTTAACATATTTACCAGTTTTACAGTAAATACACTTATTTGCAACATGACGAGAAATCCTATCTACAAAATAATCATTTAATAGTTGAATCTGTCTGTCTGTCTGTCTAGCTTGTCTGTCTGTCTAGCTTGTAAGATCATCTTTTTTCCCTTTGTATTCCTCATGTTGTCTTCTCATGCACAGCTGACATAGCCAAGTGGACATGTAGAGTTATTGTGCTGGAGGCAGTAGTACTCTGCTGTGCTTCACAGATGATCATTTCCCAATTCCACAGCCGAAAAGCGCAGGCCTGCAGTAATTGCTGCAATGCATCCAACAGCCAGTTCTTATCTGATGCTGTGACACGAATAGGCCCCATTTTATTGGTCTCACACCCTATGTAATTACAGTAGAGCTTGCATCATTTCCTGCAGAGGAGATGACCATGATGTTGTCACCCTAGGGTGCTTGATGCTGATTGGATGCACAGTGTGGCCCTGAGCAAATAAATCACTTTTCCTCTGTTCAGAGTAGAAACATAAGCCCTTTGGGTGACCAACCACTCTCATCCCTGAGACACAAATACATACTCACACAGTGCTTAGAACAAACAATTACAGCCTTGATTCCCTAAGCACTAATCAGAGCCAACACAAGACACATGCAGCATACTACTGAGATCATAATTAAAACCTCTCTCTTGGCATATTATATGGTATATCCCAAAAGGAAGACTCTGTGACTGTAAATATACATCACACTAAACCTCGAAATAAAAACACCAGCCCTGCTATTCTGAAATGGGGAAGTGTTTTTAATTATCAAATTCCACAGCCACAAAATATTTAGATATGATGTTTAAGTAACAAGTGACACAAATGGCAAATCCTAATTTCGGGGGCAAACAGATGGATGGACAGACTGATATGTAACTTATCCACCATAATGGTTCCTTCAATAAAAAATATTTGATTACCAGTAACCTGATTTTTGTATTATGTAATGGAAGCTTTGCTTTCAGACGATTTTATCTAACATAACATAAGAATTATACCAGCGATATTTATGTTTATCAGTCAAAAAAGTAATTGGCCTTTAAATTATGAAAAAGTTTTTGATTTTTTTTTCTTTATACACTTGAGTTCAATGGACGGAAGCATCATGAAAATACATGATTTCACAACATATTCAAAAGGTCCTCCAAACATAATTCCTAAGCATTTTTCAAATTAGACTAATAAACGCAAAAATGAGTCCAGCACACAAAAACAAGTCCCATGCAAAGGGAAAATGATTCAAGTATTTGAAACAGCTACCAGTTAAGAACGGTTCCAAACTAGCTATGCATAGGAGAAGTGCTCCAGACCACCAGGGGGAGGACAATCTTTAGTAACAATATACATGGGATGCAGTCCAAAAGGTATCTGGTGTTGTGTCCACAGAGCTGCTTTGGTTTGGAGTTTTTGTTTCTGTTTTCTCACCTTCATTTTCAGGGTGTGCCAGGCAGGTGAGGCTCCCAGCTGTTACTCATCAGCCACAATCAAGGAAGCAGTATTTAGAGGAGCGGATTCCCTGAGGCAGACGACAGATGGTTATCTATACCAGTGGTAACTGGGTCCCTCTTCAAGACTTCCAAGTTAGTTTAAAGGGATAGTTCGGTATTTTTGACATGAATCTGTATGGCATCCCCATCACCAGTGGCATGCAATCACACTGACTTACCCCTGGCAGCGTCCTGTGAGCAGAGTTATCGTCCAGTTTTGGTCAAGCCGAAAGTAGTCCGGCAGGTTTTTAGGACCAGCGAAATAAAACTTTTCTCTTCCCAAAACATTATGTGTTCAAAAGAGTGATATTTTTGCATCCCAAAAACGTTGTAGTGGAAAAAGTCACACGTCGTTATCAATTGGTCCTATTTTCTCTCTGTTCGTATCAGTGCGCGCCGTCATTCAGACAGCGAGCTCAACAACAGCCAGATGCATGTCTCGGTCCGCCCAGCTAGGAGCTAGGCGGAGGGAGACATGCATCTGGCATGCATCTGTTTATTGTATATCCAATTCTCACTCGATTGTGCTGATATTGGAAAATCGGCTCTCAAGTAGGGATTTTTCTTCCAGTATCTGCTTTCAGCTTCACTTAGCCTTCAGGATGCGTTATGACATGCTCTGTTGTGCCCTGTGCAACAGAGTATAGACAAGAAATCTTTTGTTAGGGCAGAGGCTGGACTAACAGACCTACTGCTTCAAATTCTTACAAATACTGAGGATTATAATTGTATAGTGGAGCAACAGAACAGAAACAAGTGGATAAAATTAAAAACAATTGAGTGCAAAATTTGATTTTTAATCATTTCCTACTGATTCATCAGGGATTGAGTTGATGAATACCTTTATAAATGTTAAGTTTTCACATCAGCTACTGAATTTTGAACTGTTGGAGGTTTGGAATAGTAGAGGCCCAATCCTCAGGGGGTTTGTAAATCTTAAAACACGTAAAAAAACAGTAAAGAGATTTGAGTGTGCAATTTAGCAGGCTGCATGTTTGAATCTTTTGTGCATGTGTGCTTTTAGCAGTATAGTGGTCATAGTGACACAACCACCGATATTTGTGGGTGGAGAATCTGTAAATGACACATCTGAAAATCAACTGAGGTTGCAGTTTTGGTATCTATGTTGCACATTTGAAACTCAGGTGCAAACTCGCATAAAAAAAGTGTATTTGTGTGTTTCTATGTATATTAACTATTTCCAAAATAGGTTAAGATACTCCAAAGAAGCCCAAAGCTCACAGGAATACGAGAAATGTATGAAAGAGTAGTTCACACACGCATATTGTATATACATAAAGATATATATGTAGGTATGTTTGTATATACAGTGAGGAAAATAAGTATTTGAACACTCTGCTATTTTGCAAGTTCTCCCACTTAGAAATCATGAAATTGTCATCGTACTAACATGTCAACTGTAATAGATATAAATCTAAAAAGAAAAAGGTTTGCACACACTGCAGGAGGGATTTTGGCCCACCCCTAAACGCAGATCTTCTCTAGATCAGTAAGGTTTCTTGGCTGTCGCTGAGAAACATATGGTTTGAGCTCCCTAAAAAGATTCTCTATTGGGTTTAGGTCTAGAGACTGGCTAGGCCTTGCCAGAACCTTGATATGCTTCTTACAGAGCTACTCCTTGGTTATCCTGACTGTGTGCTGCCTATCATTGTCATGTTGGAAGACCCAGCCTCCACCCATCTTCTATGCTTTAACTGAAGGAAGGAGTTGGTACCCCAAAATCTTGCAATACATGGCCCCAGTCATTCTCTACTTAATACAGTGCAGTCGCCCTGTCCCATATGTAGAAAACACCCCCAAAGCATGACCACCCCCATGCTTCACAGTGTTCTTGAGGTGGCGCTCCTTCTTCCCCCAAACACAGTTAGTGGAATCCTGACCAAAAGGTTATATTATTGTTTCATCTAACCAAATGACTTTCTCCCATGGCCATGCAAATGGTTATTGGCAAACTTAAGACAGGCCTTGAGATGTGCTGGTTTAAGCAGGGAAACCCTCCATGCCATGCATGATTTCAAATCATTACGTTTTAGTGTATTACCAAGGGTAATCTTGGAAACAGTGGTCCCAGCTCTTTTCAGGCCATTGACCAGGTCCTCCCGTGTAGTTCTATGCTGATTTCTTACCTTTCTTAGGATCATTGAGACCCCAGGATGTGAGATCTTACATGGGGCCTCAGTCCGAGGGAGATTGACAGTCATGTTTAGCTTCTTCCATTTTCTAATGATTGCTCAAATGGTGGACTTTTTTTCACCAAGCTGCTTGGCTATTTCCCTTTCCAGCCTTGTAGAGGTACTCAGCTTTGTCTCTAGTGTTTTTGGCCAGCTCTTTGGTCCTGGCCATGATAGTTGTTGGATTCTAACTGATTATTTTGGGTGGACAGGTGTCTTTATGTGGCTAACAACCTAAAACAGGTGCATCTAATGTAGAATAATAAATGGAGTGGAGGTGAACATTTTGAAGGTGTTGGGATCCAGAGGCTTGCCCACCAGAGGGCGCTGAGGATCCCTTCCTGATGGTTTGTTCTTCTGTTGGGATCTGGGGTGCTGTCTACCTTCCTTCACCAGAGGGCATACTGCATCTCCTGAAGCTGGAGCTGATTTCACCAGCTGATTCTCTGACTCCCCTGAAACCAGAACCTGAACCTAATCAGTTTTTGTCTTCTCTGCTTCTTAGGGAGAAACCTGACTGAACCCTGGAACTTCTCTGCTGAAATCTGCCTACCGGCTCTCAGGAGCTCATCTAAAGAATCTACTGTCTGAACCTGCCTGCCCGCCCCCAAGAAGCGGATTGGAAGAAACTCTGGATCAGAACACTGATAAGACTGAAGTCGAGCCCTGCCGTTGCTCAGCCCTCAGCCTGCCGTCAGCCTCTGAACCCAACCCTGAAGAACCAAACCTCAGTCCTCTGCCTGCCGTGAGCCTCTGAACCCTCCTGGTTCCCTCCTTCTGCCAGCTCAGCTCAAACTTCAGCCCTCAGCCTACCGTCTACCTCTGGACCCACCTGGTTCCCCTTTCTGCTACTCTGCTCAAGCTCCAAGACAGTAACCCAGCCATGACCAGCCCTGGACCGGATTATCCTCCCTGATCTGTTTGAACCTTTTCTAATTAAACTTTTTGAACTTTTTCCCTGACTCTGAGTTGTGTTCTGCATATGGGCAAGCATCCAGAAACCCATCATGACAGAAGGCACACTAAAAGCTCTTTGAGGGTCAGAGTTGTAGCTGATAGACAGCTGTTCAAACACTAATTTTCAGCTGTATCATACAAATGAATACAAAGTAAAAAAAAAAAAATCATACATTGTGATTTCTGTTTTTTTTTTTTTTTAGATTATGTCTCTCAAGGTGGACACGCAACTACGATGAACATTTCAGACCCCTCCATGATTTCTAAATGGGAGAACTTGTAAAATAGCAGGGTGTTCAAATTCAAATTTTCCTCAATGTATATTGTAACATATGGACAAACTTGCTGGTACCCCTCATTTAATGAAACCCATGATACACAAAGAAATGGCTTGAATCAGATGAAAGTAATAGTACATGTACATTCTAAACATGAACTAATTAAAGTCAGACATTTTTTTTCAATAATGCATTATTCAATAAAACTGATTTAACATATAAACTCATTCAACAGGCCTGGACAAAAATTATGGCACCCCTTGAGAGGGACATTTTAAATCAAAGTGTATGCACTTAGGATCACAGGTGTATACAATGTTGTAATTAGTCACTGAGGATATATATAGGACTACAGATAGTCACTGTGTTGCTTGGTAAAATGGTGTGTAGTGCACTAAGCATGAACCTAAGGAAGCAAAGGAAAGAGTTGTCTCAGGATATAAAAAATCAAAAGGAAAATTCAAAAAGACCATCTCCCAACTGCTTTGTCATTTATCCTTCAACTTTATTTACACAGATTCTCTTGTTGTGATCCAAGATTTAATTTTCAAGAGAGACCTGTTTTGATAAAAACAAACAATCTTCCTGTGACTACAGCTGTACATATTACCGTATTCAGAAATGTAAAATCCATGGGACTGTAACCAACGAAAATTAATAAAAGATAAATTGAGATTAATAATAAATCAAAGCGAAAAATAATACTAATGGTAGCAAAAAGCCCAGAAAAAGTTCTAAAGATATTCAACGAGAACTTCAAGCTCAAGGAATTTCAGTTCAAAAATGAAACTTTTGATAAGACATATTAGCTCTATGTTGACAGAAAGAAAAATCAGGCATATCAAGAAAAGAACACTTTCCCACTGTGTAACATGGAGGAGGCTATTTTATGATCTGGAGCTGCTTTGCTTCAGCTGGCACAGGGTGTCTTTAGTCTCTGCCAGGTACAATGAAATCTCAAGACTGTCAAGGGCTTTGGGGAGCAGTGTCAAAAAGTTTGGTCTCAGTTGCTTGAATATCTTTTATTTTATCAAGGATCCACATTAGCTGATGCCATGGCGAACAGCTAGTCTTCCTGGGGTCTAACAGGTTATGGTTCTTGCAAAAGATAATGACCTAATACATACAGCTAAAATACAGCCAAGAATGGCAAAGAGGAAAATATTGGGCTATTCTGAAGTGGCCTTCTACGAGCCCTGAACCTAAATCCTATGAGCATCTTTGGAGGACCTAAGACATGCTGTAAATGGCACCCTTCAAAACCGGAGAAACCTGAAGCAGTTTGCTCAAAAGAAGTGAAGCAAAATACCTGCTGAGAGGAGCAAAAGTCTCATTGACAATTCCAGGGATCATTTGACTATACTGATTGCCTCAAACGGTTGTGCAAAATATATTGTGGTAAGGGTGTCATCATTTCAGTTGAGGCCTGTTTCATGAATTTTATTTTTTAATCATTCTGCTGAAGCATGGTTGAAGGGCAATGTCTGATTTTTTTTCAAATTCAAGCTACATCTGGGACCATCATGGGTTTTTCTTTGACTAAACGAGGGGGTACCAATTTTATATATAATATATACATATATTATATGTCCTAGTAGCGCCTCCAGCCTCTGGAGACTACGCTTAGAGACACAGCAAACCTTTTTGCCACAGCTTGCATTGATGTGCCATCCTCGATAAGCTGCACTACTCAAGCCACTTGTGTGGGTTGTAGAGTCTGTCTCATGCTACCACAAGAAAGCACAACTAACATTCAAAAGTAAGCAAAGCATCCACCACAAAGCATTGGTAATTAGAAATGGTCTATGGTCCCAAACTTGCAGAACCTCTCCTTTCTTGAGTGTGTCTTGCTAACTGCCAATAATTTCCATCTCTTTTGTATTACATTTGCACAATAGCATATGAAGTTGATAGACAATCAGTGTTGCTTTCCAAGTGGACCTTTTGATTTCACAGAAGTTTGATTTAATAGAAGTCATGTTGTGTTGTTCCTTTTATTTTTTGTGCAGTGAGAAAAAGATTAACGGCAATATTTTTTTATCGCCTGATAAGAGTCAGGCATTAACAACGCACTGATATAATGCATGTATGATTGATATATATGTTTGTGTGGGTGTGTGTAATGGGTGTTCATGTTTTTAATAGATTGTGGGCCACATTTTCCAAAATGGACCGCTGTGGAGACCAGCTGCTCCATGTGGGTTTTGGGTCAGGGGTCACATTTAAAACTGAGAAATGAACTGAGTTTAGGTTGGTGTTAGGGCAAGGTATGAACCTGTAATTTTTAGGGTTAAGGTAACAGTCACGGTTAAGCTGTAGAAATAAATGGTAGTAAATGGAAACGCCCAACAAAGATAGTGTGACAAAATAATTGTGTGTGGGTGTGTAAATGTGTGTGGGTGTTTGTATATCAATGAATGTATGTGTGTATGTATGCATGTACATCTGTCTGTCTGTCTGTCTGTCTGTCTGTCTGTCTGTCTGTCTGTCTATCTATCTATCTTTCCTGAATTGGATAAATTTTTAACATCTGTCTGTGGTTTACAAAATTTGGCGGTTAACTATATTTCCTCTTCTTTTATTGATTATTAAAAAGCTAAATTATTTCCTGTCTGAGCTAAGTGAAAGTTTTTCAATGGAGAAACCAAATATTCTGTTTATAAAGTAAACCCCAAATCCTACTTGGCATATTCCAGTTATTAGTCACCACACAGTACCAGTTTGTCAAGGATCTCTGTCCACTTTACTAGATATTTACACTTCAGAATACTGTTTACTACTTACAAAAGCTTTAGCTGCACAGTAACCTTTAGATTTTTCCAATATTTAGGGTGATCCAGTAAATGTATTCCCATAATAGCGCAGAAGATACTATTAAAAGGAATACAAACTCAGTTTATTTCATATGAGGAACAAAAAAAAAAAAAAAAAAACTAGAACTGACATAACTGAGCAGCTGCCATATTTTTCTTTCTTCTTTTTTTTGCAGGATTAGATGATTTCCTTTGATCCCTGAAAAGAGTGCAAAAGAGCATGTGCATGTACCAAAATTAAAGCACCATTCTGTTGGATTAGTTTAGGCTTTATCTCTGAAGTCTTCTTGTCAATGTTTGTTTTTCATCTGATTAAAACAGATTAGGACTGTATCTGATAGGCTTATCATGATGAAAAAGCCATAAAAATTCAAGTTCTAAATAAATCGTACAACAATATGTGAACAAACGCTTTTTTTCCACTTACAACATCTGAAAAGTCTATTCAATGTCCTCCATGCTTAGCACAACCTGTGGCAAAGATGTGTACAAAGCCTTAAAACTATTTTTAATGTATTATGGCCATAAATGAAATCACTGTTTTAATTGGAGGAAAACACAAGAGTTGCTACAGAGCAAATATACGCTTCACATTTTGTATCTAAGACTTTATGTATAAAAATTATGTCTAGGAACTCCTACAGTAGTAGCGCTTTAAAGGTTCCCCTTCAAGCCGACTTTCCTCCCAATGATATCCATTGGACTGGACCCCTTCTTTCTGCTGGGAGTGTAAATGTTTACTGTAACTCCATCTATTTATTAAAATACATGGTATTTCAGGTATGCTCTCTGGCAGCTTAGGAGTGCAGCATCACTGACAACTTCATCGCATTACCCCCTTTTTTTCTGTTGAACCAGGGCTGTCTGGGTAACACAAAAAACTAAACAAACTAACAGAACCTTTCCAAAGGTCTCCCGTAGTGCATTGTGAAGATTTAAAGATATTTGTAGACTGTATGAGAGGAATTATTCACCCAGGTCAAGCCTGAGGTATCTTCTTAGAAGTTTTAAATAAAATCATAGATATCCCATAAGATAAGAATAACAAATTCACTCGTATTTCTCCACATGACATAGTTGTATTTGAATAGCCATGAGTTTTATTTACATAAGTACATGCATAAAATACCAAAAAACCCAAAAAGCTATTCAAATGAAGGTAAACACTAATATGTTAATGCATGTTGGGTTTTTTTCTTCAGGAGGTACTTTGACCCACTCCTAATGAGCAAACTGTGCCAAGTTTCTCAGGTTTGAAGGGTGTAGTTTCAAGAGGCTATGTTTCTGTTCCATCCAAAAAATGCTCAGTAGGATTTAAGTCACGGCTCACAGAGGGCCAATTCAGGATAGTCCAACGTTTTTTGTACCTGCTATATTTGATTGTTTTTAGCTGTCTGTTTTGGGTGAGTATCCTGTTGCAAGACCTATGGCCTGTTACTGAGACCAGGCTTTCTGACACTGGGCAGATCACTTCTTTCTAGAATCCTTTCTTAGACTTGAGATATCATTGTATCCTTCAGGGATTCCCCATAACTTAAGAGAACTTCCTCTGTGTTTTATTGTAGGGAAAGAGTACTTTTCTATATATCCTATATTTTTCAATTTGACAACATAAAATTGGTTTTCCTTGACAAATTTCTTTTTTTCATCTTTCCAAACAGATTTGTCCCAGAAGCATTGTTGCTTGTCAGTATTTCGAATGGCAAATTCCAGTCTGGTTTTTTTATCTAAACAATGGATTGTTAGAATTACATTGGTCTTCCTAGAGCTTTAGCTGATTATTGTTCCAAAAAATGTAACAATAATCAGTATACTTATGTGGTTTATAATGTGAAAAAAGAGTAAAAACACAAAGCAGGTCTGAGGGCAAAATGTCTATTTACATATTTGTAAGCTTGCTTGTCAGACAAAATTTTTATTAGACTTAACTTTGCAATGAACTCATGGACTACTATTGGTACGAGTACCTGCGGTTGGGAATCACTGCCCTAATGTTTCTCAAAGTGGATCTAGTCTTCCTGTTAAGGAATTTGTGATGAATAGGCTATGATAGTGTTTCTACCCTATTGCTTTTTCTCTACTTTTTTTTTTAACAGCATTTTGATGCCATTTCCCCTTTCTTTATATCCTCTCTCTGCCTCCTCCTTTCTTCTCACCTCTCTCCGTTTCAAAGCTGGTCACTCTGTTGAATGTCCCAGGAAAAAAAAGGAGGGTGCTGCTGCTCTGCTGGCGGAGATAAATGCACAAACAGCATTGTTTTAAAAAAAAGTGCGACCCAAACAAAGCCATTTCTCCTGCCAGATCTCCATCACAGAGCAGGCCAGGGTAGGCCTGCAACTCTCCAGGCCTGTGTTACAGTAATGCAGATTATTTCTTCACCTGACACATAAAATGATTTGCTTATACTTTATATGTTTTGGATTTTATAATTAAGAGTTCCAGCTTTTCACCACATTTGAGTAACATTTGTCTCTTGTACTCCTTTCTCTGAAAGCTATACTTCCGATTTGACAAGCACAATCTATTTGAACATTTGTTGTGTACTGAAGTCGAAAAAGCTGAAGGCTGTCTAGATTCATAGCAGTCAATCAAGAGTTCCTTTCTACCCATAATATGTATGTTGTACAACAAGTATTTAATCAAATACCTTTTGGACTGTAATGCGTTGTTCTGTCAACACATGTCCAATTGGCTGTGTCTTAGGATAGAAAATGAAAGTATAATATGAGCTCAAATCCCAATCAAGCAATTAGCTGTGTACAAATGTAAAATAAATTCAAAACTCCAGTCAAAAAACAAGAATTGATAAAAATTAATTTAGCTCCAAGTCAAACAAATTTCAGTTGAAACCTGTTGACTAAACTAGCGAAACTGAACTTAACTAAACTACTTTGTACACATAGAAGACAGACACATGTTTTGTTACACTATTTTTGTGTGGATTTTCCACTGGCTTCTTTTTGTATTGCTTTCATTTCTACTGCCTTACCCAGAACTCTATGCAAACCCTAATCATTACCAACACACACCTAACACGAACTTAACCAAAACTCCAATCAAACCTTAGTCCTAAACCTATTGTAGAGAATGAGGTGACCATAAAAAAATGGATAAAAGTTCACTCCCTTGGAAGTACAATAAACTTGGAGAGGAAAGAAAAGAATAGCTTTTTTAAAATAAAGACAAAAAAATCAACCTTAAGGAGGAAATCAAGAGTTCAAGAGACAAAAGTTTAAAAATTACAGATATGATGGAAAAGGGGTAAAAGAAAAACCTATTATATAATCATAGTATATTTACAGAAACAATAAAATAAATTTTTAGAAATCTATCGGTTATTGAGGATATTATTTTCTGATTATATTTGAGCAGACTGTAGATTGGAATGTAGGATAAGGACAGCGATGATGTGGCCCATACTGGACGATTCTAAAGGTTTAGTGGTCTATTAGATAAAAAGAATTTTGATATTTCAAAACTTTATAATATTCTTTTTGAATTCAAACAACAGATAATGCTCATGTAAAGTAAAATTTCTTGACCAAGGTATAAATTATTTGGAGATACACCAGCCACACAGGAAGCCAAGAAACATTAGCTACAGTCTCTGGAGGCATCATTAGACTTCGTAGCTTTCCAGATTGATGTGAAGTGCCTCCCTTTTGAAGCATACTTCAAGAGGGAATTTGATGAACTGAGATTTTGAAAACTCTGCACTGGCTTTAATTTTCAATTTTAAAGACTGCTGTTGGACATCACATAATATGTTATAGCAATATATATACCTGCAATTTAGTCATAAATGAGGTACAACATAATCCATTCTGTCATCATGAGTGTCATCATTTAAAAAAAATTTGTGATTTGTGAGACAATGATTGTTTAATTGTTGTTTATGTTATTTTTCTGTAACAAAAGGTTTTAAATGCTTAGCTTTTAGAGTTTATTATTCATAATGTACTGAATGTTTACAACAGACAGAGCTTTTACTTTTTTCTGTAATCCTGTTTTCATAAGGTTTGACATTATGTGCAAAAAACATGTTCATAATAATAACTTTTATGTCAGCGGTAGGGACAATTATTTTTTTTATATATTTAATTAACCATGCATTTGGTTGTGAACCACTTCTATACTGTATACTACCAGAGATGCTGGTTTTTAAAAAATTCTCCTGAACTCTTTGACATAAAGCACAAATGTTTATTTTTCCAATGCACAAAACTGAAAAACAAGACTCAGTTATAGTCAAAACACATCTTTTGTGGAGATGTCCTCGTCCCAGAGTTTTGGTCTCCCTGGTGGCTTGTCACATGCCAGCAGAGGCCCTGACATACAGTAGACATACCACTACCATGTGCCGCTATAAATAATATTAGCTATTATCGCTCTTCACATACATGGTTTAGAACCTCATTGTCCTTTAACTACTATTTCCACTTAACATCCGCAGGGCAATTTTTGTAGATCACTTGCAACACACCTACTTATTGCAAGTAGAAAACAAAATAAATTGTGCATGCAATCTAGCCCCTTATTTGGAATCATTGAATATCAGGCCCATCATTTCTTATAAGCATATTCAACCGGCCAACCAGTCTATGATGTAATCAATTAGTCAGTCAATTAATCATTGAATCAAAATATATGATACATCTGATCAATCAAAGGGGGAATTATCAGATTTTCAAAACTGCACTTTATAGAAAATTTCAATTAAGTAAAGGTGGCATAAGCTATCTTCTATAGTGCAGTTTGTTGGAGCACCACCCTTTTAGAGCTGGCAGTCCTTCTGTTAACAGAACAGAAGGACTCTCACAAAAAGCTAATAAGAGAAAATTACTGTTGCATGAAGGTGTTCTGGAGAGTTCTTTTGGTGAGAGACTGTTGTATCCTAAATACAAAAAGGAGCATTATTGCAGATATTGGATCAAGTCGTGCTGTTTTTTGGTTTTTTAAATACATAAATCTACATATATTTTTAGTATATGAAATCGCCCCAACTCAGGTGCATACTTCTTACGTTTTGTTGCATACTTTATATATATATACTATATATAACTAATGACTGTACAGTCTTTTTTTTCTTTTGTTGTAACTTCACCCCTATTGCACAGTATTTAATTCATCCAATTTTATTTTTGAATCCTTTTTTGTATCTAGTTTATTCCTTTTGCATTTTTACTATGCAACAGGCTCACTCAAACTTTCTGCTCTAGTATATTCTATTTTATTCTATTCTATTCTAACTAGCAGGATCCAAGCTCAGCCTTTCACTAGTCAGAATCCATAATGATGTTACGACAAAAGGCAAAGATCCCCTTTTCAAACTGAACAACTTCAATGATTTCTCTTGAACCTGCTAATATGGACTTTTCTGACAGCTCTGCTCTCTGAAAGAAATGAGATGAGACTGCCTTCTACCCTTGGTTGTTTGCACTGATTATGTTGCTTACATGCACATCCACGACCCATCAGATTCAATTATTTGAAAATGTGCACAACCCAGGATCATACATCCATAATGGCCTCCATAAAGGCAGCAAATAGAAAAAAGTTACTTACATTTTAAAGAGGTTCTAAAGAGGAAGTTTTATATCCATATTTAATATAAATGTGTATACACACCCATACACCCACATATAGTGTATATACATTGGTAGGAATCTAGACAAAATGAGATAAAAACATAATAAAGAATGGACACACTGTGGTTGTGTGTATTGCTTGTTGCAAGTAATATATTATGTCTGATTCCCTGTTATCAAGTTATGTTGATTAAGTTACAGCTTCAGCCTGTTTTAGGCCAGGGGAAAAAGCAAGCGTATGACACACTTTCTTGTGTTGGTTTCCACTGAGCTGTGCCTGCAGCATTCTGTCACATCTGGTAACATGAGTTGGGCCATGCAGTTGCCAAAAAATGTGAAATAGTCCCTTATCTTAGTATTTCTGACACATAATATATTTGTTTTATCCATGGGCTATTTTGCAGTTTATTTTATTTTGGGTTCATAGATTCTCAGTATATTATTGTGTAACTTTTACATTTTCTTATTATCTTCAGCTTAGAAAATGCAATTAATTACATTTTTTAAAAGCCTTCAAATGAAAATTATTGACAGAATTTTATTCATAAATACAAGTACTGTAAGCACACAGTATTTGTAAGAGACCATTACATAGCACTTATCATAAGTAGAGTGGACAAGTTACATAGAAACCAGTTTTTACATGTTTTACATGTTTACAATTAATGCTTTGTTTCATCTCTGGAGCATTATTTTTTATATATATTATGGAGATATGTCATGCACTGACTGGAACAACAACTCGCTTCCTCAACAAAGCTATTTGATTGCCACCTCTGGTTGATCTGGGAAAGCAAATAAAGTAATTGTATTTCTTTTTTTTTGGTCACATAACTAGAACAGTATTCAAGGAGTCAATTTAAAGTCACTTGGCTGCACAGTTGTGCTTCCGCAAATAGTTCCTGGATTTAAAATCCAACTTGGGTTCTTTTTTTTTATAGAGTGTCCATGTGTTCCCTATCTATCAACCTTTTTCTGGCCAGGAACTATGGCGTCAGACTTGTAGAAGCTATTTCTCATCCCGACTAAATAACACTTGGCTGTAAACCACAACAGTGCATACTGTAGCGTCTTGGCAGGAGGGAGGCAGTGAAACTACATAATTTCCAAATAGAAGGGACAAAGTCCATTGGACCCCAAACAAGATCTAATCTTGCCCTAGGCTGGGCCAAGAAATCTTGTCCATAAAGGTTATGAACATGGCTGATGACAGAGGGCTTCCCTGCCAGAGTACAGCCCGCACAGAAAACTGGTCAGATTTGGCCAGTGGATACAGAGGGTGATGGCTTTGTTGAGTATGGGGCATTATAAGGAGAGTCGAACCTAAGGCCTATTTTTCAAGTTCCACAACTGTAGTGTATTGTCTTAAAGCAAAACTGTAACCTTGGTTTTAGACAAGTAACTTCTAGTTTTAGCGCCCATGAAAGCAAACAGTAGTACTTGTTAAACCAGGCAGTCGCCCTTGGTGTTTTAGAATCTAATGGCAGACCACTTTGGACCAGCAGACTGATATGTCCATGATGTACTTGTGAAAGCAAGGCAGCATTTACCTTTCTAGATTGAATCCTTGATAAGAGAACCTAAAATATCCAGTGGTGTTAGTGTTATATATGTTTTTTTGGTTAAAAACAACTTTTAGCATAGTTAGATGTTGTGTTTAGCAGAACTGCCAAGGGGTCATTTTTACTCTTCTTCAGTTTTGAGTTTATGTAATTGTCCTAAACATAACCATATCTGTCTCACACTTTATGATGATTTAATGCTAAGCACAAACAGATGGTTATGCACACTATCCTGTGGATTCTTCTTGCTTATATTAGGCAGCTTCTATTTCTGCTCTTCATACAGTGCATCGAAGCTAGGAATCCAAAAATTTTAAATTTTAACAATTCCACGACAATTAAAACATTTGAACTTATTTCAATTGATTAACAATTGTAGATGCACAACCCTAATCACAATATGTTCAGCTCCAATTATCAACAACTTATAATATCACAGAGATGGCCTCATCTTTTATGACTTATGTAAAGAGAATGTTGCTGTGTGACATCTCCACATGCCTACTACTTGCACAGGCAATCATTTTTGTTTAGTTTTTTTCACAAGCAATTTTGTACTTCTTTTTTAAAACATATTTAATATTGTCTCTAATGTTATGCTCTCACAGCTTTTTCTCATAGTAGCTTCATCTGCTCTGTTCCCATTTGGTTGTGACACCATCCTGGAGAGAAATATCAACTGTGCTACTGCCATCAACACCTTTGTTTATAGATGTTCAAGATCAGTGTAGTCCTGTGTAAACTGTGACTGGCATGGGAGCTGTCTCTGTGCTTGTCTGCCTGGCTGTGTGTTTCCTGGACGGGACCGCCTGTGGAGCTGGTTTGCAGTTGCCTTTTGTATCTCTGCTTCTGTCTCTATGTCTGCTTGTGACGACTTGAACCCCAGGCGGCCTCAGGAGATGGCCACACACACTGAGTCTGGTTCTGCTGGAGGTTCCTTCCTGTTAAAAATGAGTTTTTCGTCTCCACTGTCGCTACAAGCATGCTTGGTGTGAGGAATTGCCTTCAAGTCAATGAGTCGATGCAATTAATTGGTTTTCCTTTGAAAGAAAACTTTTAATCAATTTGACTATCACCAGGTATGATCTGGTGAATTGTAAAGTGTCTTTAGATGACATGTGTTGTGAATTGGCGCTATATAAACAAACTGAATTGAACTGAGTTAGGCCCTTCATATGCCATAAATTGTTTGCTTGGTCATATCTTAGTTTGTTTCTAGAATCAACTTTTTATCAAGCTTATATGTCTTAAACATTAACAGAACTTGGACTTCCTAAGCTCAAACTTGTATTACTTTTATTGGTCACACATAGACAAGCTAAAATATTCTAAATGCTGAAGAACGAAAGGGTTAAAATGAATGCCAAGTTCTCTAAAAATTAGGTTTATAAATATGATTTAAAAAAGAGTGGTCTTAAAATATAAAAAAATCAATAAAGTTTAAGTCTGTATGAAACAAAACAAGCATTGCATGCTCTGGCTGCAACAGGAGCAAACCTCCCTTTTTGCCAGACAAGGCATGTTTCCTTGTTCACACCTTCACAGGTGCAGCCAATTAAGAAGATCAAGGCAGTAAATCCCAGTTTCCACCCGGAGGTTGTTGTACTGCAAATACAAGGCCAGTACTGATGCAGAGGGATGTAGCAGGTTTTTATTCCTTATTATTAAGGTCTAATGAGGGAAACATCCTTGAAGTC
Organism: Cyprinodon tularosa; assembly: GCF_016077235.1. Taxonomy (NCBI): domain Eukaryota; kingdom Metazoa; phylum Chordata; class Actinopteri; order Cyprinodontiformes; family Cyprinodontidae; genus Cyprinodon; species Cyprinodon tularosa. The sequence goes on along the minus strand of NW_024039471.1, from coordinate 423,408 downwards.
TGGTTTTGCTGTAGATACCAACTGCTTGACAAATGAAATGAAAATGCTTTAAGTGAATTAACATAAACCTATCAGCTTCAAGTATTGATTCAATTTAAGTTTACATTTGATCAATTGTAGCGTTTAAAATGTCTGGACATCATCAACACGATCTGGTCTTTCCTGCATTGTAAAATAATAAGATAACTTCAAGATCACAACATAAACAGGCATTCATTTTATTTTAAAAATCTAAACCTCAATGGAAAGTTTAAAAAGCTGAACCAGTTCCTTGCAACCTGTATACGATTTATGAGTGAATATTTAATGGACTGAAATTTCATGAGCTCTTACACGCATTTCTAGACTGAATGCAAATCAAATAGCAGTTTGGAGTTAGGTAACTTTTCAAGCCCAAAAAACAAAATGTAAATAAGTAAGGTTTGGGATCACAAATAGAAAAAAGGATATTTCTCATCAGTTTCCGATATCAATACCACCACTCTTCCCACTGAGCCTCCGCTGAGAATGCCAGCATTGTGCTTAAAAAATTCCACTTGATTAAGAGCATTTGATTCTCTTTATCTATAAAGGTTAGGGGTCCAGGTTGTCTGTTAATACCTAGCTTACATATTTGTGGTAAAGCAGATACCAAGATTTTATGGTTGATGCATTATCACACACAGAAACAATGTTTTAACGTTTCATGCGTTTAAGCAACAAGAAGGCGGTTTAATTGTCTGGTTGGTCTGAGGAGAGAAAGCAGTCTTATGAGGAAGGAGTTAGTTGATGACAACTGATGACTGATGGATTTGCTTGAGAGACGAAGGGGAGGTAACATTGATCTGTAGGGGTTGGATTCAGGGGTTTGCAGACTGTATGCCAGAGGTCCAAGTGAATGTGAGTGAGATTGAAGGGCGTTGGTACCTGCAAGAAATGTCGTGCTGCAGATCGGGCAGGCAGGTGATCAGGACTTAAAACCGCTGAATTCAGGTAAGGCTTTTTTTTATAAAAATCACACACAAATACGCCTGGAAATATATGAATACAATCAACTCATTGCAATGGGTCGTTTAAAGGCCAGGCCCTATCCTGATTAAAACACTGTGTCTTAACCTTAAGAGAAAGATGTTAATAAAATAAAAACATAAAAGATGAACAAATTAAGGCTGTTAAGAAGAGTGGACCAACTCTCAGGTGATGAGAGAGCTGATGAATTTATTCAGAAGATAATTGATATTCAGCATAAATAGCAAAAGTCATTTTCACAGAATACAGAGGTTGTTCTACCAGATGAGTATCAAATTCAAGAATACAGACTGTTCACTTTTCCACCACAGCCATAGATTGCAGTTTGTTTTTATAGTTAAAAATGGAAAAGTCAAAAGGAATTACTCAAATACTTTTATATCTTTTCAAAATTGTATTGTTGCAAAGTGAAGGTTGTCAACTGTGCTCTTGTATTTATTTACAAAAGGATATTTAAACCAAATTTGTTGTACAATTTCAACCTCTTCTGGTTAACTCTTAAATTCTTACTAAATAGTTTTGATTTGGATTAACAGGGGTAGTAATACTCTCTTCAGGAAGTTAATTAGATAAATCAACAAATTAATCTACTCTAAAGGGAAGTGGGTAGTAGATGGTAGTTGTTGTCTATCAGCAAGGTGTTTTCTGTGGATTTGGCTAGGCAAGAAATTCCCATGGCAACACAATGAAAAAGGCCTGGATGGAGCAGATGGCTACCCTCTCACTCTTCATTGGTGTTTGCCAGACAGTCAGTGCAACAGGTGTGACAAGATGTCCAACTGGATCAAGGCCCAGTCCCAGGTGTTCCCCTTTACTTGATCCTCAGTCTCTGTCTGTAATTTAGCTATTTTGCTCCCTGCCCTTAAGTGTTGTTACTGTGTAATATGTGTTTTCAATTAATATTTGTGATAACCTTAAGCCAGAGATCAAGTTGCTGCATTCAAAAGCCTTGGAAAGGCAACTGCTATAAGGATAAAGTGAACAAATCTGACCACTTAGAGGACCTGTCTTAGATTTTCATAGTAGGTGATATCCAGGGGGTGACAGGAAGAATGTCAAAAGAGCAATATAACTATAATGTTTTCCAAGCCAACAGGCAAAATACGTGGTGTCTGCCAATCACCGACTTTTAATTTGATCTAGATTTAGTTTTTTTAAAAACCTAATTATTCATTTGATATATAATGCATGTCTTGATATATAAAAGGCAAAGCAATTCAACTGCTACGAAATCCTGTGGGGAATCAGAAAATATATTGAGCAAGACATGTATTTACATGTTAATGAACATGGAATAAGAACAAAAAATCATACAGAATAACAAAACATTCTACTTCAGGAACTGAAAGATTTTTTTTTTCTAACACTTGAACCCAGTTCCTTTACATCTCTGTCATAAAAATAGGAGGAGATTTGATTTTGATATTAGTTAATAAAGATAATTGGTTGTGCATGAGCACTGTAACCCCATGGGTAATTACGTTTTTAGAAATCCCTCAACCATTCTTGCCAGATTTAAACCAGATAGCAGATGTACCATAAACCACTGCCAGTACTCTCCTCTTCATGGATTACAGATAAATGTAGAGGATTTACACTCAGATAAAGTCTTGATGTAATATCTAGGAATGCTCCATGATTAGTCTAACATTTCCTCTATCTAATTAAAAATAAATAAAGAAAATTTTACATAGTAAATTTTATTTTGTTTGTTTCATTTAAATTAGCTAAGGTAATGTGTGTGGTTAAGCAGAATGGCACTAAGCAAGTAAAAAGTTAAAAATGCACCTTGTAGACTCTCCACATGTGATCGTTTGGTGGTAACACTTTACAAAACAGTACACACAACTTCATTAACTACTTAACAGTTCTTAGGGAACTAATCAATAACTAATTGGTAGTTAACCAGCACTTACCGCTGAACACCTAGCTAACCTTTATTGTGAGATTACCGCCTAGTTACCTGGGAATCTTGGTGGCAGTAGTTCTGCTGATATGTCTCTCCAGTGTGTGAGTTTTCTTTAAAAACACACACTCACATGTATTGTTTACTCATCCAGCAGAAACTTTCCATTGACTTCCATCAATTTGTAGGGGAACTCTACGGCCTAACCGTGAACCTTACCCTAAACTTAGCCATTACGGGTTAATACAGTACCTAATCATAACCCCATCCTAAACTCACACCTTATTCCTAACCCTTAACACCTAACTCTAAAATAGCATTTGTACCCCATGAGCAATGATGTGCCAATTTATAATTAAAAGTAACAAGCTTAAAGTTCAGTCCACACAGATGAAAATTAACTAGCTCACATTCATAGTTAATTTTTTCAAAAAAAAATTAACTAAGTTCAAAAACCTATAAATTAAGTAGTTCAATTTCATTTGGTAAATTATGACACAATTCTACACATTAGAACCTCATATTTCACCCTTCAAATCTGGGATCATAATATATAGCTGATCTGATTACTCACTTCATTCGCCTGCCATTCCCTCCCCGCTCTCTAATTATCATTCATCTTATTAACCTGCTCCCTCTGCTTCGGTTCAGCCCAGCCCAGTATTTGTGTTACATTTTCGCGTAGTTATTCATGTTTGTTTGAGTTTTAGTTAAGTCCCTAGTCCATGTCCTGACTCTTGGAGGCCAGTGGATTGAAAGGGTGTTAGTGTTTTGTCTCCTGATCGTTTCCCGACTCTTGCGGGTTAGTTTGGGTTCTGGCCCTTCTCCGCGGAGCCCTCTTGTTTTGGCTCAGAGTGGCGTTGAGGCCAGTTTTTATTCCGGTATTCCTGGCTCCAAGGCGGAGTACAGTTTAAAGTTCTGCAGTTTTCCTGGTTCCATGTCTTGCCTATGTTCCTCTCTACCACTGAACGCGCCTGTTTTCATCTGAGTGTGCTGTCTGAGGTCGCTGCTGGACTCATTGGAACTCTGAACCTGCCTGAATGCTCTGTGGATTACTGGAACCCTGGAACATATCTGTCCTGTTTTGATTGGACCCCCTGGTCGGGCTACGGACTCCTGGATACCAGGACTGTCCTGTCTGATCTGCTTTCCCTGACCTGGATCTGACTCCTGCCTGCTCATTGGGGTTGCTGCATCAGGGACACTCTGGGCAGCTCTGCGCCTCACCTCATTTTGCAGTCCATCTGCTGGATCCTGCCTTCTTCGTAGGGGATGGACTGAGCTGTTAAACTAGGTAAGTGACTCACCCAGATAATCATCTTCCTTTAGATGATCGTGGTCACTTACCTGTGTTTCTACTTCCAGAGTGTCAGTGATTGGGTGGTGCCCCGCCCCCCCTGCATCCGCCTCATGTCCGCTGACTCACAGATTGGCAATCAGTTTCTGTCTCGTTTGTGTGTTTTATTTTGTCATTAAACATTTTGAAACTTCCCACTGTCTGACTCACCTTGAATACTGGGTCCATCTGTCCTGTTTCATGACAATATACAAATACATACAAAATATCAAATGTTGCCTGCACTAAATGCTCTTTGAGAGCTACAAAAGAAGCATCAAACTCATACATGGCATTAAACTTTGTTGATAACTCTGCATTCTCTTTTCAGGTATCAACATTTTTGCTGCTATTTGCATTATGGTCATTTTTATACTGACTAATGTCGGGCATACAATGTGCGATACTTTCAATCATTGCACAAAGCTTCAGCTCAAACTGTACGATGAAATTGCAGGGTTTAAATGTTCACAGCTCATGATGTATGTTCTCACACTGTGCGGTCCGACGCTCTGATCAATCTACCTGCTCACACTGCACGTCTAAAAACCACCTGTCAGACTCAGCGCGGAGAGATGCGCTGATCAGACTTGTCAATCTCGAAGAATAAGAACTCCCTTGTTTGTACATAAGAATTGCTCAAGGTTCTGGTAAATCGACTTGCTTCAACAACAGGATTTTTCCGAGAACACCTCACGACGGCCGACTGTTGGATTTTCTCCCCCCCTTATGATTCTAGAGTTGGTCGTGAGAGGCTAATCGCCCCCCTTGCCCCCTGTATGCTGCACGACGTAGGATGCACAATGAGGCTCAACCTCGGACCAACTGAAATGCACAACTGGAAAATCGGCCCGAAAAGGGTAAACAATCCTATAATGTATGCCTGGCTTAAAAAAGAGCAAATGTGTTTTGTTTTTTAAGAAATCATTGGCAAAGAATACATTTTTTATCTGTTTCCAAATTGCATCCCTTTGTCAATTTTAAAACCTTTGGTAATAACTCTGCTCTCTCAACAATGAATCTTGAAAACTGTTTTAAGACCTTTCCAGATTAGGCCGTTTTAGCAATAAAACACTATAAATGCATTATTTTAATTTCCTTTACTGCATATCACTTCCAAATTAGTCCTAAAGGAAACGAAATTCAAATTGTGTTCCCCATTTTATCAATAGCATTTAAAATCTTAATCATTAAAAAAATAATAATTTTGATCAAAAAACAACTACCACCTTCATGTCTTAATAGCTTAATACATATCATCAGAGGGACATAGTCACCAAACATGACCGAAAAAAAAATGTGTTTACTGCATATTAAAGCTGCTTCTTTCTGCTTTCCCAATTATAGGATAGCTAGATCAATAAAATCAGCAACATAAACCCAAAGGGCAAACCTTCATAGTTTGATATTGTGAATAGCATATATTAGCCTGAACACAGTGGTATCTCTTGGCCTGATAGAAGCAGACAAAGATATTACCTTGGATTCATTATGAGCTACTCGAGCCTTCCCTGGGAAAAAGGGACAAGTGCAGCTTGCCCTAATTGAATATTCATTGACCCAACGTCAAAATTCATGTCCTCAGGCAAGCTAACTCTTTGCTGGTCTCATGGCAATACAGTATAGGGAACAACAGAGCTCCTGTACATCTTTCTACACTGATGTATATGCATAGAAGGTTAAAGTTGCATTCTGAAAATATGAAGAAGTACAAAGAACAATGTTAGAAGGACATTGAATGCTTTTGTACAATACACACAACATGGCTTCATAGCCTATGGTTCAATGGATAGGAAAAATGTTTTTTTTGTTGTTGCAAGTTTTTCTTTTTTTGTCTTTTTATAAACTTGACACAATGTGATTACAAGAGTTATTTCTCACATCCCTTCACTTACGTTTTGACAGATTGGATGCAATGGTTCCACTGGGCTAACAGCTGATAGTATTTGACATTTATTCAGGGGCGTAGCAGTGTGAAGGTTATCGGAGAAATTTTTTAGGCTTGTGCCATATCTGATGACTTTCTCTCTAGTAATCCGTGCATTTGAGTTGAAAGGTATGTTCCTTCTTGTAATCAGAAATCAGCTTTCTATTTCACTGCACTTGCAAAGTAGCTGTAAATCTTAAAACAACAAGCATGAAAAGGGACATCATGTCTGATTCACGTTTAATAGTTGCATCTTGGTTTGTCTGTCAGGAAAACTTTTTAATAATTACAGTAAATAAATCTAAAAAAGGCCATATTAAGAACAGAGTTATAATAAAAACAAAAAAAAATAAAACAACTGAATCTACGTGCAGTGGTAGAATATTTGTGGTTCAGCAAAGCTTATGCAATTCATTGCATCTATGAATTTTTCTGGAGAATTAAATATACTTGTATTCCCTTATTTTGTATTCAAGTTTACATTTGGTATCCTTCTTAACCCCTGCCTTGGGGACCACTGGGTTGCCATTTTGCGGTGCGGTTAAGGTTCTTACTCAGGAACCCAGAGTGCAAACTGTGGGGATCAAACAGGTACTTGCAACCTTCTCAAAGCCAAAGTGCACTGCTTTAGCCACTAGGTCAACACTCCCCTCAATTATGCAAGAGAAGAAGTAGCTGAAATAGCCAAGATGCTGGGTGTTCATCATACCCAGTGTAAGACCTCTGGATTAATTCTACTATCAAGTTATGTAATATATTTTTTTCTTTTATCAAACTTGCCTGGCTAACATAACATTTCTCACTTTATCAAGGAGTATAGAAATTATAAAAATAATATTAGCATAAAAATAGCATTAAATGTCATGATCTGGCCTGTTTGCTCTCCCTTAATTAGTCATTCCTTTCACCTGTCGTTTTTCCCTCCCTGCCTCAATTATAATTTATTCCCCTCACCTGTTTCCTCTGGTTTATATTCAGTTCAGCCTGAGCATTCAGTGCCAGATCTTTACTTGTCTTTTTGTTAGTCTGTCTGTTCAGTTTGATCATGACCAGTTTTCTGCCCTGTGGATCTCGAGTTTTGCCTTGTCCCTGTCTGCTCTGTTTGTCGCATCTGGTCCTAGATTTTACCGGCTTCTGAACCTGGAACTTTCTCCTGACTTCGGCCTTGGATTTCCCTTCTGGACTCTGTTGCTGTTCGGCGTCTGCTGCTCGCTCTCTAGGAACTCTGGGGGCGTGGCCGCCACAACTGCGGTCAAACCTCCCTTCTGGATTCTGCTGAGTTCTCCGCGAACGGACTGAACTTTGAATCAGGTCAGTGACTAGCTCCAAGTCGTATTCAGCTCCACATCCAGTCAGTGACCTGTATTCTCCTATCCCTGCAGAGATCAGCCCCGCAGCAGACGAGCAGCCCCACGCACCTGTTTGTTAATAAACGCTTTGAACTTTCCCACTGCCTGTCTCGCCCCGAATTCTGGGTTCAATATTCTGACAGCATTACATTAAATCTTAGTTTTTTATATATCCATTCTGCTTTCCTAACTGATGATCTGTATGCAAACAATCCCCAAGATGTCAGGTATCAGGTATCCCGGCATAGTGTTTAATTACATGCTCTGTGGCCCAGACCGAGCTCATCCCTGCACAAGCTGCCAGATGTCTAGTTCCCATGACAGTATATAGAAAATGTAATCTTATTTTTAGTTATTATATGGCAAATTGTTTGATTCTTATCAAAGATAAAAGAAGATTTGTTCATTGTTTAACTTTTCATCTTTTTCAAGAGTTAATTTCTTGCTGAAAGTAGGCTTTCCCTAAAATTCAGGGTTTCAACCCATTTGTAAGGGCAAACTTAATTCTAAATGCAGAGTACACAGGGGGGAAAAACAGTTTTTCATATAGAGTTAAAAAAAAAAGTTGTTTAAAAAGGAGTGAGTTTTTTTAAATGTTTATTTTGAAAAGGTAGTAAGATATCGACTTAGTTTTAATTTTTTAGAGAGTGACGAAATGTTACCTGCTTATGATGCCTTTAATTGGTAGCATTTTATGTTTTAGATTTTCTATTTATCAGTATTTCTTTTCGATGCAGTGCAGGTATCCTTGGATGAGCAAGTATCCCATCATAGGGGTTGGAAGTGATTGGAAAGGTCAAACTCTCATTAAAGTCTGTAAGTTTTTAAAAATCACTTTTTTGTCATATTGGCTAAAACTGTCCCTATGCCCAGACAGCAGTACATGTGATCTGTAACCTGTGAAAAAAACTGCTTCAATTGGTCCCGCCTACTGCCTGTATTTCAATCTGGAAAGAATAATTCGGGACGAGTCAAAACAACCAATCACAGCCCGAGGAGCGTCTGATGGAGTGTCAATCACAGCTCACACACGCTGAACCATCCTCCCCCCCCCCCCCCCCCCCCCCGCACCCCCCCACCCCCCTTCTGGTCGCATGCGGTAGCCACGCAGATGCTGTGAGAGGGGTGGAGCTTGGAGGTGGGGCATGAGTGAAGCAGAGAGGGTGGGGGAGTGGCGTGAAACCTGTTTTTCTTCAAATTTTCAGTCGAAGTCTGCTCTCTTCTCAATGTTACAGACTGCAGCTTTAACTTGTTCCTAATATTTAGTACTAATATTATTTGGTACGATATTATGAGTATAGCCAAGAGGTAAGATTTCCTCAGCAAACATTTCTCACCACTTGCACAATAATTTGGCTTGAGTTATTTTAGGACTGATTATAATTAATACATGCCTTACTAATAGAGGAGGTGTTATTCAAGAAAACAATAACAATGAATTCTTATGTTTCAAGTGTGTCTCCAGTCTGCAACAAGATATTTGTTTGGATGATTAAAAGTAATACATGAAGCACCAGCTCAGTTAATAGTGTATTAATTGATATCAGCCAAGAACAAAAGGAATTATTCAAAATTACTATACCCAAAGTTTTAAGTAAAACTGGTAGCTTTTACTTCCTTGAACTCCTGGGTTTCTAATCGCAGACATTCAATTGTAAATTATGCAACTTTGGTCAAGGGATGCAGAAACATATTGTTTCAGTTATAAAAAGAAAGGCCATAAGAAAGGGATAAGGGCAAAAGAATCAGCTAGATGTTCTATGATATGTTGTTTGTATGCCTCTAATATACCCTGGTATTGTTTGTCTGCTTTGCATAAAAAAATAATATATATAAATAGTAGCTACATAGAGGCCTCATTTATCTCGATATTCAGTATATATATTACAGTATTACCTCAGTAATAGCTACAGAGTTTTGGCTCTCTTCTACAGCAATAAATCTGACACTGTAACCTTAGATGAACAGCAACATGAAAGTTATTAGACTAATTTTGTTTCTTGGTCTTTGTTCAGTGTTCATGTGTGGTAATCTTTAGCTAAGTGATTTAATGACTGAGTGCTATTGAGGTGCTTTGAAAATTCCTTTTCTTTTAGTGAGATCTAGGAATGAAATAGGTACACTACATTAAATAATGCTATAAGTAGATGTGTCAGATATATAGATTATTAATAAACAAAATAAAACTCACTGCTAAAATATGTATATCTTTATATAACTGACAAAATGGCAAAAGGGTTTTTCTCACAGCTTTATTATTTGCTATGTATAATTAGACTTTTATTCACATGATTGGCGCTAATGTATTGATTAAGAAGGAAATGATCAGAAAAATTACCTTACCGTTCCTCATAACTGGTGGCTATTCCATTTTTTGTGACCTTGTGAAATTGCATTTCTCTAAACGTTTAGCACAATAAATTGACTTTATGATTCAGTAAACATTTTTACTATAACACCTACTTGCTTTTTGATTTTTTGAAAGGCATTACTGGCTAAAATAACCACTCATGCCCTCACATATTAAGATGAAATGTTAATACTGTGAAAAAACAGATCTACATTCTCAGGTATTTGCTGTTTCCGCTTGTGGTACCAGTGAAATGGTGTGTCAAACATTGTCCTCTTTAACTTAGTGAGGCATCATTCTCATATCCTGGCAAAGAACTGTAGATAGCTTGTCTAAATGGGGTGTCTGGTTATGCTGAACAGTAAATCTCCTTAAGGGAAATGCAAGAGATGATTGAAAGGAAAAATGGCTGTCATTCAGAGAGGATTATAAGAAACTGATCTTACCAGTGTTGTTAATTAGTTGGAGCAAGACAGAGTGAGTAGAATCTGGAATAAAGATTAATATGGTGAGGTATGTTCCAGTGTTCAGTTGTGGGCTGAGCAATGAAGAGTAGTCAGGTAGGCTGGCAATTCAAAAGGAGTGAAGAACAAGTTGTTGCTGGTCATGGAGGAAACTTGTCAAAGGGGTTATGATATTCACTGGTTTTACCTGAAACTATAGGAACATTCACTAGTGAAGGTTCTCACTCATCCAGGTCATAGGCTACGTTCACACTGCAGGCCTTGATGCTCAATTCCGATTTTTTTGTGTGAAATCTGATTTTTTTTTTTTGCGTTGCCGTTCATATTTCCAAATATATGCGACTTCTATGTGATCTCCTGTGTGAACTGCAGTCATACAATGCAAGTGTCCCGCATGCGCAGTAGAGGACGCAATGACGTCACATGCCAGCGCACTTTGTGTTTACGGAAGTAAACATGGATAGTAGTGCCGGCGCGAATCTAGTAATCTTTTCCAACCATAAAAACAAATTCTTTTTTCAATATGTTTAAACATAAATACTGCTCTCCGCATCATTGTCATGGTTGTTGTTTTTCTTGCCGCTTCTGCATAGCAAGACGCAGAAGAGTGACCTTTGTGGAGTTGTAATGGTGTTCAGGTCAGATGAATGCAACCTGAACGCCAGACAGAGGACGCATTTGAAGAGATCCGATTCATATCGGATTCAGGACCACATAGCCAAGTGGCCTGGTTCGGATTGGAAAAAATCGGATCTGTGTTGTTCAGACTGCCATGAAAAGATCAGATCTAGGTCGCATATGGGCCAAAAAATCGTTTTGAAACGTAGCCATAGTCATTCCAAAAACAAACAACCCCAAAATGGGTGGACCCCTTCGTCTGTTCCAATTTGCATGTTTTCAAAACAAAAACAAGCCTTTGTTTGGCTGCTGTATAAAACCTCGAACTCAACACTATTCCTGACATTTTGAATTGAAAAAGCCTTCTGGATGGGAAGCAAATCATCTTCAACCTTGGAAACCAAGTCCAGTGGATTGTTTTTATTTTTTTGGAATGTCTAGGAACATTCACAGATAGACAGATCGAGGAGAAAACTTAGGATGTAACAGTACGAGAAAGTAGAGAGAACAGGGCATAAATCAGGGATTATAAGGAGTAAACAAAGAGGAACAATAGTTGGGCAAAGAATGGATGGCAGGTAGTCAGCTCCTCTTAAGCTTAAAGATTCCTGACATCAAGATAATGCATCATGTCACATAGCTGAAAATATTAAAAACAGTTTTGTTGAAATGACACTGAGTTCACCCCCCAAGTCTTCAAAGTCACTACATCCAACAGAACAGTGGTTTTTAATCCTGGCTCTCAGGGAAAACATGTACTATATGTTCTAGATGTTTCTTAACTCCTGTAAACCTGTTTCAAATGATTTATAACTTCTTGAAGCGCTGAAGAATCCCATTAATTGTTCATTCATGTAAGCCAGGTAAGTGTCTGCAGAAACTTACCTAAGACATGCAGGATAGCGGGGCCTGGCGGCCAGGATTGCAAACCAATGCAACGGAGCACTGTTATGTTGCAGTGGAACAGGACATTTGCGTCATGCCTGTTCAGCCAAGAGATCTGTAGCAAATGTGTTATGCCAGGTATAGAAAGCAATCTCTAAGGAATGTTTTAACACTATGTGGAATGTATGCCACAAAAAGCAAGGCAGGGCTGAATGTACAGTAGAAGAGGATGTAGCACGATGTAAATTTTACATTGGGTGAAGATCAATAAATCAGATACAAGAATAATTAAAAATTAAAATAAATATTTAACCAGTAGGTATTGCTCTCGTTTTGACATACCCTGGTCTACTCAAAAGACAGCAAAGAACTGTCACACTATTAGCAGTGAGCTATTAGGAGGGAGGTGGTAAAAATCCACCCAGTGTAAAGGCATGCTTATTAACCCGTGGTAATACAATAAAACCACCACTCCCTGCACGGGCAAGGCAATTAATTCAGTCATTAAATTCAAGTCATTAGAAGTGGTTGGACCAAAATGACTATTGTGTGTCAGACAAAACAGTAAAAAGTAAAGAAAAAATGGATGTGGGATGTATACCTTCTTTAATGAGCCTTGAATCTAATAAAATTAAAGTTGTGAAAGTTTCTGTTAAATTTAAATGTAGAACATTCCAATGTGAATCAATTTTTAAATGCTAAACCTTGGTTGTGGCCTTTTGTAACTATATATTAACGACTATGACCTACAAGACAGTTGTCATGCGGGCTTGGTTTTTTCTATTTGACATATAGTTTTTTTTTTTTTTTTTTTTTTTTTTTTAACTATACCTCACTGAATCTTTGGGGTTTTCCTGATAAGAACAACAACCTAACATGCTTTGTATTTTTAATGAAGTAATTTTCCAGACATTACAAGTGTTTCTGGGGCCCCTGTAAAATCTGAATATAAAAGTTCCAAACTGTAAGCATAACTATTCACAAACAAACTTATTTTCTCCATAAAGTTCTTGAACATTTTTCACAAAATGTTCTTAGCAACATAGGCAGAAAACTATATTATGAATAAAATACAATGAAATGTACGACAGTTTAAGTTTCTAACAGATTCCTTGGCAGGGGTTATGCAACTAAATTCCATAATGAACATTTTCATGGCAGTCCCCTTCAAAAGCTATTATGCAGGACTGGCTTGCTTTATTTCCTGGGCTATAATAGCACTAATGTTGCAATTGGGATTAATTATTGACCCTGTATGCATTGTAATGAATAATGTAGTATTGTGCAGTTTGGATGACATTGAGAGAATATTTTACTTTTATTGCAAATTAAGCGATGTTTGAAGAAAATGGGAGGATTCCATGCACTTATTATGTTTTTTTAATGGATCCGTGTTATGTGTTTTTAGAAAGAAAACCAATGCAATGTGACAGTAGGATGTCATGACATGTTTTGATATTCCTGAGAATAATTGTTGCTTGTAAACGTATCTAAAAAGTTATACATTCATTTTTTATATATATATATATTATCAAATGTTTTTGATATTCCAAATTACAATATAAAAATATACCATTAACAATTAGCTCATGTGATGCTACCATGTCAAAAAGCAGATCAGTACCTGCTCAAATAAATGATTTTACTTTGACATCTATCTAAAATGAGAAATATAAATAAACATGCATATCAGCTTAATGTTTCACAAGTTAACCCCAAACATAAAGTATCTCTTAGACTAAGACTAAATCCAGGTTAAAGCACCTCTTTAAGGAATCCTGTCTATATTTTCCTAACTGAACACATTGCATACTGTGTGTGTTTTTTAATTTCTTCAGCAATTTCAAGCAAACACTGTATAGTTTAGGCTCGGTCTTGAATCTTTATGAATTGGTCTATTTTTGTCAGGCCTTGAAAAACTGTATCAAGGCTGGTTTGAGACTTTCTAGTTTTAAAAAAAATAAATACATAATAATAATAATGATAGCAAACTGCAAGTGAATTAAGTGCAAGAGATTAAACATCATATATATATATATAGTAGTTTGCATGCGTGTCTTTTAAGCAGAACTTCTCCTATGAGTATATACTACTCATGTGGACTTCTGGCAGAGTTCTGACTTTACTCAATATCAGCACAGACAAGAGGCAACAAATGAACTCACATTAGCACAAGTATTTAGACTCACTGATAAACTTATAACCTATTGTCTGTTTCATTTTAAAATGTAAAATATTAAATACTATTTAGTATTTAATCATACTTTCATACAATCATATTTAGTACTTCAAAGTAGACGCTTGCTTTCTTTGTATTTGCATGTTATTTCTGAGTTCTAATGCATCTAGCCAAATAGATAAAATAAGACATGAGAGATCTTATAACATATTTCCATCATATATATATTTCCATCATATATATATATATATATATATATATATATATATATATATATATATATATATGTCAAGTTTGGACATGGAAAAGGCACAAGATAGTTTGAAATGAATGTTTTATTAAGCTCTGTCAGGTAGTTACAAATATGAATTATATTACAGCTACTACAAGATTTGAAATGTGAAAACCAAGGCTGGCATTTGGAGAAAAAAAATGAGTTGGAAATAAGTGAAAAAGACTGGGAAGCTGAGCTAAGAAATGAGGCTCTTATGTAAACTTAGAGGGGGGTGGAACACATAAGTGGAAAATGAGCTCTAAGTACACCAAGCAAAATAAAATGCATATTGTAAATCATACTTACTGCAAAACAACTGAGGCATAAAGGAATTATAGGAGTTTAGTCTTATTAATAATAACACCCGAAGGAAAATACTTCTAATAAATGATCCTAAAAAGCATATTAGCTTCTACAATCATACTGCCATAATGAGCAAAAATTCACAAATCTAAAGAAAACACTGCAATCAAACTCAGACCTACCTAACTAAACGCTAACTTATAAACATTTATTAATTACTAACAAATATAGATATAAACTAAAAACAAAAATAATAAAGAACTTTGATTGTTTTTGTTGTTATTAAAGCATCAGGAATTGCATTGAAGCCCCTCTTCTATGCACATTTTAAAAATATCATGGACTAAGGCAGCACTTTTAAAACCCTGATGACTGTCTGGGTGCTGCTGGGTGTTTTCACGTCTTCTTCAGTCTTTATTGCACTGTATCCATCATCCTCTTTGTGAAGTTCTCAGCCTCCCAGCTCATGCACTAATTATGTCCAGTAAGCATTTAATTTTTATTAATGTTTAATCTGAAAGTTTATAATAGAACATAATGTTTATCATAGTGTTGTTATTATACAATAGCACAAAACATAAATGTAAAAAAAAAAATCTGAAAAAAAAGGAGTCTGGCAGTAAAAGTGTTTTGTACAGCTTTTGATAAAAGAAAAAGCTTTTTTCATTGGCTAAATTTTAAAATCAAGTTAAAACATGGCTGGATGATGTTTCTTTTTAATTATTAATCATCTATTAAAACAGCTAAACTGAAGGGTAAGAAAGACACATTACCACTCCATTACTTATAGGCAACTACCATGAATGAGGGAAAAAAAAAAAAACAGGAGAAACCTTTTTTGTATGTAATTCATACAGAGGAATAACACTCACACACAGACATACACCGCATAGTGCATTAGTGTAAAGAGCCAAAACAGCTTAGAAAATGTTGAGACAACAAGACAGGAACGAAGGGAATTTGTGTAGCATTTAAATTCCCCATATGGGAGACTGATAGAATCTGTAATTCCAAATTCCAATAGAATCCTCTGTCTACAACTATGATGGCTGTGATGGGGTAGTTTTCTTGCGGTCAAAAAGATGTGGGTAAGGCATTAAAAGCAAGTTGTCTGATTGATTTATGTATCAGTGTATTAGTGTGAGTGTGGTTGGGTAAAAAACCCTTGAGTTGCAAAGTGCTTTGAGCAGTGTGTCTACAGTAACACTATACATGTTCAACTCGTTTACCCTACTTTGGCTATAGGATTGTGATGTATTGTGCAGTGCATTTTTGAGGTGTTAAAGGTTTGCCTGATCAGAGTTGGTTTTAAACCGAAAGTAGGATCCAATCAAATTGAGGATAAGACTCACAATGGTTTGGCTGATCTCTGTGTCTCATAGCCTTTAAATGGGTCAAGCCTTAACAAAGTGTCATCTCTACAAGCTCCATTTCTTCTCCTGATTCTGACAGACATGTTCCACTGTTGTTTTTATCATTTTAATGACTATGGCAATCACTGAACCATTTTCACAAATATTAGATCTTGTAAAGCCAGAGGATGTACAATACAACAAGATTCAGTAAACTGGATTGATGGTTGGATGAAAAAATGCACCAAGTTAGAAGAGATCACGTTTCACCATAAGAGGCTGCAGAAATCTAAGTATTTATTACTTGAAAGCAGGGAAGCACCAAAATAATCAGTCTTTGGTCATTTTCTATTCCCCAACCCTCATGAGCAAGCAATAAATCTGTGAAATATTTCAAATTCTTATAAGTGAGGATTCAATTGAATTGAGTAATTACCTTAATAACTTTTATCTGGACAAGATTAGTGCACCTGCAGCATGTCTCTGCCAAAAACAAAACCATTTGCAAACCTAACCAGGAAGTTTTTTAATGAATACATAAAAATATCAAGTTAGAAGGGTGACTGACTTTGGGCTTTTCGATGGCAGTCAAGTGTGAACTTTCATAGCAGCAGCCTTAAGGCCCTTTTTATTGCCATTTTAAGTTGCACACCAGTGATTTCTATTTCCCCTCCGAAAAATTGCTATAAAAAGGAGAAAAAGAAATGAAAATGCAAATCTGACATTGGCTGAATCAAAGCACCCTATCACTCCCTCAAGCTCTACTAACTATTGCTATTTACAATTCCCAAGTTCAAATAAAGCAGTTGTAATGCTGACTAACTTTTAAGAGTTTTGGGGCACTGTTTTGTTTCTCAGTGGTGATACATCATACATGACAAATAAGTTTCAACAGGGGAAAATATCTTATCCCTGACTATCACTAACTTCTTGTCTGGCTGTGTTTCTTGGTCTTGAGGTAAAATCCCTGAAAATATTCTCCTTGAGAGATATATAGTAGAATAATAAGATTATGCGCTCTTGAGTACATGCTGTAAAGGGAATATGCTGCAGACAAATCAGTGAAGCAGTTGCAAGTATTAAGAACAGCGAGGGGCCACGACCAAATAACAAAATGCTTCATTTACTTCTCACATGGAAAATAAAAAACACATTTTCACAAAGGATACAAGTCTCACTTAGCTGGATGCTGAATGTTCAACTACCCTTAAGGGGGTTTTATGTGACAGTTTGTATTGAAGCTGGACTGGTCAGTGAAAACGAAGTATACAGAGCTGTCACAGATAATGGTACATGGCAGTAATTTAAAAAATGATGTGAAACAACGACGATGGAGGAATGGGTGGAAGGTTTGACACCATTTTCAGGATTTTTAAATTGGGGCTGTATAGTGGCTCAGTTTGTAGCACTGTTGCTTTGCATCAACAAGGTTCTGAGATTGATTCTTCGCTCAATGTCCTTTTGCATTGAGTTTGCATGTTCACCCCGTGCATGCATGGGTTCTCTCCAGGAACTCTGGCTTGCTCCCACAAACTTGACTTTTAGGTTAAGTGGCATCTCTAAAATGTCCATAGGTGTGAGTGTGTATGGCTGTATGTCTGTGTGTTGCCCTGAGACGGACTGGCAATCTGTCCACTGGGTCCCCCGCCTCTCGCCCATAGTCTGCCGGAGATAGGCACCGGCCCTGCAGCGACCCTGACAGAATAAGCAGGAGATTATGAACGAATGTGTTTTTTCTCTTTGTTTGTTGTCGTTATTTTTCTTTTATGAACATATCTTACAATCACTTCCTTTGTCTAATGAATATTATTTTATTCGTGTTTCTGGAATTTCATCTCTCGCCTCTGAAAAGCTGGCTGAGCAGCCTTTATTTCCTCCTCTCTCTCGTGGTAACCATTTTCCACCTACTATCCAGAATATACCATGTTTACTGATGAAAAGCACTCCACAGTCAGGGCACGTTAGATTAGTCATTATCGCAGAAGGGTTGAGAAAGAAGGAGAAAGATTTAAAGAAATAGAGAGCTGAAGAATCAAGAGATTGTGGGATAAGAAAAAGAATTAAAGGGATAAAACAGGTTATGGTTAGTTCCAGAAAATAGAAGACAAAAGGGACCATTATTCCCAGCCCTTGACCAAATAGATAGATGGAAAATGCTGATGGTTTTTTTTTTTTTTTTTTTTTTTTTCATGCTGATGGTTTTAAATTAAAGAGAATGTGTACTTTTCTTCATTTACCAGCAACCTTTAATTAGAATCTATCAGTCAAAATTAATGAGCTCTTTAAAATGCCATCAGTTTCCCTCTGTCATTGTTTTCTGTTTCTTTACTCTTTGTTTTCCCCTTTTATTTTTTAGTAATAATGACTTTGACTGCATTTATGCACAGGTTACATTGGGACCTGGCCAACAAGGTTTTTGTAAAAAAAACAATCCAGAACTCTATACGCATAGGTATTAAAGTAAGCATGTGATGTGGTGCTTGGTGTGAAAGATGTCAAGCTCATTACCTCATCATACTTAGAACCAGCGCCCATCAACCTGCATGGGAAAATAAATTAATTAATGAGCTTTCTTGATTCCCTTAGGTGGAGCTTTTATTTTTTGATAAGGCTTTACATCAGAATTCATCCATTAATATTTGACAATTTTACTACAGTTTCTTTTGAAATACAGGTGCTGGTCATAAAATTAGAATATCATGAAAAAGTAGATTGATTTCAGTAATTCCATTTAATAAGTGAAACTTGTATATTATATTCATACATTACATACAAACTCATATATTTCAGATGTTTATTTTTGTTTAATTTTGATGATTACAAATGACAACAAATGAAAATCTCAAATTCATCATATCAGAAAATTAGAATATTGTGAAAAGGTTCAAAATTGATGGCCCCTGGTGCCACACTCTAATCAGCTAATTAACTCAAACCACCTGCAAAAGCCTTTAAATGGTCTTTCAGTCTAGTTCTATAGGCTACACAATCATGGGGAAGACTGCTGACTTGACAGTTGTCCAAAAGACGACCATCGACACCTTGCACAAGGAGGGCAAGACACAAAAGGTCATCGCTAAAGAGGCTGGCTGTTCACAGAGCTCAGTGTCCAAGCACATTAATAGAGAGGCGAAGGGAAGGAAAAGATGTGGTCGAAAAAAGTGTACAAGCAAGAGAGATAACCGCACCCTGGAGAGGATTGTGAAACAAAACCCCTTCAAAAATGTGGGGGAGATTCACAAAGAGTGGACTGCAGCTGGAGTGAGTGCTTCAAGAACCACCACACACAGACGTATGAAAGACATGGGTTTCTGCTGTCGCATTCCTTGTGTCAAGCCACTCTTGAACCACAGACAGCGTCAGAAGCGTCTTGCCTGGGCTAAAGAGAAACAGGACTGGACTGCTGGTGAGTGGTCCAAAGTCATGTTCTCTGATGAAAGTAAATTTTGCATTTCCTTTGGAAATCAAGGTCCCAGAGTCTGGAGGAAAAGAAGAGAGGCACTTCATCCACGTTGCTTGAAGTCCAGTGTAAAGTTTCCACAGTCAGTGATGGTTTGGGGTGCCATGTCATCTGCTGGTGTTGGTCCATTGTGTTTTCTGAGGTCCAGGGTCAACGCAGCCACATACCAGGAAGTTTTAGAGCACTTCATGCTTCCTGCAGCTGACCAACTTTTTGGAGATGCAGATTTCATTTTCCAACAGGACTTGGCACCTGCACACAGTGCCAAAGCTACCAGTACCTGGTTGAAGGACCATGGTATCCCTGTTCTTAATTGGCCAGCAAACTCTCCTGACCTTAACCCCATAGAAAATCTATGGGGTATTGTGAAGAAGAAGATGCAATACACCAGACCCAACAATTCAGAAGAGCTAAAAGCCACTATTAGAGCAACCTGGGCTATCATAACACCTGAGCAGTGCCACAGACTGATCGACTCCATGCCACGCCGCATTGCTGCAGTAATACAGGCCAAAGGAGGCCCAACTAAATACTGAGTGCTGTACATGCTCATACTTTTCATGTTCATACTTTTCAGTTGGCCAACATTTCTATAAATCCTTTGTTTTTATTGGTCTTCAGTAATATTCTAATTTTCTGATATGATGAATTTGAGATTTTCATTTGTTGTCATTTGTAATCATCAAAATTAAACAAAATAAACATCTGAAATATATGAGTTTGTATGTAATATATGAATACAATATACAAGTTTCACTTTTTAAATGGAATTACTGAAATCAATCTACTTTTTCATGATATTCTAATTTTATGACCAGCACCTGTAGGTGTCCAGCACCTCAGACTAAAGCTCCA
Source organism: Cyprinodon tularosa (assembly GCF_016077235.1). Lineage (NCBI taxonomy): Eukaryota > Metazoa > Chordata > Actinopteri > Cyprinodontiformes > Cyprinodontidae > Cyprinodon > Cyprinodon tularosa. The sequence continues at coordinate 403,142 of NW_024039471.1, read as the reverse complement.
TTCTGTTCTATTATTCATACTGTTGCTTTTGTGTAAATCATAAAGAAAAGATTCCCCAGTGATCTGTCTGTACACATTTTTTGTTTCTGGATTTTAAAGTATAAACAAAAACTTCCCCAATCTAAATATCTTCCAAAAAAACACCTTTTTGAAACAGAAATGTACTGAATTTACAGTAACTGCAACAGCCAGGCCAGATTAGTGCATGATGTCTAGAATCATGACATTCCCAGTCATTGGTTTTATTGGTTAAACTAGCAGCAAGATCACAAATAAAACTTGCAGATAAGAAAATTAAAGAAAAAACCTTTTACTGTCCTGATTTTAAAATGATATATAACACTTATTTATTTGCTTGCAACACTTAGAATAAAACTATTCAAACTTTTAAAAAAATATCAAATTCTTCAACCAGTTCTTTAACTACCTATAAAATGTGTTCTCAAATAAAATCTCTGATATCACAGTGTCTGACCAAAAATGTTAAAGAGTGAGAAACATCAAAGGAACTGATTGACATGGAAGAGAAAAAGTACTTTTTGTGAACCAGGAATGAAGTGTGCTTCTTGGCACAGAGCAGCTACAATCAACCACCAATGGAGACTACCTACCACCAAAGTTCTTTCACTGCACATTATAGTTATATGTTTTAAGGTTTCAGCCACCGAGAGGATTCAAAGTATTCTCTATCCATTTGGGTAAGCTTTCCAAGAAGGTGCTAAGTAGCCTGACAAGCATCTGGTGACTAAATCTTTTTTTAGTTTGCTCATTACAAAATAGTCAATGAAATGACAGATGTCCATGAGTAAGGTTTAGTAGTTAAAACATTTCTTATTGTCTAGTAGAAATCTGCTGTGTGATCCAGGAATATAATCGTTTAAAGAGATTTTTCTGTTTTAGTATTTCACAAACAAATAAACTTTAAATATGTAGCAGATACTTTAACTAAACTGAAGAATCATATTTTTTGGCACCACTGTCTCACAGGAAAGAAAAAATCAATAGTTTTGTTTTGTATTTTTTTCTTTTTTTTATTTATACCAAGTTTTATTTCTTTATACATATAAATATATATATTCTTTAAAATAGAATAATTTTACAGATACACACACACTATATTAAACTTTAGGATAAGCAAGATGAAGCTGGTGTAAGGTAAACCTGAAAAATCTAAGAGTTTTGGTAAGACATTAATGATACTCTCAGTGAAATAATTATGGTCATTTCTCACTTTTAACAAATGCTTTGGTGTATGTGATATATGTCAAAACCTTAGTTGTATTCAGAGAAACTGTAGACTGACTTTTTTTGTTAAAGCATTGCATTTGTCTGATTCTGTCAACATCTAAGGCACTAAGACCAAATTGTATTCACTTCCAAAGTGAATCGGTTGGCAAAAAAGTAGGACAAATACAGTAGCTCTTTCATAAATGCCTGCAGTCTGACATTTGTATTCTCCATTTTGCAAAGCACAGTGTTGTTTCAAACCTCTGTGGGGACATTTATCATTTATATGCAATAAACCAACCTTTGCATGAGATGAATGGCAAGATCATAATTTAGATGGAAAGATAGCTGTCATGTTTGCGTGACCAAGCAGATAGCCCAGCCCCAGGCGCCGATGCATTGCATTGAGAACAGAGAGAGCAGCAAAATGAAATCTTACCCTTTCAGATGGGATTAAGTTTAGTTGCTGAGTATAACTCAGAAGATCATGGGCAGATACAGCAGCTGTACCAGCGGGTATGGTTGTGAGCACATTGAAGGAGAGACTGTGTTTAATAATAAAGAAACAAGACATTTCCACCACAACACCTCTTAGGGGCAAACATACCATTACCAGAGTTTTGGATCTAGGGCCCAAGTAATGCAAGTCATATTTATTATACAATTCTCATTACCATTTTTGGCCTCAAACAAAGTCAGCGACTCTCTTTTTCATTTTTTTCTTTGATTTAGTGTTGTTAAAATCAGAGCTAACAGAGTAAAATTCATTTTTGTAATCAATGAAAGCCCCCCAGAGTAATGCCAGACATTTTAAAAGCTCTGAAAGGTTGTGAGGTCATTTATTTCCTAGTAAATCATATATATATACTGTATTTCTTTCTTTTTCCTTGACATGAGATTTAAGGAAGCCCCTGCCTTTACTTATTTTATAATATTTAAGGGATGGTTGACAAAAGCCAGCAAGCTGTCACTCAAAACAAATGACATTTACTTTGATAATGTTTGCTGTCTACAGTGCAAAGAATTCAACTAAATGAAAACCTTTTTGCATATTGACAATAAAGCTGACACTTCACCATCAATATAACATTTTGAAAAGTAATAAGCTGACTTGGAAGTATTCCAAGCAGATCTGAGCAGATCTGATCCAAGACTGCATATTTGTCCTTGAAAGATTAAAAGTTTTAGCCATCCTGGAGCGGTTGTTTTTTTTTCAGTTTTTGTCTTATTTCTGATATCATTAAAACATTACCACTTAATACCTTATTTGGACAATTTAAGAGCTAAGCCAGTACATTAAAGATAGGAATGAATGATAAACAAATAGGTTTTGCAATGAAAACCAATTTCAATGTATTAGATGAAAGGTTTCCTCCATAATTTAATAAAAATAATATGTTGAAGATTAAAATCAATACAGTAAAGGAAAGGATTAAATTACAATTTAATCTCAAATTACATATTTATTACTTATGAATTTGTGAACAGTGTTCCTCTTTCTGTTCAAAAATATCTTTTTGAAAATGTTTCCAAGACTACATTAAATAGGGACCAAAATCTATCAAAAAAAGTGCTTGCCATTAAAAAGACTGAGAGAAAGCTTTAGATCTTTAGAGAGTTTTAATGTAAGTGCTTTGTGTTTAAAGTCTCCAAGAGGTCATGTCTTGTTATATCCACTAGTGCTGTGCAGATCTAGGCTGCCTGTTTCTGTGCTCTACCTCTCTGCAGGATGTGATGGTGCAGGTGTAGCTTTTACAGGTGTTCTCCATTTACCTCTCATCAGTGAAGCTTTATAAGGAGATGGAGACAGAAGAAATGTGCCAGAGCTACGATAAGAATAAATGGTAGGATAAGTGGGAAAGATAAAAGTGGAAAGATATATTAGAAATCTATTAATGCAAAGGATGAGGAACCCAAAGAGAATATTTTGACTAGATTAAGATTTCATCATACTGGCTTGAATAACACAGAATTTAAATTAGCTAAAAGTCAAATTGATGAATGTTTAGTATATAAAATAACAGAATTGTATAGAATATATTATTACACTATTGGCAAAATGAAGAAAAAAGAATAAGATTAAAACAAAAGGTAAGACAGGTAGGAATTGAGTGTAACCTTAAAGACTTAAAAGGAACAATAGGAGAGAGGATTAAGGAAACACAGAAAGCTTTTATAAAGTTTCTCAAATATAGGAATATATTATAAGATTTTGTTTATGTATCAGTTCTTTGGCTATCATAGTTTTTGAAGTGCATTTGGATATTCAATTTTTCAATTAAGCTTATTTATATAGCTCCAACTCACAACATGTCATTTCTAGGCACTTTACAGAGACAATTCAATCAGAATAACAAAATGTTATAAAATATGATATTTTCGGTGGTGGTAGGTACCTGAAAATTGAAGTTGTAATCTACTTTTTAACGAAAAGAAGAAAAAGAAGGAATGTGCCAAATAGATACCTTTCCCTGAGTGGTAAACCTGACCAAAAACATGTGAGATAATCTCGTCTCTTTCCTAGCCCTGTTCTTACTGGTTTTTCCTTAGATGTGCTGTAGCCACCAAGGAGTCACTGTGGTCCTGTGCTGTTCTGTGTCTGCTGGTAAAGTGCTCAGAACAAGCTCTGCTTTAGCTTCCTGTCCACCCTCCAAGCCTGCTTCAACTTTTCTCATCTACAAAAGAAAAAACACAGCCTCTTCTGCAGAAATTCAGTGCTAAGACCTACTTCCACCTGGGACCCACCTCCTCCGCCAATCCGCTCATAAAAACTCACGTATCTTTCTTCTCCAGTGCTGTGACATCCCTGTTTGGGACTCTGTTCACATGACCTGCTCCTTAAGTACAATCAAGAAACTATTTTACATTACTCTGTCTTGTTGGTTGTTTCCTATTTCAAAGCTCAAAGAAGTTTGATATGTCTTTGCCAATCCAGAGAATATGGCCTAAGACAGTCATGTCCAAAGTTAGCCCTTTAGGGCCGCTGTCCTGCAGGTTTTAGAGGTTTCACTGCCTCAGCACAGCTGATTTCCATTGATAACCTATTTATTGGGTTTTGCAGAACTGCAAACTTCGAGGACTGACTTTGGACATGCCTGGTCTAGGACATAGACCCCGTCATTATGTCTATGTTAGTTTAAAAGGAAATTAGTTTGTGTCTAAACAATGTTTATGGACGATTAGACTTAGCCTAAAATTTATTTATCTCATGGGATTACTCCTTCAGAGAAATTCTATTGTTAATAAAGTATTCTAGCTCTTTTCTACATCGGCAGAACATGTATATGTTTAGTGTGCAGGTGTGCAGTTATTTTCCTTTGTTTGCATTTTTTAACACACACAAATACACAAACTTGTCTCAATATCTTTGCGGGGCCTTAACATTAGATCTCCAATAATTTCTATTGCGTAAAGCTTGGTTTACACTTATCGCATTGAACAATGTGCAAGGATGTATTCAGCGTTAGATCATACATCTCCAAATTTTTGTAACTTAGCTCTGACCGCTGAGCATCGCTCCAAACTGCATGATAAAAAGTTGCTTTCCACAAGTTTGCCTGTACTGACATAAAATGGTGCATAAGGTTCAAATGGAACAATGTGGTGCAGTGTTTTTACTTTTTATTCAGTAACTGAAAACAGAGTTAAACAGGGGTGAGTTTATTGGCCATGCTTGTGGTACAAACAAAGATTTTAGTTTTTTTTTTTTTTTTGTTTCCAGCACATACATCATAAATATGTCTGAAACAACTACCCATAGTAAAGAATTCATTCAGCTTTTATTTAGTAAGACAACATTCAGCATATCTATCATTTAAAATACAAAAAGGTCCATATGGGATTCACAGGCAGGCTGGTTTCCCCATTGTCATGTCTCTCTGTGTGCAGCAGGTAAACCTACTTGCTCAACAACCTAACACGCAAGTATATCTCAACCTTAACCATGATCCAACAGGTTCATACTTTACTGCAATCATAAATCTAACCTAAACTCAATACACACCTTAGTCCTAAATGTGACTCCTAACCTAAAACAACATTTCCCCTCATGGAAACAAGGCATCAGACCCCACAAGGAAAAGTCATAGTCTTCATGATTTCTATTTGTAAAATACTCTGGAAACCAAGTCATAATAAAAACTTGAAAACAAAAACTTTCCATGATATGAATACCTTTGCAAGGCATTGTAAACTTGACTTAATGGTAACAGAAGCTGCTTATATTTTAAGTTACAGCTCAACCTTCCAAACACCAATGCCAGTTGGCACTTGCAGAAGCCATCTGTTTGATTTGATCAAAATGTCAGGAGGTGTGAAGAGTTATTATCAGCACTGGTGTTTTCAAAAGCAAGTTTGATATAAATATGTCAGAATGACCCTTACTTCTCTTTGTAATATGGTGCATCTAGATGTGTGTGTGTGCAGTGTGTGGGGGACATAGCGGTGTGTGTCTGTGTGTGTGTGGAGGGTGGGGGGTATAAAAATGGAAAGCTGATGGCGAGGTAGAGATCTGGTCAGCTAATTGATGCTGTGACAGGGAACATGTCGGAGTACAGTGTCATCTGTGGTAGACAGCTAATTAGATCACACTGAAGGCCTTTTTTCTTTCTCTTTCTCCTCCCCATCTTTTCCTCCCCGCTCTCTCTTTCTCATTTTCTCTCATGGTTATTTCTCCCCCCTGCCTGCTTTAAAGTAACACCAGCCATGAAACAGATAAGACAGCAATATAATTATGAATATATTTGCATTTTCCTTTTAATTAGAACTTTTGTAATTGCAGCAGCTAACCTATTTTGTAGTGACAATTTTGAAAAGTTAAATCAATCTAAACAGCCATGAAAGTGGAAGAGAATGAACAGCTATGCCTGAAAAACAAATGAAACAGAGCCACTTGAGTTTTAATTATAAAACACATCAGAGTGTGTTGTTGTTTGAAATAAAGGCTGTTGAGAGATGGTTGTGATAATAAGCCTGTGCTGTATTGATGCTGCTATCCTCTTGCCTGACAGGATTTAGATTAGACAGTCTTAAAAATATAGGTGTGTTTTAATCAGAATACTTCTGCCTGTGTGAGCAGGTGCACTTTCTTAAAATTTGCACCATCCGTTTTCTGCTGCTTTATTAGTTAAAACCTTTGTTTTTTCTTTTTTACCTGCCACTCCTTTACTGTACATAGAAAACCTTCAATCCTTACTGCATAGGAGTCATCTTAAATCTCTTCTTCTTTATTTTTCCAATCCACTGAATATGTCTGGATGCTATGTATATACTTCATGCACCTCTCCCGCCTTTGTGTAACTTCTGTTGTTGCAGCAGGACACCATGCATAATTCACTAACCTATTGATCTGAGGCGTTTAGTTTTGCAATCCGTTTGGCGTTACAGGCCTCTGGGCTATTTTTGATCTGGACAGAGTTCCAAAAATAAATGCATTGATTTTTGATTGAGATAACAGCCTAACTCCAAATAAAGATTCCTGGAAAGGAATCTCTACGAATTTTAGGGATTCATATGGTGGTCATTTTAAGGTTACCATTTTGGGAATTATTATTTTAGGCGTAACGTTTTCTTTAAATCTCCCCCCAAAAAATAAACCTTTTTGTATTTAGGTTTGTATGTAGGAGTTTACTTTTTCAGTTTGGATGTTCTTGACGTTTAATCAATTTATAGAGTTTTTAGAAAAGGGTGAGTTTGAACGAAATTGGCCCTAGCTCTGCATAAATGCTGTTTTACAGCAGTGTCATTTTCCGTAGAACATGAAGAAAAAGCAATACACAGGTAGCAATACTCCTTAATGTGCTTCAGAATTGCTTGATGCAAGGTAAGCCAATATGAGCTCCTTCATAGCCAGGTAAGTCCCCCCCTTTCATGTGTCTTGGCTTTTTTTTTCAACTGACCTCTCACTCTCAGCCGGTTTGTGCAACCTCTGGACCCCCACAACACCTTCCAGTCAAGTAAGCCCTAAGCCCACTCAGTTGGTTAAGTGTTGACACACTTAATGAGGCTTACTGTATCTGTAAAATGTATTTGCCACCTCTGACATTTTTTTTTCCTAGGTAGTGGATCTCAAACTTTAGATGCATGATTTATTCTTCATTGTAGATTCTTTTAGACTTTTTTTTTTGCTTTTCTGTTAAACACCTGTCTTTTAAAAACATAGTCACATTAATGGTATTCGGTTTGGATGGCTATAACCGAATGAAACCCATCTGTAGAAATACATTAAGAGTTGTGACTTAATTTCTGGGTCTGTTAGCCTAACAGAATCTGCGGCGTTATATAAGACTCAAACTACAAAGACTGTAGCAATTGAAGAAACCGCTTGTGACATGTGGTCAGTGAACTGGTTCCTGATGAAAGTACCACCTCATTGTGAGAGTTTCCCAACTCCTTCTCTAAGAAAAATATCATTGGCTTTCATCTAATGAAATATTATATGACAGTGACCAGTCAGTAACAGAGTTTAATATGGCCAATATGGCTCTCTGCCCAAAGTTTATATTGATGAGGTGCAAGAACTTGAAAAAGATCTGTCAGTTTCATCCAGAACAGATTTCTAAATACTTTTTTTTTATTTAACATAAAAGGAAAGTGGATGCTCTCTATGTTGTGAACAGTGCAGCATAAAAGACTGATGCTAATAGTATTAAAGTGGGTATCTGATTCACAGTAGAGTTTTTTTAAGAACTCTGCATACTGTATATAACTTGATCATTCAGTTTGTGCTGCTATTATTGCACCATAAACATACTTTGCGGTTTATGCAAATTTGATTGTACTTGAGAAAAGACAAAATTATGGTTTTAAAATGATGTAATCATTCAAATAGATGTAAAACTAATAAAAACACATTTCCGTATTTATATCTAAAACATAGAAGTACAAGCTTTCTTAGAAAGCCATTTGATTATCTATCAGAAATGTGTTTTGCCCAGTGTCTAGGTAGACAGAGAGAGATGTAAGGTCTGCAATTGCTACTGGAACTCTATACGATTCATAGAATGTAATTCTTGTTCAATAAGATGTGTCCAATGAATGCCAATGCTTTTATCCTATGCTATTATCATTTTAGAACATCCTGCATTTCAAGGTTAGGGGATTTTGTAGAATCAAACAATTGTGTTCTTTATAAAAGCTTGTGTGAATGAGCACTATGTTTCTCACTGCACATAGTACTGATTGTCAGAACAGGGATAAACTGAACAGAAATTATGTTTTTATTTAGAATTAAAACAAGACAATTGTTTCAATCTTTAACATTATTATTACTAATTTGTTCACATCAACCTATTTAAGAAATATGTTATATAGGATAGTTATATGGCCCTGTTAGATTAGCCACAGCGTATTTCTGTCTACTGAAAAACTGCCAAAATGTATTTGGGATTGATTAAGTAATGAATGCCAAATTTAAACAATAATTTTCGATAACATTGCTTCAGAAAACAGATTCTGCCTTTTTCTGCCAAATTAATCTGTCGGCATATTATTCTGCTTTTTTGTTTACCCAAAGATTTACCATGCACCTAGTTTATTACTGCCAGTTTAGTACTATTATCCTACCAGAAATAGTTATTGCATTACTGACGTTATTTATAAGTAAGATTAATAAGTGAGGAACAGTCTTAATTCATTACGCTGAATTGCATTTTAAAAGGAAGTAAAAAGATGCTTCCCGCTGAATCCCTTTGTCTAATTCTTTTTTTTGGGGGGGAGATGTGCTCTTCTTCCTCTGTACAAAATTAGGGAAATATGGAATGATTTATTATGGTGAACCCATTCATTTTGCACATTTACCTTAAGGAAATTGTATGTTCTTTAAAAAAAAAATCATCTATCCTAAAAAACTATCAGAAGGACTCTTGAATCGATAGTTAACAAAGATACTCTGTTTATCTCATTAAATAAAAGTAAAACAGCCAGGTTAATTTAAGCCCGCCAAACAAAAAATAAACCTAAAGGCTGAGAGAGCAAGCTGCTTGCATACATTATCACCTCAAAAAAGAATACAGCCACACTGCAGCGGAGATAAATAGACAAAATTACTAATTACCAATTTACCTGCTGCTGTGATTGCAGCACTGAGTCTTCACTGATGCCACCAGCCCAGACAGAAACAAGAACCACACCCCACTGTTAAAGCATTATCTGTGAATGAAAGAAAAGCATTAGCTGCAGACTATGTGTTTTCTGTCTGTGTGTTCAGATGGAAAGGAAAGTCGCATAGATAGTAGGTGTGCAAGATATACAGGCAGCAACAGTAGGGAGTGGAATGCAGTGAGTGCGTGAGTGGGGCACAAACTACAATTTGACTCATTACTAAAAGAAATTAGTGCAGATGGTCACACTGACATTGAAGATTCGCTCAAGAGCAGAGCGAAGTGCGCACCGTGCCGCTGGTATAAATGATATGCATTAATACCCAACCACAAGTCCTTTAAACATTTTCATTTTTATCACAAAACAGGACCTGAAATCACAAAAGTCCAATTTCTGGATGTAATTTATAAAGAATTACAGAACACTGTGTTTAAGGAGGAAATTACATCGAATAATAAGATCTTTCAAGACTTGACTTCACCAGAGTTTATAAATAAAATTGCAAGGAATGAGTGCATTTCATTCTACACAGATTGCATGATGATTGATAACCCTTTTAAAGAGCTTTCTGTAAATCTGAAGTACAACTACAAGTTCTCCTGTATTTTTATTGTAGCCAGACTAAGTAGTACACAGTGGTCACAATGCAGCAAAAAGATGTTTACATCTTTTTCTTTCAGAAGTTTGATGAAGTTTTACACTATCCATCACTGCAATCTGACAATCTTTTTCTGATCAGTTATACAAAATGTAAAGTGTTGCTAATACTAATACTAACTAATACTAATAAGTATTGCTTCATTATCTATTTGTGTAGAACTAACATATTAAGAATGCTTGAGTAAAGATGCCTTTTAATGTATAGAGAAACCTAGGTTCCCTAGGTTATTGAATAATAACTATAAAGTACATTCACTACAGTTCCTATTAAGGAAAGACTGAAAAAATGTGTGCAAAAAACAAAGCTTTAATTTTAATGGACTTTCCGAAATCATAGAAAACTCTGCTCAAGATCTATTTTAAAGATCAGCCTAATGTTTTATACTCTGTGGTTAAATATTTTCTTTTAATTACAGGTAATATAGTATATAATAATATTTTTACACCATTTAATAAATCATATTTCTTATCATCAAGGAACAAGTGTTTATTTCACTTGTGATGGTAAATCACATTAAATGCAAGTTGTCTAATATTAATTTTTACCTTTGTCCAAACACTGCAGGACACCAAATAGGAGGAACATTTCCTTCTGCATGGTTTTAACTGAAAATGCTGAAGAGTCCTTGAGTGTCACAGTGAAGCTGTTGCCTCTGGAGTGCACTTCTCAAGCTGACCTAGCACTTTAACGTTCCTGCTCACAAGGGTAAGCAAAGATAGAATTTCCATAAGGGGATCAATAAAGTAACGCATAATAATTACACTCACTGACCTTTGCCCTCTTTCCTGTTACCATAGGGACATGCATAAAGATCCAGTCAGATAGTGTTTTCTGTCTAACTACAGTAAAGAAGGAAAATGTAAATATACATTATTTACAGCACATGCAAATGTTGTTTTGACAAATACGTTTTTTCTTTATTAAAATTTTCTCATAACATAAAATATATGGAAAGATAAGGAAAACAACATCAGTCCCAACATTTCAAAACATGTCTATGAAGAGTAAAGACTCAACTCATGAAAAGCAGATAAAATAAGAAATTGCAGAAAAAAAAGGACTGTGAGAATGCTGATGTTTAATAAATTCCTATTGGAGAATATAGCTATAAACAGTATCATTAGGTTAATTTGCTCTAAAGCAATGCTATAGTTCTATAGGGGATGGAAATCATGAAGTTACAAATGACTTCCCTTTAAGAAATCAAATATCTTATTGACTCTTTGTGATTAGGGATTCCTTATACTCCGTCCTCTAAGACGCCCCCTTTTCATACTCACTAGAAATGTATTTGTTTTCAAGAAGAAAAAAAAAGTAATCCTCTGGGCTTCTGGGTTAATCTGCCCTCCACTGATGCTCACCAATATTCACATGTCTGTCTATCCTCCACTGATGAAACACCCTGGGGCTCACTCAGGTACTTATCTTCATGTTCCAAGCTTCCATTTGCAAGTAAGCACTCACCTGTGTATTGCTGTAAACCCTTGGAAGACCAAGCTTTTTGGCCATCCACTCTTTTCATTCCAGCTTTCAATTTCGTTTCTGTTTAATTTATTCAACACACAATCTAAATCCCTCCGCTCTTACATTATATTTTTGTCATTTTTTATGTTTCGAGGCTGGGGCAAAACCTTAATAAAATGGGAAGATCAAATACTATGAGAAACTACATTCAACACAATGTTCCAACAAGGAACCAAAGTAAAAGATGAAATTGTGTTTAAAGTAAGCAAAATAAATGGCCTTTAATAAGCAATAGATGTATGTTTGTGTTAAATGAAGAAGCTGGGTTACAGATTCATGGGAGAACATCAAAGGGCAAACTTTAACAACACATATAAATCAGAATTTGTAAAAGCCTACTCTGTACACTCAGACTTAGAACCAAACATGAAGAAGCAGTATTTGGTTCCTATGCTCCATTTATGGAACAAACTCACAGAGACTGTAAAAGTGCTGAAAGCCTGAGTTGGCTCAAAACCCATTTGTTTAGAGCTGCCCTTGACTGTTGAAGTTAAACTGTTAAATGACATATTACTAGTTTAAGGTTGTGCTCCAACTGTTTTATTTGTTTTACCACCTGCTTTTATCATGTTTTTATCTATTCTACTTTTATTTGTCTCCTATTTTATTGTTTGTTTCATATAAAGCACTTTTATTTTTTTGAACTAAATTGTGTTATAAACAAATTTGCCTTGCCTTGCATTTGTTTTAAAAAGATAATCAATATTCTGTAGTTTGCACCCAGTGAAAATTAATATAATTATTATAGAGATTTTGAAGCAAACTCATATGATCCTTCATATTCATCAGCAAAAGTGTGATGTTTATAGGGTTGTGTAATGAAATAAATCAATGGGCTTTAAACTTGCAGGAAAACACCAAAATATATTGTTATTACCGGCCAATATATTAAATTAAAGCTTATTTTTTCAGTTCTAAATGATTTAAGGAATGAGTTAAACATCTTGTATGACACTGCTGTATAACAGTTTCTGCCTCAATTTAGAATAACTGGAATTTTTCATGAATGGATTAAATCACCACACAGCTCAAGATGCTTGAACACTGAAGATGTCATTTATTAATAAGGAATTCTTTCTTTCATATTTGAGAAAACATGGTTTCTCTCATCTAGACTGATATTCAGAAAAGCATGCTAAAACAGAAAGACTACAGAATTCTTTCTCAGTATGGCATATTCCTCTCACACATCTGGCCTTAGATTTGAAATGATGAGGTTATAAAATATCTAAATTATCATTTCTCACAAACTTAGGGCTCACTATATCTTGTCCATCATTATCCAGTGCGGTTTGATGGAGTAAGTTGCTCATTAAATGTTGGATTTGTACAAAAAATGTGTCACTAGCTCAACTTTAATCTTAATCAAATCAATCATTTTGGGTGCACTGTGAAGAGAACAGCTTTGCATTAGGCTGAGCATTAGTACAACTCACCACTCATCAACAAAGGGTATTTTCAGTGTGAAAGCCTATACTGATGCCCTACAGTAAGCTTTCTTCATCTTCTTTTATATGTCTTTATTAATGTATTTTTTTTATTATCTCCAGTTCAGAGTTTTATTTCAAAAACCTTTTGATGAGAACCAAGTTGCTTACGTCATCTTTGATTTTATTTTGTATATAATGTCCATTAATTGAACAAAACAAAATAAAGCTTTTATTAAAAGAAAAATACTTAAAAAAGAAGGTATCAGAGGAACTTTTATGCTTCAGAGCAATCCTCTGGTCTCCAAGTGCAATAAACATATCTTTCATTCCCCCAAAAAAATTTAAATAACTTGGATTTCGCTATTTTTTTACGATGATGTTGTTCTTTTTAACTGATATCAACCATATCTAGAAGTTATTTTTACTTTTGTCATTGACTAAATTTTTATGATGAGAGACTGGTGATTGTGATTAAAGAATAGTCTACTAAATTCAGCTGTTTTGAGTCTGATTTTCTATTAGTACATAAACAATGAGCTGTCAGTGTACGTAACAGTTAAAATCAAATAAGAAAGAGGCTCAGTATAATAGTCCCTTACATTTATTGTCAACTAGGTCAGACCTTTCTTTTTTATGTAGGTCTTGTTTTGCCCCTAAAAGCTATTTCCTAAAAAATGTCACATCCTTCTCAAAGGTAACAAAGTATGAAATTGCAATCGTAGTAGATAGCACAAAAATCTATCAAAAGTCCCCCAGTGCCTAAGTTTGTCTTTTGAGGATGACCAGTGGCAACTGCCCCAAGAAGTGACAGCCCTGTAACCTCGGTGAATGGAGTTCCTAATAGGTCACTATATTGCATCCCCTGAGGCCACACTGAAACTGCTAACCAATGACGAGAAGGTCAAAATAAGAGAGCAAAAGAGTGACACTTATTGTTATATCCTGACTGTCCTTGTGCCCTGAAGCTGCCCAGTATGATGGAAATTGATGCTGGTAATTGATGAGGGTTCATACATGCTGGAGAATTTATCTAATTGTTTTGTGTTTTCATTTTACAGAACAGTATATTTTCTGACTGTGAATCATTCTGTTCTTTCTATCACTTACATCTCTGTCATTGAAGTCACTGGATGACAGACACTATATTTTTCCCATAGCAGAAGAAATTTCAAATCCAATTTAGATACATGGAGTATAAAACTGTATTTTTTTTTTTACTTGGTTTTACTCTGTCTTTGAGGTTTCTCTTTTTTGCTTGAAAAGTTGAAATGTTAGAAAAACAAGCTGAACTATAATATCTTTGATATCGCACTAGTGTTTTATTATATACGTGTTGCCAGAAACAAACATTGGCCTTTGGTTTAAGAAAGAAAAAAGGACACAAATCACAGCAATTTTCAGTAAAAAACTGATTGTTAAATACTCTTCTCATAAAAAAAACTAAGGTAATTACCAATAGCATTTGCTTCTAAAGTGTATATTTAAAGATACTAGGAGGTGATTAACAATGACTTTGCATCACCATGCATTATGCAGTTTTAATATAACAGTTTTAATTGAAAAAAATCCAAATACTTCTAAGGAGTAGCTGTATTACTGTGCATTAAAAGTCCCTATTTTATTCTGTTCTAGCATCTGAGGTTGGAGCTAAAGAAATTGGTTGTGTGTAATGATTAGTGGATGTTACGTTTTGTGTTTGTATTGTATTTCAGCCTTCAGTATTTCACTGTTTTTTATGCTCTCTAGATGATGAATAGTTTATTTCTATTCCCATTGTTATGTGCATTTTTGTAAGATTTGTTTCATTTTCCTGTTGGTTTAATAGTTTTTAATAGTAATGTCTGTTGAACTGGCACATTCTCCGGGTCTTTGTCTGTGCGGCTTTTTCCCTCTATGTTTTATTTGTGGGTTTTTTTAACACCTTATTTGTAATCCTTCATCTATCATTTAAAAAAATTGTGTGATGCTTTAATAGCTGCAGTTTTGGTTTTTCTCAAAACCATCAGACATAATATGACAAGGATGCCTTCGGATGCATACTTTTTCTACTGATTACTGGAATAGTTAGTTATAACTTTTGATATACTCTTTTTACCTCAGTAAAAAAATTAGTATGTTTACAGTATTTCTTATTACGGTAAAAACACAATTAGTTTTGAGATATACTTTAGAAACAAAGTTATATATCTGCACCCAGAAAATATTCTTTTATTTTAACATTTTTGATCAGCATGCCATTTCATTTATTTTGTTTTGTTTTGCATCTTTTTTCTTCCTATTTCTGTCCACTCATTCTTAAAGCTTTCAGCATTGTTGTTTTGTCTTTCTTTAATCTGAGTGGAATGGTTCCTGGCCAAAAAAATACGGTTTAAAATTAAACGTATACCATGCACAGCATGGGGGCTTCTTGTAGGCGGCGGCATTGGATGCGGCTAATTTCCCAAGTGTATTTCCAACTGTGTCTGCACATAAACAGGAATGATTCTTCCTGCAATGTGGATGCCACATCAGTTGCTGATTCAAAAATTAAAGGAACTGTTTCACACTTACACTCACACAGTCAAAGTGTTTCCTCACAGTCAGAAATGAGTGCTGCTGCACACTGGTGGTCTTGTCGTGTTGGGGTTGTGAATTTAAACACCTGGGCTTCCAGCATAGCTTAAACAGATGAAAATTTCACTCATCTTCCAGCTTTTCCTCTTTGTGATCTGTTGATGATGTGAGATATTGATCTACTCTCAATTTCATTTAGTTCAGTTACAAAGCAGAATTGCTTTGGCACGCAAAAATCACTTTAGTCAAAGTAAAAGATTACGAAAATATTTCACATTTCCCAAAGCTTAATAGGTAAGCAATCAACAAACTATATATTGTTGCAACTTTGGAATTGGAAACATGGACTGGACCAAAAATAATGAAATTATTTAAAGTATAAATAGGCAGTGGAGTCAAAAGTACACACATTTGTTACTTAAGTAGAAATATAGAAACTGCAGTTTAAAAACACTCTGGTAAAAGTTGAAGTATAAACTTGACCTCTTTACTCCAGTAAAAGTGAAAAAGTATGTCCTTCAAAAACTACTTAAAGTATAAATGTATAAAGTAACCTTTAAAAATAAACAGGCAGATGCCACTATATGAATTGAAAGCTCAATTTTCGACTATTTTGAAAAATTAGGGCCAAGGATGATACGCTCTCGCCTGTTTCCGACCTTTCAGACATTTCGACATCTTTTTCTGAATCCGACATTGCAGCATGGCATAGACAATTCGTGTTTGCAGTTTGAAGAACACCTATTTGCTTCGGATTATTTCCTTCAGTTTCCTTCAAATTTCACAAATAGCTAATCGATGAGTGTTTGCATTTTACGACTCATCCAATTACACAAGTTTTCACTAGATGTGGATGGCGGCAATGATCTGCATTAGATGGCGCACAATGACGTTAGATTACATGACTTGAAATAAATATTTATAAACATTAAACCGAACCCAAGAGTAACAAGTAACGTTTGCTTTAAAAATGTAAGGGATAGAAAGTACAGATACCTGTGCTAAGATGTAATGAGTAGAAGTAAGAAGTAGGAAGAAAAATAAGTAATGGAGTAAAGAATAGATACCTAAAAAGTGTACTTAGGTATAGTAAAGAAGTATTTGTACTTTGTTAATTGATACCTCTGTAAATAGGAGACAGAGAGGTGGATCTCATGTAAAATTATTCATTTTCTACAAAAAAATATGGTGATGTAAGAATCAGCAGCAGCCAATCCGAGGAAATTGGGCACAAGCCCCGCTTCCCAGTCCATCCCGATGTAATCCATAGACCAAACCAAGCAGGGATGTAACAAGCCAGAGAGGAGCCTTTTTACTCTTTAGAGGTGCTTCCCAATGGGCTATATGCCAAACTCAGATACTTCCTGAACTTTGGCCAGCTCCTTTCTTTTTTCTGTCTTTCATTTCTGGACAGAATAATTAATCCAGGTGTGTCTGACCTAAGTAACCATGACAACACTGGCTAGACACTCCTGGGTCCAATCCAAAATCAGCTCCCTATGCAGTATGCCCTACATTAACTATCGAGTGTAACTACCATTGAAGTCACACTCGCAGCTGTGGAGGGCACTTTGATTGAAGATGGGGCGATATAAATGAGAATGGGACACCCTCTTCCCTATACTGGAAAAGGAAAGCTGTTGTCCCCCCCCATGTTCTTGGCTGTAGCTTTCTGGTGTGGGATGAGATGACATCAAACACTTGCCCCTCTCTTAAAAGTAATTTTATACAGTCAAATAAAAAAGCTTCAAAAAGGACCTTCTCTTTTGGAATTATGTCTTTTTTTCTTTTTTCTAAGTTGTGATAATAAGTCAATGTAATGAACATGAAAAACAGCTGCAGAACTTACATTTAAATGCAAGTGTATCAATATGATGTGGGATTAAAGAAAAGGGGCTACACACCTCTTCAATGAAGAGCTCTCTTCTTTGGCCATTCATTAATGGAGCTATGTTCCAATATACAGTTATTTAACCATAACGAATTTGATTAAGTGTAAGATTAAAGTTTAAATCTTGAATATAATTATCTAAGCTGATAAACATTATAATACTAATTCCAATCATTTTATTCTCAAAACTTTATAGCCCAATCAGTTACACAACACTGATATTAATCTTTTTAGATTATGATACGTAAAACATGTTAAGGATTTATTATTTACAGTTTATTTATAATCAGAAAATCAGAGTGGAAAAACCTCTTTCATTAAATGCATTCTAAATCCCTGACGCATTTGACCTTTTAATGGACCTCAAATCACCTTGTTACAGAGTAACCTTTTTCAAATCCTGCTTCTGCCTCATTAGCATGAGTGATGCCAACTGCCTGCTCCACCATAACTGTCCTTCATTTCATGCATTAACTACTCAAAATGTAAAGACTTTTGGTTACAACAGTTGTTAAATACAGGGGTGTGTTTTCTCCTCTCAGGGTTTCACTGGGACCCTTGATGTTACTTCACGTTCATTCAAAAATGAGGATTAAAGTTTCTAAAGTTTATCGTTCTTCCAGGGTTCTTTTTGAATATCCTGTTTTGCTTTACAAATAATGTTATTGTCTAAAATATGAATCTCAAAGTATATAACTTTCTGATTTGACTCAAACATCAATATATTTAAGAGTTGAATTACCTTACAAAACTTAAAGGAGAAGTTCGGTTTTTTACACTTTAAGCCCATTTTCTGTAGTGTCCAGGATGAAATCGAATGAAGGACACCAAAATTTTGACAATTGCTCCTGTCTCTGCTTTTTGGCTCATTTAGAATCAACCCCTGGCTGCTTTAGAATGGCTAGCATATAGCATGTCCGATAATGTCCTTAAAACAACCTTAAACGTTCTTTTTTTAAAATATGCTACTCACCGTGTCGTCAGCGCTGTTCAATGACGTTCCAAAAAAAGTTTCGTAAAGAAAAAACGTTCCTGTAGTGTTTTATTTAGCATTTTGTAAATCCCATTGAGTTCTGTAGGAATAGTCAATATTCCGCTGCCACCGGAAACGGAAATGGGGCCTGTTTACACAGTTGTAGTCTTTTCGCTTCACTCTGTGTACTCTGACGTCGAGGTGCTAACGTCTCTGTTAAACACTTTAAAAAACTCTGAAAATGGAATACGAAAGGTGGATTCTTGATTCTCGACGTCGGAGTACACAGAGTGAAGCGAAAAGACTACAACTGTGTAAACAGGCCCCATTTCCGTTTCCGGTGGCAGCGGAATATTGACTATTCCTACAGAACTCAATGGGATTTACAAAATGCTAAATAAAACACTACAGGAACGTTTTTTCTTCACGAAACTTTTTTTGGAACGTCATTGAACAGCGCTGACGACACGGTGAGTAGCATATTTTAAAAAAAGAACGTTTAAGGTTGTTTTAAGGACATTATCGGACATGCTCTATGCTAGCCATTCTAAAGCAGCCAGGGGTTGATTCTAAATGAGCCAAAAAGCAGAGACAGGACCAATTGTCAAAATTTTGGTGTCCTTCATTCGATTTCATCCTGGACACTACAGAAAATGGGCTTAAAGTGTAAAAAACCGAACTTCTCCTTTAATAGAATAAATAATAATACCACTAATGAAAAAAGCTCTGGAAAAGCAACAAACTCCTCTTATCATTTCATTTGCAAAGGTTTGCTGAAGTGATAATAAAGCACCTCCATTGTTAAAATTGTGCCATATCATTTATTTATTTATTTTTTTGACAAACCCTGCATCTTCAGGGGCATGCTGCATGAAAAGAGAAGAGACTGCATTAATCAGTCATAGCTTTTTATATACTGTAAGACATATTCCCCTGAGAAGTAATGTCCAATGATGGCCTTTTGGGATGCTCATACAAGCTTTGCCACTGTGCAAATATGTGCCTCAATTCATGGCAAAATATATAAGAAACAAATCTTTAGTAATAATATACAAACAAATAAATCATAGATAAACACACATCGGGGGAAATGCAGTTTACTACAGTTACTGGTTTACAATGACACATTAGTTTTGTTGGGTTATAATGATGGTAGGTGAATTTTTTTATCAATCTTTAAAATAATTATTTAAATTCTAATTAATGAGTGTTAGGTCAATAGCCTGCTTTATGTCAGGTTCATTATTTTATCCAAAACAAGTATTCAACTCCTCATGAAGAGTCATATTTATGTTACTTTTATAGGAAGGTGTTTGAGGATGCTTTATTTTTTTCAAATAATATTTGTGTTTTTGCATTAAGCATTTGCAATAAAGGCATTGCTTTTTTTTTATGTGTCTGGGCATTTTTGTCAGCTTTTTTTTTATTCGGCATGAGTATAACAGGGTCTGAGCTGACCCTGACAGGAAAAGAACAGCCTTTAATAACAGACATCTCACTCTGCAGGGAGCTTCTGTTTGATTTCATTGCTTGCGGCAAAGCTGTCTGAATATTACCAAAAACCCCCCCTGTGCAATGGCAGGAAGCTCAATCTCACTGTCTCCACTCTTCATATTTTTATTGGCAGCAAGAGGACCAGGGAAGAGGGTGAGTATGGGTGTGGATCAGCGTGCCTCAGATGCATGACTTGAAAGAAACTACGCTGAGACAGGCGAATCGACACTGGTCAGGGTACTACTGTATGTATTTGTGTACCCATTTGTGTGCAAATGAGGGGAAGCATTTTCTCCTGTAGAACTGATTATTTTAAAAACACACACACATAATGTAATTATACTGTCTCTGTCTCTCTCTCACTCTCTCTCTTCATATATATATATATATATATATATATATATATATACACATAAGTTTATTTGTCAGGGGTCCAGGTTTTCTGTACAAACTTAGGTCTAAGAGACGCAAAGAGAGCATTGTCAGGATCCAAACATTACAGGCTTCCCAGACAGCCTCATAACAACACAGCTGATTTGTTGCAAACTTCCTAACCTCAATCGCACCATCAATCAACTCTGCAGCCTGCTGATGGAAACACAAGCACTCAGAGATCCTATGCCCTCTCTTGCGATACACGCAGCATTATTGCACTCGTATTTTATTTATGTGCTGTAACAGTTTTATGTACCAGACCTTGTGGATGATAATGTCCATGTAGCTATAATTCTAAGATGATTTTGAAGGAGAAGCTAAAAATGTTATGTTGCCAGGGACTCATTTAGAAACTGCAACAATTAGGAATATGTGAATAAACATTGTGATTAATAGACTTTTTATGATATATTTTGTAAGATTAACAGAAATTGCATTTTCATTTCTTTTGATTCAAGTACTATCAAATATATTAAGGATGAAGATCCTAAAATGCAAACAATTTCAGAAACAGTGGAGGAAAAGACTCACCTACATCTATTGGTCTGGAATTACAAAGCCATTTCTAAGGTTGTTAACCAAACAGAAACTCATATCCAAGTTAGACGAGCATAGAGCTGTAGTGAACCTATCAAGGATTGGCCAGCCAATCAAAGTTATTTACTTCTTATTAAAGTCCAAAAAGTCACAAAAAGAACCCAGAGAATGATTAAAGATAGGACAAGTCTCAGTTTCCTCTTATACAGTAAATTTTCATGATTCACATTTAAAAAAAGAGTTTACAAAAGTAGTATTCATGCATGAAAAATTACTACCTTTCCATTTCCACTGTGATAGCTGTTACCATAAATAAAGTAGAAGCCTGTCTCACATTTGCTTAAAAAAAAACCAACATTTTAACTCCCAAGAATACATGTATGCATTCAGCTGCATTTGCAGTAATACAAGCACAAGATTTCAAATGTAGAATGTGATGCCACCCATTAAACCTTGTGGTACCATGAATTCTGTGGTTTAGTAAAAAACACTCCAGAGCATCAGTTCATTATGAATTAAGCTCAAGAGAACTGAGGTAATGGGCCAGGTCAGTGTTTCAAATAACAGAGAGCAAAAACAAACTATCAGATCCATCTATGAAAGGATCAAGATAAAGCAGATAAAGGTTTTTATGAGTCCAACTAATAATCTTGAGTTGGAAAAACTATTCAAATTATCATTAAAAAATTTTCTAATACTTCATGGGAGATGTTCCTGACAAAGTTAGCAGGTGCCATAGTCAGGTTTAAAGGACATTTGTTTTTGTAATAAGGCAATGTTGGTTGGCAGGGCAATGCAACTTTTTCCTAAATGTATTTAAGGAATCTTAGATATTTCAGTCTAATAAAAAAATTTAATAAAAAAAAAAGCCAAAAATACAAGAAACCTGTCGGGCGGGAAAACCTTTGTCTTTTCAAAGTTTTATATATCTGAGTCCATATAACTACTTTATCAACAGTGGGTCAAGTCTGTAAGGGATGCTATGAATGATTTTATTTTTCATCACAGATAGTACACTTATTGGAAAACAGCTTAAGATATTTAAAGCTTCTGCCCTAAAATCGGTAAGGGCCTGAGTACTGATAAATTATGAAAACTGTTGATTCTAAGTGAAACTAGAAAACTACTTGTAGAGAGCAGACCTCCACCAAGCAGATTGTGACTTGCACCTTAAATTAATGCCTGTATTCACAGAGTCATTCAAAAACTCCCTGGTTCCCAATGGTGATTTGGATTATAACCAAAATTGTATAAATTGTTGCCGGTCACAATACATACTGTACCTTCACTAAAAATTTCAGCAACATACAAACAGACTGACAAACTCAGATGAAAAAATAACCTCCTTAGAAGAGGTAATAATCAGAGTATTTAGATAAGGCCGAATGCTCATTGTACGACTCATCAGAAGGAAGGCAGACGGCTGCAGAAAGTAAAAAAAAAAACTATGCATAACAAGATAAGAATCTGGAACATCATAAACTGAGACCACTTTCAGTAATTAACAAATGGAAACCACAGTGCAGGATGAGAAATCAAAAAATAATTAAAGAGAACAGGCCCTGATAAAAACAAAAAAAAACATTAAAAATGCCAGTAAGATTGGAAAAAGATTGAAGATTGAACAACATAAATGTGACTCCAACCAAAAATATGTAACAAGAATATTACATGTCAGCAAAACCTCAATATAAATATACTAGAAAAGTATAATGTACTTGTCATGTATTTCAGAGTGCTTTCAAGTATACCCTGTTAAAGCTCAAAAAGTTTACAGGCATATTATTTGTGTTGTTTAGGTGACTTGTTTGTTAAACTTTAGTAGTTTAATTAATTTAGTTTAATTAATAATTAAACACACGTATCGACACATTCTCTGATAATTTCCAGAGCAAGTGGCAAGATGCTAAAAAATAGCTTGATGTTTTAGCAATGTTGAAACTGTAAAGGAAATTTCTACGTTTACACCTTTAAGTTTTCTCTCCCTGATTTTTCCCTGAGAAAAGATCACTCAGAACAAACATTTCAAACAACACTTTGTAATGTTTTTTGAAAGAATTCGACAGAAATTGTAATCTTCCTCAGACCAGGGAAATGGCTCCTGTTATAGATGGCAGCGCTTACCACCAGGCTCGCTTATTCAGAAAGTCGGCCCAGAATCCCAGTCAAAGAAGCATTTTATACACACAGCCTTCCACATCATCCCCTCATTACATCATACACATGTTTATAAAATGAGGCATCACTGGGCCCAGCCTTATCAAAATAACATGTTCCGGTTTGAGGACACTACCAATGCACAGTGACATACCTATCTGTTAAGAATATCTGTCTGTGCTCTCATTTCATTTACAAATCTTGTTTTAATTAGCCTTACACATAACAGCCAGGTATCAATAGGGTAACACATGAATAATAAAACATAATCCTAACAAAACCTAGATTTTATACTTATTGTTTCTAGTTTACATTAAGAAACATGAATAAGCTGTAATCACTCTAATGCATCATAGATTTTTAACCTTGCATTTTTTAACCATTGCTGTTTAATGACTGACTTCTGCTGGGACATTTAAAGGACGGAACTGAAAAAACATCTTAAACATTTTTTCTAAAGACTGTTGCTCTGCCTCCACTCTGCGAAATGCCCCACTGTGTGGGACCCGGTCTGCTACTTACTCTTATTAAATCTAGGTGTTAGGATACACTCTAGTCAGCAAGATATTCACCTCGCTGTCCAAATATGCTTCAGGGAGGTTTTGGACAACATATTGGAAGAATATAAGAAATCTAGAAACTAATTTTGGGAACCACTTTGCTCTAGAGGTGAGTGTAAGTGAGATTGGAGCTGAATTGAATGAACTTAGAATGAAAAACAGAGCAAGAAGTGTTTAATCCATTCTCACATTTTAAAATGTGTTATTAAAAGAAGTGAAAACCAAAACAATGTCAAAATATCTGAGCAGAAGGACAAGACTGTAAGTTTTTAAGAGGTTCTTTTCCATCGCCCCTTTTGTTTCTATATCACAACTTTGGAAAATATTTCAGTAATACAAATAAAATAAATAAATAAATAAAACTCATCTGACATCAATAATTATTGCATCACTTTGCATGGGTTCTTTTCTGTTGATTTGTATTATAATTTAAGTCACAATATGTTATTGCAAAGATCAAAAATAAAAAACAATCCACTGGACTTCGTTTTCAAGACATTTTGAATTGAAAAAGCTCCCTAGATGGAAAGGGAAACTTCTTCAAACTTGGAAACAAAGTTCAGTGGATTGTTTTTTAACTGATTCAATTTAAGTTTTATTTTTATGTTTTCTGGTGATTTAATTTCCCAGCCTGACTTGATACTTGCTCCCACTACCAAAAGCACCAATATCTGCTGTAATGACTATGGTTTTTGTTACTGATAGGCCAGCAAACTTGCCCCACCTAAACCTTAAAGTGAATCGATGATATTAAAGAAAAATGTGAGACACCAAACAACAACATAGATGAGCTAAAGGTCTCTATTATAGCAATCTCAGTTTTCTAAAACCCTTAGCAGTGACTCAAGCTGATCCTGACCTTGTAACACTTAAAAT
The DNA here is from genome assembly GCF_016077235.1 of Cyprinodon tularosa. Lineage (NCBI taxonomy): Eukaryota > Metazoa > Chordata > Actinopteri > Cyprinodontiformes > Cyprinodontidae > Cyprinodon > Cyprinodon tularosa. Next base: position 378,724 of record NW_024039471.1, on the reverse strand, counting down.
TATATTCCAAAGTAATGGAAAGGAAGCTTATATTTTAGTATTAAGCACAGATATCACAGAATAATTTTTTTATATAACCTCACATTTTTGAATGATTAAATATTTTTATGGTCCTTCCATTTTCACAAAAAAAAAGTTTACATCAGTTTTAAGCTACAAATTTGACTGAATTGAAGAGTCAAAATACATCATACTGTTTCAAATATAACTATGTAATAGATTAATTTCACTTTCATAAGTGCATTACTGAAACACATTATACTTCAGATTGCATCCTGTAGGATATCAGTGTTGACCTAACAGTCAGGAAAATAAAGGTAAAGATAAATCATACATTACAATAAAAAGTTTTACTCATTTCCAATAACGCCTTTTCTTCTCAGTAGTCCCTGTAGTAGAAGGAGAGATATCCTCATCATGTATCCAGCCTGTGGACATGTTCTGGGTATCTAAAATAATCCAAATGCTATCTAGCTGCAATTTTAGGTAATGTGAGATATATTAACACATCTTAGTCCAAACTTTCTGCCTTTATTATAACTTAGATTTTTTTGATGTCGGTGCTTTCATTTGAAACAATGCTGACATCTCAAAAGTTTCAAGATATAAAGTAATCAGATTTAAAGTTAAAGTAGGTGTATTATGGATGCAGCTAAAAGGAGGCATAATGTGGATGATATTTTCAGTGAGACCACCTGTTCCTTTCCATGTTTTTAACTTGAACAGATTGCAGGATTTAGCGAAGCTGATGCTGAAAAGATAAAGTAAGGCCTAATTTAGTCTAAAATAAGAGCTTTCAATATTAATATTCAGTTTTTTCCCCTTAACGTAACTACATAAATCCACCAAAAAACTCATAAAAGTTTGATTTTCAATGAAATTATATATATATATATATATATATATATATATCATATATGTAATGTCTTATTACAGAGTACAAATTAACTAGTACACAGCACCTTTAGCCAAAGCAAGAGGAAGAAAACTGGCAGAAAATTGCAGACAACGTCAGTTACTGAAGAGGCTCATGGTACAACTGCGCTATATTAGAGAAACTTGAAAGTATGACTCTAATTGGTTTTAGTATTCCATTAAATTAATGTTTTGTTTAGGTTTATTCTCTGATGGACAAAAGCAAGACACTTTTATTCCTATTTTAAAGCCCATGTGGTGTTAGGCATCCACAGGAACAAATAATGAAGAAAGATAAAAACATAATTCAAACAGGTAAGCTGAATTCACTGCTAATCTTGCAAGTAAGACCATAAGCACAAGTCAACAAGTCCAAGGCATTAGTGCCTCAATCTGTATCATGATTAACAGCAAAAATATAAGCTGTTTTCTCAACAGAGTAACCACATTTCTTCCATATTTATATCATAAAAATAATTAGGTGTTTTTGGTCTCTAACTCATAGGAGAGAGAAAAATTAGATGGTGGAAGCTTGTCTTTTTTCACTATAATTATAGTTATTTTATGATATATAGAGTATGATGCATCTTTGTCAGATGTTTGCTGAGCAGTAAAAATTATGGAAGAAAAAGAGAAGAAATGTCATAAGCTTTATATCCAAAATATTACATTCACAGTTGCTTTCTTGAGTTCTATTCCCGCTTGGGAGCACAGGGTGACCTGACACGATGAATTTCTATTGGCATTATGTAGTGTTGCGCCGATGCCATTTTTTGGGCCCGACACCCGATACCTGGCTGTGCACTATTGGCCGATTCCGAAACCATACAAAAAGAATCTGTTTGAAATTGATGTGTGTGTATAAATGAATAACTGCATACTATCTAGATGTAAAATTATTGCCATCATGCTTTTGTGAAGCTGCTGCCTACCTTTGTGAAGCAGGAAAAAAAAAGACTAATAAAAAGTGAATCCAGTAGAACTTTTTATTGCCTACCTGGAATGGGTGACGACAGTTAAATAAACTTTTGGCTCTCAAATGGTATCAGTACCATATTTGTTGGTACTCGCCGATACTGATACCACCATTTTGTAATATCGGTATTGGTGCAGCACCAATACCGATAGTATTTTGAGTAAAGCTTTCCATATTTAACTTATTCCACTAATGAGAAAAGTGTTCTTATTTGATTACTCCACTGTTTCTTTCTGTCTTTGTTTTAACTATTTCAAGGCAAATTAAAAAATAACAAAACATGGGCTTTTCCCTTGTGGGGATTTTGGAGGCAGTGTAAATAAATAAAAAAAGCAAGCTGCAACTTGCCACCTCATAGTTGTGAAGTATAGGCTATGGATAGTATGGAGTAAATGGGATTTTAACTGGATCTTTATAAATACAGTAAGACTGATTCTATTAAAAGTAAGATAATTGGCACCAAGGTAAATATGATTGGTTCATCTCTGGCAGATGAGGCAGCATCTGAGGTAACTATGGTTTCTGAGCCAGATCCAGACTGTTTTCATTCAGATGAGCTATCAGAGTTAGCAAAACAAATATCTTCATCTAAGCCTTCAATTTGTGTTTGATCCAGCTAAGACCAAGTTCAAGCTAAATAAGTATTCCCTCAGATTTCTATCTCCATTTTTTATTTGATTAACCTGTCCCTGTTACAGGGATAGGTATCTTTGGCTTTTAAGGTAGCTGTAAATTAAACATTTACTTATGGAGTCTCTTGAGCCAGTTGACCCGGTCAAATAAATAGACCTTTAACCAATCTTCCTAACTTTAGGCTCTATCTGCTTTTTCTTTAGTTGTGACTCCATCCTGGAGGGAAATATCAGCTGCGCTGATTTCATTAACAACTTGTGTGCCTGGCTGTATCTTTCCTTGACAGGACCGTCTGTGGAGCTGGTTGACAGTTGCCTATGCTTCTTTCTGTGTGTCTGATGGCAACTCACACTGAGCCTGGTTTTGATGGAGGTGTCTTCCTGTTAAAGTTTTCCTCTCCACTGTCACTACAAGCATGCTTTGTGTGTGGGATTGCCTTTGAGTCGATGAGTCGATGTAATCAGCTGGTTTTTCTTAGATAGAAAACTTTGAACCAGTCTGACTGTATGATCTGGTTGAATTGTCTCTGTAAAGGGCCTTGACATGACATGTGTTGCAAATTGACGCTATATAAATAAACTGCACTGAATTGGATTAAACTGAATTAGAGACATACAAAAAATTTATTAAATAAGACATATATTAAGGTTTTCCTCCACTTTGTGTTTTACTGTGTTTCTTAACCGCCCGGGATCAAACGTCCCATGATTTTTCTCTCAGAGGTGACCCTCTTTAATGAGAGCCAAGAATCAAGCAGTACACACACAAGGAAACAGAAGTCACTTTGTGTTGAAAAATGTTTAAAGCAGCTAGGTGATTAGTTATGTATTTACAAGAACACTTGAATTTGTGACCCTGATGTTAAACATTTAGGAAAGAAGGAACAAGAAAGTGGTGTAAGAAAAGATATTTTGCACTGAATTCTAAAAAGAAAATTATGTCTAACAGATTTAAAATCTGTAACATGTCAATGAAAATAAATAATGCATACCCATTCTGGATTATGCTAAATTGGCATATAATGACAAAAGAAAAAGTAAGCCTTTTTGTGATTTACCCCCATATGGGGAACCATTTGTGATTTACAAAGAGCAGTAAAAAAAAGAGGAGGGGGTCTGACTGTGTTTGTGAATGATTGATGCTGCAACACGGAGCATTAAACTATCAAAGATTCATCCTCCAGTAAGGAAATTGAGCTGCTAGCTGTTTACATGAGGTCATATTTTCCACAATGAGAGTTTCTCTATGTCATTGTGATAATGGTGTATGTACCTTCGTCTATCAATGCGGCAGTAGCCTGCAATGTCATCTGTACTGTTCCATCTAGACTCCAAACACAGCATCCTCATGCTCTTTTTTCAGAAGGTTCGAAAGGGTGTAAGTCAAGATACCGACAGCTCTATGTTTCCAAACTTCTGTGTTGACCAGCCATGTGGTATCATGGAACACTTATACAATTTGAGCCTGAAGCTGGGAAAAGTACCTCCAACTAAATAGGCCTATTAAAATGAGCAGATTACATGTCATGTCTGTACAACATAGAAATCAGCTAATTTCAATAGGTGGAACCAAATTGTATTACACACCTTAACATGTGCACCGCAAGTTTTGTAGATTACCCAAAGCACACACAATTATTGCATGTAATGAAAAAAAATGCACCCTTTTTTTCTGAATCTCTGAAGATGAGGCTCTATGTGTGATAATTATTAAAGTTGATATCAATTGATAAACAACACAAAATCTTGTCAGATATTTATTGTCTGACAATAAAGGTAATCGCACTGTACATTATTTTGCATTTTGGTTTCTCAACTTTAGTATAAGAAATTGTGATTTGTATATGAGTTAAGAATAAGTGATATACTCATGAAGCATAGGCGTAAGCTTTTAATTCAATAACAGCAGATTATAGGCTTCCATTTTACCTTTGCTTGGAGAATGGATCTATTTTGCTTAGAATAATAATATAAAAAGTTTAGAAGTTCATTAGTTCATAATTAAACTTGGTCTCATTAATTATTGTATTAACACAGAAATACCTACAGTATGCAAGAATAGATGGGAAATTTCCACTTTTTTAATGTGGGTGTACTTAATGGAATGAAATACAAATATCTGAATTAAAATGTTTTTAAAAAAACTCTTCCCCCATCTTCTTTGTTTCAAACCACAAGAAGTAATGTTTGGGTGTTTTCCACTGTCATTATTGTTTGATATTTGTAACTCAGTTGTTGTTGTCGTTAGGAGACAGGTCATCCACCTCTATGGTATTCTACTGACAACGTCAATGTAAGAAAGGATGAATGCCAGGGGTTTTAGTGCTGGTGTTTACCCTCTTGATATTTCAAACCTTTAGTGAATTAGCAGCAGCAGTTTGTTGTTCGTCTATGTATTTCACATGTTGGGCAGACACATGATGATGTAAAGTCTGTTTTCTTTCTGGATACAAAGTACAAATAAAGTAAAACCCATGTCAAAACATCTTATCTGCTTCATCCATCACTCTGTGCGAACAAATCTTGATCTGACTTAATAAATAACTCTCTACATTTTTATGCTAAAAACAACAACTTTGCATTACTCAAGTCTGATACATGTTGAAAACCATTAAAATATTAATAATTGGTGAACTATATAAATACAGGAAAACAGAACTACTGTGTACCTGGTGTTTTCTATCTATGAATCCTATGAATCCTAAGATCTACTGTCCTGCAGGAGTCAGATCCTTCCCTGGTCTAACAAAGCATAGTAATGAGCTATTAATTAGATTCTGCTATAACACAGATGCATCTAAAACATGCTGAACATGTGGTTTCACAACAATTAAAATAAATATATATGTATATATATATATATATATATATACATACACCATATTTCAAGTTTCACTCTTTGGAATTAGAAGCTAACTAAAAACAGCGATTCCCAAACTATTCATTATGAAGGTAATTATAAGGTAATCTTTAGTTTTCTGCTTTTTTTTTTTTTTAGCTTTAACATGTTTGAATAGTCCAGCTACATGATCTAATTGAATCTTATTTGGAATCTGTAAAAATAGCAAAAGATTAGGGTGATATCAAGGAGGTGTTTCAACCTCTTTTCACCAAAGTTAAATGATCAGTGGAATCTACCATAGCTGGTCAGCAACTGTAATACAGATGTGATACTGTATATGCAATGCAGAATGTGATGCAGATATGTAATAAAAACACATTCATTATCATTGATACAGCTTTTTTTTATCTTCTGACAGGTACTTGTCTCATTTCCCATCAGAAACAAACCTTAAAGGAAAATCTTTAATAAATTTCAAAGATATTTGAAACAAACATCATGACCTATAGATTGCCATGCATGTAAAATACAGTTTCATGTTGAAATGGTAAAATAATTTATTTTTTTTAATTTAGAATATCAATATTGCTATACGTATCTGATTCCATGCAGGATAACATATCGTGAAAATAAAAGTATTTCAGTTTTGGTCATTCTCCACTTGATTTATCTTTTGCTGTCACACCGATTCCTGTGTTTTTTTCCCCCTCATGTATAAATTAATCCAACCTGACTCCGCCAGATGGATTTGCTGGATTTGCTCCGCATATCCATCTGGAAACCTTCCGTTGAAGTGACTTTGGGAAGGGGCGAAAATACTGGTTAGCTGATTAGCCTATGTTGGTGATAGACGGGCCAAATAAACCAATCAAATCAATGAAGCATATGACGTACTAACAGAGCGACGACGAAACCAGTCGGGAGAAGAGCAAAAACATCTTTTCCTCTGAGAAAAGCCTCCAGAGCAGTGTTTTGCTCTTCTTTCAGTGAAGAAATACTCTGTAATTCCGATAAAACTTGCTCGATAGCCACGCTAACGCTAGTTTCATCGGCTGAAGCCGCCATGTTCTTTAGACTGAACTGTCGCGCTTCTCATTGCGTCACACCTCAACCCGCCTCAAAGCCAACGCTGATTGGACGTTCGTTTGGTGAACTGCTCCAAATTTTCTTTAACGGAAAGTAGCCAGACTGATCTGCGAGTGAAACCTTGAAAGCTCGCAACATCAGGATGGTCTCACGAGGCTAAAATTTAATCATTTCTATAACTAAATATCAGACCTCCATCATTGTGTCTAGATCTGTATTGTTACCATAAAAAAACAAACATTAACATGAAAAACAAATGTAATTGGGCATAATTGGAAGGTAAACAGCACTAAATGCAGGTTAATCATGGTAGAAAGTCTGATAGTTGCCACACAAGACCTGAAACTGGGGCAGGACAGTGACGCTAAAAACACAGGGAAGTCACTACTATAAATTCAGCAGTTATATCATGACATTGTCTTTTGCTCCACTGCCTGAGATCAGCCGCAAAATAAAGGCCTAAAGCCAATTGAACATCTCTGGTGTTATCTGTTTTGTTTGTTTTTTTTTTCAGAAATTCTAAACAGTAGTTTTATTAAGCTAGAAATATTTTAAAACAAAAACAAATCTTCTTTCTGGACATAAAAAATATACCACAAAAACCCTCGAGGCTGTGATCCACTAATAACTGATTCAGGAAAATGTACTATACCAAAGAAGTCAGACTTTTCTCTATAAAAAACATAGAAAAACAAAAAAAACTTTTTTCAGTTCTACATTTCTATGTTACTTGTTACTATGTTACTACCGGTATGTGTTTGTCTGAGCATATTTTAAAATGTCAACAAAAAATGTATCCTGCAATTATGAAAGCAATTAAATATTCTAATTTTCAAGGGATATGAATACTATCATGAATATTACTGTATGTCCACATGTTCAGGTCTTTTCAGTTTTTCATGACATACATTAGTGATAATTGATATTCCAACACACAACTTCTACTTGCAAGCTTATTTTATTTTACAAAGATAATCAGCTAAACTTTTTGTAAAGAAAAAAATATGAATATGAATATGTTAAAATTACATGTGTAATGATAATAATAGGTTCAACTCCTTCCAAAACTTAAAAACTCTTTTAATGTTTATTTTCTAATAAACACTGATAAGCCATTGCTGCAACTCTGTACAGGAACATGCTTGTGATGTAAGCCCAGTGAATTCCATTACTTATGTTTTTGATTTTTATTCAGCTGTTTAACAAAAATCTATTTGTTACCCAAGTTCTTTATGTATAAATATAAAAAATAACGAGGAAATTATCTTATTTGTAGCAATCTAATACAACTTAGAATTTGAAATCAATTAATTGGATGCCCTATCACTCATAAAAAGTAATGCCAGGCTTCCCTTTTTATATCACAATGTTCTTCTGGGAAAAGCAGGATAAACTTTGCATTACAAAAAGGATGTTATATTCACATTGTCCTCCTATCTAATTATTTCTGGAGAGCCATCAATCTCACTATGAAGCAAGGGCACTCTTGTGGGTTAGTAGCCTGTAAACTGTTCAGCACAAAGAAATAAAGGACCAAGATGTCCTGCTTGCCCAAAGTATGAGCTAACAGCCTGGTCGCATTTGTAAAATGTAAGCACATTCCAGGGAGTGCAAAGGATCTACCAGTATCATTCCACACTAAGCAGATATTCTTTATCCTGACTTTGAGTAGTTAGTGCTTAAAGTTTTAGGTAGATTCTTGCAGAAAATCAAACCTTCTTTTCTGTTTTAAAATTTATGAAATTACTTATACCTCTAGTAAGGGAATTATTCTAACATTCAAATTGAAAACTTTAATGGAATGAAAATGTTTCTGCTACCCTACGTTTTTCATTTCCAAATCTAAAATGTTATATGCCTTACCTTTTCCTGAATGTGAGTCTATTGAGGCAGCCATATTACAAAGACCATATTAGCCCCTAAAACATCTCTCCCTGGTATAAAATTGAATCATCTCAAGAGTCTCTTGCCAAAGGGTTGATTAATGTTAAAGCTGCATAAAACTCCATGCAAAACTATGCAACTCCTTTATTACATGAATTATTTTCAGTGGCCTGTTTCTATTTTATTCCTCTTCTACAGTAACTTTTTTCCGTTTTCCGATTACTGGAGGGAAATTACAGTTTTGACAACTGGGAGATGTCAAAAAAGTGTCAGACCTTTGGCACTTTTACATTATACACATTCACAATGAGGTTGACAGGCATAAATGGCTTTTCACACTCATTCCAAACATTTTTCCAATTAGTCTTGTTTTTTCACCCTTAATCATTTCTCTTTTTTTCCAATTCGATTTTTGTGCCATGCAAAAAAAAAAGTGAGATGGATAAAAGAAGTCAGCCACTGTCCAAGTTTACCTACTTAGAAAAATGAAAGAGGTCTGTAATTTTTCTCATAGGTGAAGTGTGAGAGATGAAATAAAAAAAACAAACAAACAAAAAATCAGGGAAATAGCACTGTACGATTCTGGACGGTGGAAAGTAAGTATTTGATCACCAAAATACAAGCAAAATGTCAGGCTCTTACAGACCTCTTGCTTCCTCTTCAAGAAGCTCTTCTGTCCTCAACTTGTTATCTGTAATAACGATACCTGTTTAAACTCAGTAGGTGTATAAAAGGCATCTGTACACCGCCTCAGTCACCTTTCATTCATACAGACTTTTTCATCCGTTAGCCCTCTGTTCCATGATAAATAGAAACTGTTCTATTTAGTGTGGTGATTCCTAATGACTCTGTTGCTTTGCAGCATAATGCACATTGCCCCTTTATCATCCATCCGATGTATGGATCAAGTCTATTTGTGATGGATGATAGAGTAAAATCCATCAATTTCTAAAAATCAGATGAGCCAGATAGGAATTCAGACATGGGAGAACTAAAGCGAATCCAGTATATTTCAGAATAAGAGGCCATTGTAATGAAACAAGAGATTGACCCAGTATTCAAGGTGAGACAGACACTGGGGAAAGTTCAATTCAAAACATTTAATACCACAAAAACATTACATAACTTAAGTGCAGAGCTGTGGCTCTAATGATCGCAGTGGCGGGGTGGGGGTGGGGGGGCAGCTTCCAATCTCTGACACTCTAGCTACGTCTCAATTCGCAGGCTGCGTACTTCCGAGGACGCAGCCTACCTAGCCTCCGGAGGACCCAGCCTCGGTAGGCTGCTCCAGAGGATCCACAGCCGTTGGTAAATGGGACGGTCTAGCCTTTGGAGCACTTCCTGGTTACGTCACGACGTCATCACGTCTACACAAAGCCCGGGAAAAACTGCGCCATTAATCAGACGATTGATCTAGCGAAATGGAAACTGCAATTTTTATTTTATTTTATTTTATTTACTATATGTTGGAGGAGGAGAGTCGGATTCGGCGGCAGCAAAACCGGCGACAGATATATTTGAGACTGGCAGAGCGCAGTGGAGAGGTAACATTTACCTGCTCCCTGGAACAAAATGACGTGTAAAGCATAAAGCATTCTGTTATGTCAACAGGCAAAATTACTGTTCTGTATAATTACGCCGGCATTGTTCTTCAAGTGAATTATAATTTAAACCTTATTTTACTGTACTGTAAGTTAACTATACATTATTGAGTATTAAAACAAAATGTTTACGGTATTAACAGCCCAGTACAGCTGGACTAATGTTATTTCTTCAGCTGCATTAAGCTTTGACAGTTCTAATCCTGTGTAATAAACTGTATGAGAATAAATAATTCCGATTAGTGAGGGCTATCAGCAAAGTTACAAGATGTAGGTTCATAATTGTGACATTTGTATGAAGGCTTTCAATTGTTGTTGAGCGTCTCGTATCAACAGGTTAGCTTTAAGCTTTAGCTTTAGCTGGTCCTACACATCCCGGTGGCTCCGTTACCGTCATGTATTTTAATACATGTTCAGTAAAATAAAACAAAAATAATACTCACATTTAAAAGTGTACTCCATCTTACTACTGCCGGCGCTGCTACTGCTTTCCATTTTTTCCGCCTTTTTCTTTTCTCTCTTCTTCTTCTTCTTCTTTTTCTTCAACTAAAAAAAAAAAAAAGAAGCGCGCAAAGCACCTCGGGAAATCTAGTGGGAGGCGAGGCCACTAAGGACGGTAGTGATGCATCCTCAGAATTCGGGGAAAAGTAGGACGCATTTTGAGGCTGCATGTTAAGCGTCCTCAGAATTTTTGCCAAATGGGATGGCCTCCGCGCAGCGTTGTGACGTCACCGGCCTCAAAATGCGTCCTACCAAGTACGCAGCCTGCAAATTGAGACGCAGCCTCTAATTTAACAGTTCAGCCCATCTTTTCTGAGGAAGGCAGGATTCAGCCAATGGACTGCCAAATAAACTGCCCAGAGCATCCCCGATGTAGCAACCTCAGTGAGCAGACAGGGATCCAGTCCAGGTCAGGGATACAGGTCAGACAGGAACAGTTCTGGAATCCAGGAGTCCGCAGCCCAGTCAGGGGTTCCGATTGGCACAGGAACACACAGATCCAGGGTTCCAGAAATCCACAAGGTGTGAAGGCAGGTTCAGAGTAACAATGAGTCAGGCAATGAGCTTAGACAGAAACATAAAGATGCAGAGAGGTAGGCCCAGTGGTTGAGGGACACAGACAAGACATGATACCAGGATTACTGCGAAACTTTACGGGCTATGGTGGCTTATGGGACTTAAAACTGTACACCTGGGAGTCAGGACAATCAGGAGACGGGACAAACACCGAACCCTCTCCAGCCACTGGCCTCCGAGAATGGGAACATGAACCTAGGAATAACTCAGCCTAATGAAACAAATATAAAACAAAAATCTGGCCCCAATAGCTAGGCTGAACCGTATACATAGCAGAGGTAGCAGGTGAATAAGATGAATGATAATTAGGGAGTGGGAAGGGAACAGCAGGTGAATAAAGTGAGCAATTAAGGTCAGCTAGCAGGGCAGATCATGACAGCAATGGTCCTGCACACAACAAGTTAGGACTGCTGCACAGCAACTATTTGTACTAAATGATGTAGCAGAAACAAGAAGTAGAATATGTAAAGCCGGCTTTGGACTCAAAACGCAACCATGGTCAAAGTGCTGTCAAAGGACACCGGTAAGGTAATGTTTGTATAAATAAGTCAACTGTATGGTCAATTGTAAAGAAATCAAAGAATTGCAATGCTGTTAATAATTTTCCCAATATCTTGGGCACCCTGCAAGATTTTATCCTGTGAGATCAAAATTAATGGTGGGCAAAAATCCCAGAGCTACAATAAGAGACCAGTTGAATGACCTGCAGAGAGCAGGGACCAAAGTAACAAAAGCTAACATCACTTACACACTATCCAAGAGTGATTTAAATCTTGTAGTCCCAGGCGTTTTACCATGCTTAAGCTAGTACATATCCAAGCTCATCTTAAGTTTTCCATAGAAAATATGGATAATCCTGAAGTGTAGTGGGAGTATATCCTGTTGTCAAATGAAAATAAATAGAATTTTATGACACAAACTGAAGTCATCATGTTTGTAAGAAGACAATTGCTGCATTGCATCCCAGAATACCATAGCTACTGTGAAGAATGAAGAAAACATCATGCTTTGGGGCTGATCTTTTCTGCAAAGGGGAAAAAACAATAGATCCATGTTAAGGGAAGAATGAATGGAGCCAGGTATCCCGACGTTTTGTGCCAAAACCTCCTTCAATGTGTGAGAGCATTAAAGACGGAATGTGGTAGGTCTTCCTGCATCACAATGACCTAAATACAGGATTGGGGCTTTGAAAGAGTGGCTCTGGAAAAAGCATTTTAAGGTCTTTGCATGGCCCAGCCAGGCTCCAGACATCCACTCCATACAAAAGTTTTCAAGAGAGTTGAAAGCCTATGTGGCCCAGTCACAGCCCCAAACACATCACTTGTCTAGAGGAAATCAGCATGGAGGAATAGGCCAAAATATATATAGTGTGAGCAAAGCTTGGGAAGTCTTACAAGAAATGTTTGATCTCCATGTTGCGTCCACACAAGACACAACATATTTAAGGACACGAGACAAAAGAAGATGAGGGTTCAATCAGTTTTTATTTTCAACTTCTCCACTTTTCTGATCTTTCCTAAAAGTGTTGGGATCTGGAGGTCTGTACACCTTTCTCCAGCAGAGGGCGCTCTTGGTCTCCTGGAGCTGAGCTGACGATCACACCTGTGGCTCATCAAGTCATCAGGAGACCAGCATATAAGCAGTGGCAGGACTTCACTCCGACGCCAGAGTGTTAAGCCAGTTATGGAAGAAACCTGACCGAATCCTGGAACTCTGGAAGAGTTTCTCAGCTGAAACCTGCCTACCTGCTCTCAGAAGCACCTCAGTGCTTAAACTATCTGAACCTGCTTGCTCGCTCTCAAGAAGAGAACTGGAAGAAACCCTGCACCTGAACTCTGACAAGTCTGAAGTCGAGCCCTGTCGTTGCTTAGCCCTCTGACAACCACCTGCCTCTGGACCCTCCTGGTTCCCCCCCTCTGCTGCTCAGCCTGAACAACGTCACAGGTACAGACCTGCACAATTCCTCTGACAAGATCAACTGCATCCTGGCTAACCAAACTGTCCCTCTCGGCAGAGAACCCAGAGAACCCTGTGTGACCAGTCCCGGATCAGTTTCCCAGCATCAGTGCTTAACTTTGTGTTTTTTCTTAATAAACAGTCAAACTTTTCATCAGTCCCCATCGTGTTGTGCATGTGGGTTAGGAACCTGAATCCCATCATGACAAAAAGGGAAAAGGAAAAAGATGGTCAGTTGGCCCTCAAATCCCGTGTCCCATAAAAAAAAAGAATCGAAAAAAAAAAGAGAAAAGAGAAAAAAAACCTTCCAAAAAGTATTAACACAAAGGTGGACCTGGTGAGCCAGCAAAAAAGAACAAAACGGCACAGCCGAGGGCCAACCCTATACAGGGCCGTCGAAGCCTCAGCTGAAGCCAGACTAAGTAAAAAAGAAAAAAAGGGAAAAAACCTACATTAAAAAAAAGATCGAAAACAGGACCACCGGTCCCAGCAGGCCAAAATCGGCAAACCACAAAAAAAATACAAAAATTACCACATGGCAGCCTCGAGTCTCAGTCTCAACCCGCTACCACGGGTCGAACTCAGGAGCGAGAGAAAAAGCGGCGTCTCAGCAGGGCGGAGTGGGGCGGCCTCCCACATTCTGAACGCCGGCCTATTTATAGGCGGGCCACAATGCCGCAAATTAACGTAATTAAATAAACAAAAGAAATAATAATGTGCCCGAAGCACATAACACTCCATTATTGCTCACATACTGTAGATTAGGTATGGAGATGAACTTTTATTATACTTACTTTATCATCAATAACTTCTTTAAAAGCCCTTTATTGTTATTTTTTCAATTTTCTTTCATTTTATCTTTCATTTTTGAAATATACCTTCAAAGAAAATCAGACACCCTTCTTATCTCTCCAAGGAGAATTTGCACAATCTGATAATGTCTACTTTTTTGCCCTAATGTTAAGATATTAGCTTGTGACACAACAAAGAATGGGCACTGTACATAATATTTATCTTAGAATTTTGTTATTTTGTTTATAAAAGCTATTTAATGCTGGGGTACAAAATATTCTTTTTATTTCAAAGCTTTTAGAAAGGGGCTTTACCATTACTTTTTATTTTTTCATCATGCCACAGAATGATTTACCATCATCATAAGGTGTGTGCATCTCTGCAAGTAAATAATTTGTCTGTAAAACGCAGATGGGATGATGGTGGCAAGTCTCCAGAGTAGAGTTTGACTAATGGTGTTTTTTTTTAAGACTGATTCCAATACTAATTAGTCAGTCTAACTAATCACAAATGCAAGAAAAATAAATGTAACGGACAAAAGTAATGGCCTATTTAAGACAGCAGATCCAATCCAATCCACTTTATTTATATAGCACGGTTTAAATAAGCACAAGGTTTCCAAAGTGCTGCACAAAAAGATAAAATAACTAAAATAAATAAAAGTAAATAAAATAAAATAAAATAAAAGCACTGCCCGCACAGGATAAAAATATGCATGTGTATACATAAAATCAACATGTGTACATAAAATTAAAATGTGTACATAACATCAATACTCTACATGGTGTTAAAAGCCAAAGAAAAGAGGTGGGTTTTAAGAAGACTTTTAAAATGAGACAAAGAGGTGGCCTGTCTAATGTGCAGCGGCAATCCAGATCAGCACAGTCAAATTCAACAGCATTTTTGCGGGTTTCTGTCCCTTAAACTGCTTATTAAGATATAGTTTTAAAATGGTTTGCCCTAGCCGACTCTTAGGAGAAAGGGGGAATGGACTGGTTCTGTCCAATTGTCTCCCAGACTCTTAACCCCTTTGGTTTACCTCATTTTAGAGTAATTGATTGTGGGTTAAGTCGTTTGCAAAGAACTGGCCTGAAAGTCTCCCTTGCCTCTGTTCCACTCACAGAACACTCATTCTTCAACAGGTTCAGAGCCCATGCAGCAGGACGTCTGTCGTCTTTACTGTATAACGACCAGTTATAAAATCAAGTCCATCATCAGCAATAGGCAGTACAGGAGTTATACTAGGTGGCGGGATGCTTGAATCTGTCTATAAAACTGATGAAACAAAAGAACAACAACAACACAGAAGCATAGCAGGAGAATAGTAGCCCAATGGTAGACTTTGTTTTCCTCCATATGGTACTTATGTTTTCAGCTACACATGCAGCAGAGTTGCATCAAAGTAATCAAAACAGGAGACAGCTACGTTTAAGACGAATAGCACATGCAGAAACTAGTTCTGATGTGATCCTTACATTATAACAATGCAATCAACCTTTGAAGATGTGTTAATATGTTTTATTTAATCACTTTAGACATTATTAAGCATTGTATAAAGGATATGGGATAAGGATTTGGATCTATTAACGCTTGCAGCTGTGTTGGTACACTACTGTTACAGATATGAGCACTGAGATATTCGTAACAATCTTTTGTTGGAGTATTTTAACTGTGTATGACATTTTTGAAAAACATTTTTATGTTTGTTCGAGAGAAAAAATCTCTAATACAAAACCTTTGGCAAGCTTACATCTTCCTTTCCTTTTCCTTATATTTGGTATTTTAGACCCATTGCATTTTCTAAACCATCAAAGCAGTTGTAGAACCATTGTTTTTAATTAAAAAAATATATTATAATCACAGAAACAACAATAGGAACTGTTTACATCAAGTTTTTGATAGATTTACATTCATGTTTGAGTACGTAAAAATAGGTAGGAGGCATTAACCTCTCATCTCCCTCCTCAGCTTTTTAGTCTGCTTCTCTGATGTAGGCTACTGTAACTGTGGATGTTGTCATTCTTTTCTAAAAGATGGAAAAGATTTTTAGTGCTGTATAGCATGATGATCTGTCTATAATCATTTGCACACCTGCTCTCCTCAGCATTTAGCGGGACATATAGTGTACAGTTTATCAGAAGTTGAGTGGAAAAACTGTTTCTACCACTTTCTAATACTACTGTATGCCCTAAAAGAGCCGAAGGAGTTGGGGATGTAATACAGAGCCCATATAAGTTGCTAAAATAATAATTAAAAAAAGGAATATTTGCAGCGGCCTTGTTTGGCAAAACACAATCATACACCAGCTTCAGCTTCTTATGCTTTAAAAACACACATCTTCTGATAAAAACAATGAAGCTCACAACGAACAAAGTAAACAATATATTCATCGTTCCAGTCTGAATCATCAATTTATAAATAACAGATGGTAATACAAAATTACAATGTGCCATTACCGATATTGTCTTTTCAGCTTTTTCAACTTGTTGATCTACTGTATCCCTTCGTCCAATGAAATCCACCATTTTCCAACTGCTGGACGGCAGATCTATACACTTTTTATTTCCTTGTTTTTCTCTTCCTCCTGTGCTGACTGCTAACAAGTGATGCTGTTGTATGTCATTGTTTCACACTGACAAAATGGCCATTCTGCAAAGCTTGACATAAGCCAGAGTTCCCGCTCTGTAAATTTCTTCTTTGATCAAAATAGGTGCAACTGGTTTGAAAACACATTCAGTAACCAGCACAGTGGAAAAGCAGTATCTGAGTATAGCCGTTAAGCATCCTGCAGCTTCTTGCTAAATATGTCCTTTGCTTTAATGACCTTAAAAAGTCTGTGTCCCTATACCTAAATCTCACCTCCTTCTTCTTCACCCTTACTGTAGCTGTCTGAGGGTAGCCATGAACCACGGTTTGTCATTATTATCTCACCCTGGTCGATGTTTGTGCACAGCTGTCCTCACAGACGCTGATGTCTGGTAGCAGTCCTGCAGACATCCCAGTCAGTGCAATCCAAACATGCTTGAACATCCTTAAATGAGAAACATCACTCTCACAGCTTAGCTTAAAATGATGTATATTGTAATTTCTAATATATGCAATTAGGAACTTTGCAGTTTTACATCATTTTGTTTCCAATGCAGCACATATACTGCTGTAAATAGAAGTTTTAGTGCCAGAGTTAGGAGTGCATGCAGCTGTTTTGACTGTGTTTTGTAAAAACTGGTACATTGCCTCGAGCTGTTCCTTGGGGTGTTTGGCTGAAGCCCACAGCAGACCCATGCAACAATATTTTTCCAATTTTGTTTTCATGGTTAGGGCAATAGGGCAGCAATTCCTCTGCCCGTTAGGACAGTATTTTTTTGACAGTAAAAAGGAAAAATGCTGTATTACTCTCAGAGAAAGTTTAACCTCGCAGATCCATGTAGTTGCAGACAGAGATAAGTATACATTTTCAAATTGGATTATAATGCAGGTACTTTTTTTTTGTCAAAATAAGTCTCATCTGAATTTTCAGGTAAACAGATTAATATACAAATTGTCGTCAAACTTTTAAAGACCCAAATCTTTTTCCTTGAGACACATTTCATTTTCACAATGAAGGTAGCAAACAATCAGAACTAGACTGTAAAACCCATTTCTCAGGAAAAATGACTGACTTAAATGCCATACCAGTAATTACAGTTTGTAGGGTTTTTTTTATTTACTAGACAGTTGATTGAGTTATTGTATTTTGCTGTGGGCATACCTATTATTAAGTCAACGTTGATTCAAGGCCCACATAAAATGACAACAGTCATTTTTTTTTCTGTACTTTTTTTTTTTTTTTTTGATTGGAACAAATGGGCAAGGAGATTGCAAACCTCTTTGAAAATACAAAGCATGTCTTTGGGAGTTTTCGGTAAGTTAAGCATAGAATTTTTAGAATAAAGCCTTTATATCAACAAAAGGTCAATTCTTTTTGAAAGAGGACGCAGATGTTCATTTCATTAAAGATTAAAAAGCTTTAGCGTAGGAGGCAATCTGCGTAGGCACTGATGGGTTGCAAAAAGATCTGCAAAAAGATTAAGGAAGTTGCATGTTTGCAATAATTATGTCTGTAAGTGTATCAACTATTAGTAAACAGGTTTTCACACAGGGGTCTCTCCTTTTTTGTAAATAGTAAAAAATATTTAATTAATAATATTTAATAAAGGTGTGATAGCTACTCAGATCGCCATGAGTTTGGTAAAAGCTTGTTCAGACACACAAAAGCAAGGCAAGGCAAGCTTATTTGTAAAGCACGATTCGGTACAATGACAATTCAAAGTGCTTTACATGAATTAAACAGTGAATGATAAGAAAAATTAAAGTAGAATAAAAGCAATACAAGATAAACATAATAAAAGCAGGTAGTAAAATGAATAAAACTGTTAGACAACAACCTTAAACTAAAAATATAGAATGTCAGAATGATGATGTCCCAGAATGTCAGAATGAATGATGTCCCAGAATCTTTTGAAACGCTGGCATATGCTAAACTTTCTATGTATTTTTCAATTGTGGGTGTATACATAGAGTATTCATAATGAGTCTATAAATGATGTCCAATGACAGCCTAACTAATGCATAACGCACGGTTGGGTAATGCCCATGAAGTGTCACGAGCCAGTATCCTGAGGGGGTCAGCAATGCGCCCTGAGGCACCTGGCCTGCATAGAAACATTTCCTTGAGTACGGTATTAACCTAGCTGTTTTACTGCCCGCCAAAAGAAAAACATAAAAACAAAGAAAGAAAGAAGGTTTTCAGTCGCAGCAGATTCAGGGTCATGTCTGCTAGGGAGTTTGTTGGTTGTGGTCGGGGGCGGTTTCCTCCTGTGAACCTCCTTTTATACCAAATTGCTGCCAATACGCCATTAAACAGTAGCTGTAAGTTAGAAACACGTTCAGCAATCATCTGGAACACATCAAACACATTGATATGCATTCCTTGCTGTTTGGACCTGTTCACTTCCTGTTTGGATTAACTGAGTGTGCAGCTGTTCAGAAGAACTCCATCTGAAGTTAAGTTATTTTCTCTGTGATATCTCTGTATCTATGTAACTCTAACTGACTACTTTAAAACATAGCACCTTCTGCTGCACTTTTCTACTGAGCACTTGTCAGTTTCACACGGTTTTATTTCTGATAGCAAGGAGTAGCTAGCCTAGGCTAGCGCTAGCTTAGCATTGCTATGGCTTCTCTCTCTCCCTCCCTTGACTCTTTTCCAACTCTTCCTTCTTCCTCTCCTCTCTCCTGCTCTCTGTGTCAGATGTTCAGTTATTCCTCTGCCTCCTTTAGTGATAATGGGATGTGTAATTAGTGTAGTATTTTTGTAGCTTTGGAGGCCAGGGTGTCAGAGTTAGAATCCAGGCTTCAAGCTGTTGAACATCCAGGAGTTAAAGTAGGCCCCCCACGTAGCTGTCCTCCAAAAGTGCCTGAGCAGCCAGGCGATTGGGTAACTGTACGCAGAAAGCGTAGTCGTGGATCTCTGCCCACTGGTCACCACCAACCCGTTCACGTTTCTAACCGGTTTTCCCCACTCTGTGACACACCCACTGAGAAGCCCACTCTGGTGATTGGCAGCTCCATAGTCAGAAACGTGGCATTAGAGACACCAGGGACCATAGTCAAATGTTTGCCGGGGGCCAGAACGGGCGACATCAAATCCTACCTGAAACTACTGGCTAAGGATAAGGTTAAATACAGTAAGATTGTTATTCACGCTGGTGGTAATGACACCCGGTTACGCCGATCGGAGGTCACTAAAATTACTGTTGCTTCGGTGTGTAAGTTTGCCAAAAAATGTCGGACTCCGTAATTTTCTCTGGTCCCCTCCCTGATCTGACCAGTGATGACATGTTTAGCCGCATGTCGTCATTCAACCGCTGGTTGTCTAGGTGGTGTCCTGAAAACAACGTGGGCTACATTAATAATTGGCAATCCTTTTAGGGAAAGCCTGGTCTGATTCGGAGAGACGGCATCCATCCCACTTTGGATGGTGCATCTCTTCTTTCTAGGAATCTGGCCACATTTATTAGTCCTCCAAAACCCTGACCACCCAGGGTGCAGACCAGGAAGCAGAGTTGTAGTTTAACACACATCTCTGCAGCTTCTCTACTGTTACCCACTCTTTACTCCATCCAGACAGTGTCTTGTCCACAACCAAAATCTAATAAATTAGCAAAGATTCCCAAAGGAGTAAATCATGATAATCTAATTAAAATCAAAATAACTCCAATTGGGGAAAAAGTTAAAACAATTAAATGCGGTCTGTTTAAGATAAGATCGCTTTCCTCTAAAAGTCTACTAGTTAATGACTTGATTTGTGATAATCACATTGACTTGTTTTGCCTTACAGAAACCTGGCTGCAGCAAGAGGATTATGTGAGCATAAATGAGGCAACTCCTTCAAGCTATTTAAATTTTCACATACCCAGAAGTTCTGGGCGAGGAGGAGGAGTAGCAACAATCTTCCAGTCTGACTTACTGATTACTTCCAAAACAATTAATACCTACAACTCTTTTGAACATTTAACCCTTAATTTCCCTGATCCAAATTTCAAGGCAAGAAAACCTCTTCTTTTTGTAACTTTGTATCGTCCACCAGGTCCTTACTCTGAATTTTTAGATGAGTTTTCAGAGTTCCTTTCTGATTTGGTATTAAATACTGGCAGGGTCATCATAGTGGGAGATTTTAACATCCATGCTGACATTGAAGGCGATAGCTTAAGAGCAGCCTTTAATGCTATCTTAGACACTATTGGCTTTGTTCAAAATGTGAATAGTGCCACACATTCTCATCTTCATACTTTGGATCTTGTGCTGACATACGGCATAGAATGTGAAGAAATAACAGTATTTCCTCACAACCCTGTCCTCTCTGACCATTTTCTAATAACCTTCAGGATTACTTTAACAGAGTTCTCCTCCCCCAAAAGAAGGTTCAATTTTAGTAGATCTTTATCAGATAGTGCAGTTATAAATTTTAAAGAATCTGCTTCACTTTCTCTCTCCTCTGTGTCGCTGAGCAGTGCTGCAGAGTGCAAAAGCTTAGCTTATTCCCCTTCACAGGTTGATGATTTTGTTGAGGGGGTTGCTAGTTCTCTGCGTATTGCCTTAGACAACGCAGCTCCTTTGAAAATGAAAACCGTTAAAAATAGAAAGCTTGCTCCTTGGTTTAATGCAGAGCTGCATACTTTGAAGCAAAATGCTAGGAAACCGGAGAGAAAATATCGCTCCACAGGCGTACGGGAGTCCTTCCTAGTCTGGAAAAATGGTTTACTGCTGTATAAGAGGACCCTTTGTAAAGAAAGAGCAGCATACTTCTCCTCATTAATAGAGGAGAATAAGAATAATCCTAGATTTCTTTTTAATACAGTTGCCAAACTCACCCAGAGCCATAGCTCTGTTGAACCGTCCATTCCACCTGCTCTTAGCAGCAATGATTTTATGGGATTCTTTATAAATAAGATTGATCTTTTTAAAAATAAGATCATAAGCACTCCTCTATCCGCGATTGTACCTGAGGTAGTCATGGAATCTGAACCGGGTTTAGACTGCTTTGATCCAGTTGAACTTTCTGAATTAGCAAAATTATTGTCTTCATCTAAGCCTTCAACTTGTATGTTAGATCCAGTTCCAACCAGGTTATTTAAGGAGGTATTCCCTTTGATCTCCTCCTCCATTTTAGATGTGATTAATCTATCTCTGTTACAGGGATATGTACCTAAAGCTTTTAAGGTTGCTGTAATTAAACCTCTGCTTAAGAAACCGTCTCTTGACCCAGATGACTTGGTCAATTATAGACCTATATCCAATCTTCCTTTCTTATCCAAAATTCTTGAGAAAGTAGTTGCCAAACAAGTTTGCGATCACTTACACCATAATGAACTTTTTGAAGAGTTTCAGTCTGGCTTTAGAGCTCATCATAGCACTGAAACAGCTCTGGTGAAAGTCACTAATGATATTCTCATGGCCTCAGATAATGGACTTGTATCTGTGCTCGTCCTGTTGGATCTTAGTGCTGCATTTGATACAGTTGACCATAATATTCTTTTAGAAAGACTTTAATATTTTGTTGGAATTAAAGGAACAGCACTAGACTGGTTTAAATCTTATCTATCTGATCGAATTCAGTTTGTTCATGTTAATGATAGATCTTCAACACGCTCAAAGGTTACCTGTGGAGTACCACAGGGATCAGTGCTAGGACCAATTCTCTTTACTATATACATGCTCCCAATTGGTAGAGTTATTAGACAGCATGGGATTAATTTCCACTGTTATGCTGATGATACCCAGCTATATCTGTCTATAAATCCAGATGAAGCTCACCCATTACATAGATTACAGGCATGTCTTGAAGACATAAAAACCTGGATGACTCTTAACTTTCTGCTTCTGAATGCAGACAAAACAGAAGTTATAGTCTTTGGACCAGAGTCTCTGAAAAAGAAACTGATTAGCCAGTCACTTCATTTGGATGGGATTAAACTGATTTCAGATAATAAAGTAAAATATCTTGGTGTTATTTTTGATCAGGACCTGTCATTTAAATCCCATATCAAAGAGGTTTCTAGAATTTCCTTCTTTCATCTGAGGAATACTGCAAAAATTAGAAATATCCTGTCCAGGGGTGATGCTGAGAAACTAGTCCATGCATTTGTTACTTCAAGGCTGGACTATTGTAATTCTTTACTATCAGGAAGTCCACAAACTGTAGTTAAAAGCCTTCAGCTGATCCAAAATGCTGCAGCCAGAGTTCTGATGAAAATGAAAAAGAGAGATCATATCTCTCCTATCCTGGCTTCTCTTCATTGGCTTCCTGTTAAATCCAGAATAGAATTTAAAATCCTCCTTCTCACATATAAAGCCTTAAATGGCCAAGCTCCATCTTATATCAGAGATCTGATTGTTCCTTATGTTCCTAACAGAGCACTTCGCTCTCAATCTGCAGGTTTACTAGTGGTTCCTAGAATTTCTAAAAGTAGAATGGGAGGCAGATCTTTTAGTTATCAGGCTCCTCTCCTGTGGAACCAACTACCAGTTTTAGTCCGTGAGGCAGACACCCTGTCTACTTTTAAGGCTAGGCTTAAAACTTTCCTTTTTGATAAAGCTTATAGTTAGGGTGGCTCAGGTTATCCTGAGCTATCTCTATAGTTATGCTGCTATAGGCTTAGACTTTTGGAGGACATAGGGACCCCCATTTCATCATTCTGCTTCATTCTCTCTCTGTTCTCCTATTCTGCAGAATCTGTTAGTTTAATCTCTAACGTTATGCTCTCTCTGCTTTTCCTCAGAGTAGCTTTGCCTCGTCTGTTCCTGTTTGGCTGTGACTCCATCCTGGAAAGAAACATCAGCTGTGCTGCTTCCATCAACACCCTTGTTTATAGATGTTGGAGATCGGCCTGTTTTCCAGTGTGGTCCTGTTTCTCTGGCCGTGACTGAGTGGATGTGCTCTCTTCATCCTCTGACATGGGAGCTGCCTTGGAGCTTGTCTGCCTTGCTGTGTTTTCCTGGATGGGGCCGCCTTTTCAGCTGCTTTTTGTATCTCTGCTTCTGTCTCCTTGAACCCCAGTCGGCCTCGGCAGATGGCCGCTCACACTGAGCCTGGTTCTGCTGGAGGTTTCTTCCTGTTAAAAGGGAGTTTTTCCTCTCCACTGTCGCTACAAGCATGCTTAGTGTGAGGGATTGTATTCAAGTCAATGAGTCGATGCAATCAACTGGTTTTCCTTAGATAGAAAACTTTGTATCAATTTGACTGTATGATCTGGTTGAACTGTAAAGTGCCTTGAGATGACATGTGTTGTGAATTTGGCGCTATATAAATAAACTGAATTGAAAATATGCGTTGGAGATAAGTTCCTAATAAGTTACACATAAGTTAAGCACAAGTCACTGCATGAAAAGTGAGATTTTCGTCCCCGTAAACTCCCGCAGATCTGCCTGATTTTCGTCAGTTTCCGACAATTTGCAACCCGTGCTTGTCCGCGTTTGTCGTACCACAAATTGTCGGAAACGGACTCTGACGTATGTGGAGAGCGATCAGCTGTACTAATGGCCCTAATTAGCATATGAATGCAGCAAACCCGCGCAGCTGGCCAGGTCTGGCTTGAATAACCTACTCAGTATTGGCTGAAACCACTATTCTCAAACAAATGAAATCGCTCGTGATTGGCAGCAAAACCACAGGTGGCCACGCCAGGCTTTAATTTTCTTACTGAGTATTGGACGGAACCACTTTTTAAACAAGTAAAGTCGCTCGTGATTGGTTGGCATATATATATATATTTACATATACATTTACATATATATATTTATTCATATATATATATATATATTTATTCATTCATATATTTATTCATTCATATGGTATGTATTTATGTTATCCTACACTACTACACAATTATTATGCTACCATCAAGGACATGAATGAATTTATACAGGAAATGAACATTTGCCAGGAAGCTGTTTATGCAAAGAAAGAGCTTTATTGAAACACACACAACTATATACAAATTGTATCCAAACACATGCGTTTCTAAAAATTAAAAGTCCGTGAACGGTCCGTTTGCTTCCTCGGGGTTGGAGGTAACTGGCAGCATTCCCTCCGAGGCAGGTCCGATGTGCAGACGCCTACTGTGCGCGGCCCTGTACTTCGGCATCGCTTCTAACCGGGACTGCAGCTTAACACAGAGTTCAGTGAGATCCGGCCTACGAAATGGCGGCGACCGTACAATCCATCCAGAGACACCGCCGACGAAGGCGGACTTCCAGAGTTCCACTTCCTCATCTGCTAGCACACTCTGCCTCGCTTTCAGCAGCTGAAAAAAAAAACAATGAATCAGCGTACTACGTATGGACACAACACATCTCTTAATGCACCTGAAAAATAGTCACCAAATAAAGTCTTACCGTCTTTCTTCTGGCCCGACTCCGAGCAGATAGCCTCCGCACGCAGCGTGTTGGCTGGCTGCGTATATCTGAAGCTCCTGCGTACCGTCTGAAAATACGTCTTACAGGCAGCTGGAAAACAATTAAATGAGAGTGATATGAATAAAAAATCAAACGCAGTCACAGTAACAAGGAAGGAGAAACCACTTAAAAACCAGTAACCTTACACACTAATGTCGTATTTATCAACATCGTGCAAATCTGGATTGTGATATGGCTCCCGAAGCCAAATAGGAGTTCACCCCTCATTGTGTTGCGGACAGTAGTCTGCTGAAAACAAGAATGTAAAGCTTATGATCTCTGGTATCTAGACCATTGCCGTTGATACGCTGAATGCAGAAGTATAATTCTATTAAATCTTACACCTCTGTTTGCTCCGGTTCATATGCGCTTGCAATTAGTCTCCGAGTTGTGAAGAGGAGTATCTTCCTGTGAAATCATCAAAAATACATTTAATAAGCTGTTGTTCTGCAAGGCTACTATTAGCAGTAGCTTTTCGGTAGGCTGCTTTTAGCCATAGCTTAGGGTAGGCTGCTTTTAAGCCTCTAGCAGGCAGTAATCGAAAATCTATTTAACGCTTTCCTCTATTCTTTGAGTTCGTCTGTTCGATGAGAAGTCGCACCATCGAGGCCAGGAGGAGTGGCGCCGATCGGTTACATGCAAAAGTCATGAATTAAATTACCTCCCGGAAAGTCCAGAAACGACTACACCTAGACCGCACAACTGCACAACTGCGCTGAAAGCATACATCCCTATCCTCTCCGCGCGAACGCTCTGAGTATTCTTGGAGTACTTCGTTTACGCAAGCGAGCGCTTCATGAATCAGCGCTCGAGAAGAACCAGTGGTTCTGTTTGTTCGCAGGTATTCACTAAAAATAATTGAGAACAAAAAATTACATTTTTTTTAAAACAAGGCCTTTAATTTGGCACTAAAAATTATTTAAATTTGGTGTTTATTGAAGTATTTATTCTCTTCATTTAATTAAAATCTAATGCCTTATAATAAAAAAAAGAAAAAACAATTTCTTGTCTCAGAGTATAATGAGTTGCTATAATATCGTCCTCAGGCGGAGAAAAAAGCTGAAGCAGGACTAATATATCTTCGGTATGATTATTGTGGTGTATGCTATTGCGAAACCTGTGTGTGCTTTAGCAGGTAAACATACTGTGTAACATGGAACTGTGCTTAGCAGGAGTGCCCTCGCATATCTTGCATTGTACAACTAATACTTGTGTACAGGGTTTTGGTGACTGGCATTAAAATCATTTGGTCTAAATAGCATACATGAGAGTCACTATTCCTGTCAGTGTAACCCGGGAGTGAGCTCGCTTATACTATTTTAATATGAATTTATTAAAAAACAAAATCCCACTCACTCCACTAGTCATTATGATCAGTTTTCCTGCCCAAATATTTATTTATCAATTTTTGTAGATTTTTGTTAACTAGGAGGGAGGTAGGATCAAGTTAAAAATTTGCTTATTTTGAATGAACTTTGGTGTCTTCTTTCTCCCTAAAACACTCTTTGTTCATTCCTGTAATAATAAGAAAGTGTTGCTTTTGTGAGTTGTGATTTTGGAGATGTAAAGTTTTTGTAGATGGAGTCCCTCTGTTATAAAGTTAAGATATTTTGTCGGGAGGTGAGAAAAAATCTGACTTACGAGTTGGTGAATAACCAAATCAGTTTTTGGATACAATCATCTGAAAAATAAGAACCGGTGTTTGTTGTTTTTTTTTTTTTTATATAATAAGAACTGGTGTGCAATACATTTTAGTCATGAATTGTTGCTGCTATTAATTTTACATTATGACGAACCGGAATTTGTCGCTTGAGTGTCTTTTTCCTGTTTGGTGCGATTAGCCATTGCGGATCTTGCTATCTGGGACCGGACCTTATGAACACAGTTTGTACCACTTCTTTGATGGCTACTTCAAACAGGACAATGGCTGTTATTAAAGTGAATCACATTCTCAGACTCATTTTCTTGATAATTTTCACTAAGTTATTGTGAATTGAGCATAATGCAGACACAACATTTTATTTTTTTATTAATTAAATTGCCATTTTTTTTTACGCATCCTAAATGTTTGTTTCGGCAGCTAATGATCCTGTTTTAGGTCTCTATACTTTAATTAAATAAATCAATTCAAGCTAAAATGTAAGAGGCTATACTGAGCCTGATCTCTTTGTATCAGAGATTTTCTTACCTTTTAGAAAAATGTCACTTGGAGTAAAACCCCCCCTGCAACCCTGATTTGCATTTGTATAGCTCACAGCATGTTCATTTACATGTTAAAGCCTCCCTAGAATTCCATGGGGGGGAGGCATGGGGGGAACACTGCCTTAGAAAGTCCACGTCAATTTCTGACAATTTACGGGAGTTTTCGGCGAAGCCTGCAAATTGTCGTAAACTGCCGCTAACCGGAAGTTCCACGACAATCTACAGTGCCGCATATTGACGAAAATCCCACTTTTCATGCAGTGAGTTACTCATAGGTTTTGGGTAAATAAATAAAAAACGGCAGGACTTATGAATAACTTACACTCATACAATCAATTCTTTTGAGATAAGATAAACTTAATCAAAAGCATTCCCATTACCACAACAGCCAGGTCTTTAGAAGATGCCATGATACCACCACACTCCTCCCCTGTTAATTAGGGCCACCTGTGGAGGAAAGCCAAAGGCAGAGGAGGCAGCAAAGTAGAATTCCCTAGAAACCCACAAGGTGAAACAAAAACCACCACACAACATACAAAATGCATAGAAAATTCCAGTTAATATATCGTTCACATATCTTTCATTTCACACATCTATGTAACTAACAGGTATTTTTGAATTAATGCATATTATATTTGACTTATGCTGTTTATTTCTTTGCAAAAAATGTTGATGCAATTTCTTTTTTAACCTCATTCATGAAAATTAGATGTATTATTTTTTTTTGTTATTCAAAAAACTCAGAAAAACTTTGGTTTTTTTCATCCTCAGTTTAATAATACAAAATAGTTAAAAAATACACTTGCATGATGTAAAGTAAAATATGAATTTAAAAGTAGACAACAAAGGAAAACTGTTACACAAAATTTAAAATCCTCAAATTTTACTTTGAAATACAATGGCTAAACTTTGAGAGCTGTTTAGTCAGGGCTTAAAAGTGTTTGATTCATGTGTTTTTCACAAAGCTTAAAGTGCTTAAAGTGTTGTGAGCATAGATCACATAAAAGACACCACATCAATGGAAATGTGACATTTTCTATGTGGTTATTAAAAAGTTAACACTTCAAGAAGACATTTGACCCAACAGGATAATCCACAGGGCAAAGTCTAGAGTTAGAACCAGGATCAGTCCGCAGAAAGATTCAACAGGAGTCCAAAGACAGGTCAGGCAAACAGATCAGACAGGGGCGGACAAAACTCAGGAGTCCAGAGGCAGTAACTAGTCAGGATCAGGTAATAAGAAACTCGACCGGGTATGGTAGACACCCCTCACACAAGGCTCGAGAATGATATGGCTCTGGACCAAGATGGCTGGCCATCAGCCATCAGTGCCAAGATCATGAAACAAAGCACTTTTAACAGATACAATATAAAAAAACCAGAGCTGTCCTTCTACAGAAAAAACAGTTAGCCACCGAATGTTTGTCAGTCAACCAACAACACAATTATCCAAAGGGAACAGATATGACATTACATCACTGAGGCTTTGATGCACTCCATTGGTGGAGAGAGAGAGAGAGAGGTCAACTGTGCACTAAGGCGATGACACCTGCAAAACATATTGGGGAATAGAGCCCCAAGACATCAATGGCTGTAACAGGCATGAATTAAAACTGGCTAATTTAATATTATAGCAAAGCTTGAAGACATAAAAGCTGGACTTGATAATTGCTCTTTTGCATGGATGTTGTTAGCCCATTTTCGGAGGTGCTGAATCACACCTAAATTAAATCAAAGCTACAAGTGTAAAAGTGTATTTTTTTATTACAACATATGCACTCTTTAAAATAAAAAAAGAAACTATAAAAGCATAGAAAAACTATACAGCACTTGGTTAAAAAAATAATATTTTACTTACTTTTCAGTAAGTAAAATACTGTTCAGTCACTCTTTGCTGGTTTGTCGTTATTTCTTTGCCCCTCCAGTCAGAGCTCCTCATGTCAAGGAAGCGCTTCTGTGGGACTTTTTCATGGGGACCAAGAAGACTTATTCCCCTGTTTTAGTGGCATCAGTTACACCATCTGTCCCACTGTCAGTGAGAACTGAGTCAGAGACTGCTCAGTCGGTCGGAGCTGAGACTGTTGCCTTGGGTTCTGTTCCTGCTACCTCTGGTGCCTCAGCCAGCAAGGGTGCGACGATCGCTGATACCCCAGCCTGCGAGGGTGCAACAGTCGCTGGTGCCCTAGTTGGCGAGGATGTGACGGTCCAGATGGACCTGTCCTCAATCTGCTCTACTGTGTTCTGCGAGATAGCGGTCAAGGTGGACCCTCCGCTCATCTGCTCTCCAGTATCAGATCTACTTGGTGTTCCCTCTCCTGAATCTGAGCCCGCTCATTGCTGTCTAGAGAACCCTGAGCCTGCTCTGTGCCTCTTAGAGACCCCTAAACCCTATGATGGATAATTCAGTGAAACAGAAGTCCGGGTGACCTCGTCTTCAAGGCCCCTCAGCGGGCGCTCCTCACTTCCAAGGCCCCTCAGCGGGCGCTCCTCGCATCCAAGGCGCCTCAGTGGGCCCATTTCGCTGCCCACGACGAAGCTGTGCCGTTTCGTCGTGGGTCCTAAGCTGTGCCGCTTCCCAAGCTGTGTTGCTTACTCTGGATTCCCAAGCATTTGCATGCCGGCGGCCCCCAGGTTTCGACTGCCACAGTCGGTGGTCCCCAAGGGTCCTTCTGCTAAGAGGCCAGCCTCCAGAGGTCCTCCTTTGTCATCTATCTATATATATATATATATATATATATATATATATATATATATATATATATATATATATATATATATATATATATATATATATATATATATATATATATATAGAGAGAGAGAGAGAGAGAGAGAGAGATTTTTAACAAGATTATTATACAGGGTTATTGCACAGAGCATTAACATGGGTATTTATATGGATGGGTATTTATCTATATGGCTAGTGCATTGGGTATCAAATATCAAATATCCCAGCATTTCATTACATCTATCAGATGCATGAAAAGCATTTCCGCACCATACGCACTGTTTTCATCATAGACTGGGGGGTTGGGTCTACTGATTGTGTAATGGTTAGTATAATTTTTACATTTAGGGAAATCCCATCAATGTACGAATATGGGCAAATGGTGATGGTACCTAACACAGTAATTAAATTGTGTGGTATCAAATTACATATAGATTCCTTTGTTTCAGCAAGTTCATACAGGCATGATATATCATTAACTTTTATGTTCTCTAAAAAAAAAGAACATGTAAACCTGTGTGAAAAGAAAACTATTGGGTACATTAGATGCACTTATTGTTCCTGTAAACAAAGGGCGATGAAATGATGAGAACTTTGAACATGTGACTATGTTAAGTTATAGAAGACAGACTGTGCACCATGGGGTAGCATTGTTACAAGATCCATGACTGTTGTCCTCCAGTAAAATTGGGATTTATTCTGGAATCTGTAATAAAGAGAAAACACAACATAGTGTTGCAGCAAAGGTTTTGCTCCAGCAATGTACCAAATTTATATCATGGCTTATGGCATAACAACGGTTGTCCAAAATACTGTATAGGAGCAGAATGACAGTTTCTGAACAGATGCTCTGGCATTGTGTTGTTATGTCATTTTTTGGCTTTTTGGTATAATAAATCCTTATATTTCTAACAAATGTTGTTGAGAATTGATTCTATTTCGTTGCAAAGTTAACCATTTGACAACCATTTGAAATCACATCTCAAATCACACCTTGATTTGTTGTCTTAACTGTGAAAAAACAGCCAACTGTGTTTGAAGTTTTCGTTTTGTTTCCAACCAAGTTTTTAACAGTCAAGCCTGAGGCTCATTTTCTGTTGACAATCTGTCAATCTGTCATGACACACAATTTCAAATGTTTTGGCCAAACCAAGGCGGTGCAGTACCAATTCTAGTTCAAATAAGAGCTCATTTCTTCATCTATCAAATAGCAAAACTTACAGTATTTACAGTAGAGTTTATTTAGTTAGATACAGTACATCTGTTAATTTTAGCTTCTGTTATCTAGGTGTTGATCAGTCATTTATAAGCCCCAATAATTTTGTTTGCTCACTGTTGTCATTCTAAAAACATTAACAGGGAAATATGCATCTTTTAGATAATTTTTGAAGGATAGAAGAGCAGCGCTAAGCCGATATTTCCTCTCCAATTAGTTTTTTTGCCCTTCTAAGGAGGTTAGGGAACAAGCGAACCAAAAGTTAGTGTGTCTTCTTCTCATGAAATCGGCAATTGTTTTTGTGAGAGAAAGGGAATGAAACAGTGTCCCTTTTTTGCCCACTGAGACCTGGACCCGATACCAGACTTTCCCAGACTTAAGTGCTGGTTATACTTCCCTCAGCAGTGTGTCGCAGTGAGCTTGATGCAGACATTTTTGATTTATGCTGAATTTTGATCTGCGCTATTGTTCTGGGTCTAGTTACGGCCGAGGCGGAGAGGAAGTGGGGGCAAGTTTGTCTGACAATGGAGGGACATGGGGGTAAAAAAGAGTGAGGATCCAGGTGGAAAAAGGGTCCCAGCGTTCTTGCGCACCTCGCTCTTCTAGCGGGTCACCTTCACAAGTTGTTTTCAGCAATTGCGGTCATAAAAACAAAACAAGCCGGCCTCCTGTCTGCGGCACTGTCTGCGGTCACCTATAATTTGGGAGAGGTGCCGAGTGTCTTCGGAGGGGGCGGGGACGTCTTTTTGTTCACTGCGACACCTAGGCAGACAACCTGGTTTCGAAGTATAAATCAGCCTTTAGGAACCTTTGAGGGTCAAATGATGCCGTCTAGACGTTCAACCGATATTCTGTTTGCACTCCACTCAACTCATTTGCAGAAGAAAAAGTACACCTAATTTATTCTGAAAGGTTGGTTTCTCTGCTTCAAAGAATATAAAAGCCATCTCACTCAGAAATAGCAGCAAAGCCAAAATACTTTCCAGAAAAGCACTGGAAATATTTGAAAGACCTATATCCATGCTACTATTAACAACTTTGATGAGGAAGATCCTGTTTCAAACCGTTGCACAAAACCCAAAAAGCAGTAAAATCATTTACAAGACACTCCCACAGGGATATGCGATCCTGCCCCCCTACAGTGCTTGGAGACAAAGAAGCTGCTACATGCTTGTCCATCCTCTTTCCTATGACTCTCTTTATCACAAGAGGTTTTCATCCAAAAACATAAAATATGAATAGAAGACCATACAAACCAAGGATCAGATTGATCAAAGGCTAAGTGGACCGCGCAGAACTGACTGTTGCAAAAACAGAACCTCCTGCAACATTTCTGTCTGAGTTTACAGCAAACTTTGAAATACCAAAAACTTGAGACATAGAGCCTCTGCAAAGATAAAACATTACTTTCCCTGCGGCAGACCAGATATGCTAAGCTGCTGACCACTGGAGACAGCTCAGCTTATTGCAATGGAGATCAAAGAAGTTTGAAGGGTCTGGCAAAGTTAGGGAAACATTAAAAGCAAAGCATTTTGGGGTTTTAATAATTTTTGATCACTTCACGCATTTACTCTTGTGTAAACCAAGCTAACAAGATGCTAGCGGTGACTGCATGGTATCCCATGCTGTCATCTCTTTACCTGTTACTTATAAAGCTAAATGGTAAATGCCCTGTAATAGTAGACTTTACCAAAGCACCGTACACTGCATTCAGTCATTCACCCATTCACACACACACTCACACAATGATGCAAGGTACATTGTAGACAGAGCTGCCCTGGGGTTCACTGTAACAAACTTTATTTCACTAAGGGTTTAAACACTTAACATTAATGTTAATTGTTCCTGATATGTTCACAACATTTGATTACCATAATGTGACCCAAATATTTATTTTAAAATGAGTTTGATCATTTCTGCTAGCTACAACCTCCATTGTTTCATGCACCAACCCAGCCAAGAAGCTACTGTAGGTTGTACTTATCTTTACTCTTTCTTCAGGAAAAATCACTGAAAGTCAAAAATCGATTATCTAAGGGGTTGCTTATTTCTGACCTAGGCAAAGCATTTAATAAAATACATATTCTACCAGATAATGTTTTATTTACCTGTTAGGTTTGCATTGTAAATTGGTTTGAACATATTCCTATCCACGCCAAACTGTGAGTTTTGGATTATAGCTACTGAAGAGTTCTAAACTGAATGATTTTTATTAATTGATTATATTATATAGATGTATGTTGTCAATTTATTCCATATGTGTGCAGAGCTAACTGTTTGAGCATGCTTCAAACTTTATTTCATTCTCCTAATACCTAGCTATTGGGTGTTTGTTCACAGAACAAAACATAACAGACTGAAAGTTATATGATAAAATAACATATTTGCCACTCCCTTCTGTGGTGTACATTGAATATAAAATATTGAATCTCCTCTCCTCTTATTTTGTGAGCTCTGTAGTCCGTCCTTTTGTGGCTCCTGCGAGTGCTGTTTTGCTTCCAGGTCAGGCAGAACGATACATTTATGATGTAAGGTTTTGTTCCCTAAAAGGACTTATTTTTACATTAAATAACTCTTAATTAAACTTAATAACAAAAATATAAATATATATATAAATTAGACAGAGACCAGTGCTTAATGGCACTGGGCTCATTTATCGGTTGTTGCTGGTTTGAAAAAGAATAAAAAATTAGCCACAAAAAAAACAATTCCATTGGTTCTTATACCTTAGGAATAACTTTAACAGTATATGGCAAAGGATATTATATCTTTTTAGTTTGCTCTAGCAGTAAAGATGATTTTATCTTGAAAAAATGAATATTAGATTGAACTAATTATATTCCTATTTTATCACCTTGGTGTCAATCTCAGAACACAAGGATCCAGTATTCAAAACGGTCAAACTTTCTCAAAACATTTATTGAAAACTGAATCAGAGTGAGCGGCGTCAGTATCTAAGGCAGGAACCACTGCAGGTGAAGACAACAGGTTAGTGACCACGTATTTCTGGGACAATAACGATTGTGTGAGTCACTAACCTTGTATTATATTTCAATTTGAATCCAGAGAGTGAGGGTGGTTCCAGCCGGCCGGCTGCCAACGCGGCGGTCGCCGCACAGAGAGTCCCAGACACTGATGTATTGGTGGTCGGAGGACAGGCAAAGGATACAGTAAGAACCGAGCAGACGAATGTAGGCAGGATAAACCAGAGTGCAAAGCCAAAGCCCTTGTTGTGCTTGGTTGTCAGAGCCAGGACTTCAGAGATCTGGTGATGTGCCCAGGGAGAATCCAGGAAGAGTAGGGTCACAGTTCCAGGTAAATTACACAAACAGGCCGAGATCCAGGCAGGAGTCAGAAGACAGGTCAGGCAAGCTCTGAGGTCGAAAGGCAGAAATAATCTGGTACTGATTATTGGTTTGAAGGCTGGTTGAACAGATACTAATGCAGGTGGAACAGATAAGTTGGTAATGAGAACTGGGCGGAGCTAAGCAGGTGTGATCTGAGGAGATCCTGACACTAGGTATTTTTAAGGTTTAACAAGCCTTTTCAGAAATAACATATATTAATTCTAACACCATGTTTAAGGTTTTCTTTGTTAAATTACGTGAAATTATGCTGAATTTAAATAAGAATAAATGTCACATAAGCAGGAAAAATATTATTAGACATAAAAAAGAAAAAATACCATGTATTCTACAGTGTCATAAAAGAAGGCACATGGGTTGTGTTATAAGCAAAGCAAAATGCAAAGCAAATGTTTTTCCTCGTTTATTGAATCAAGATTGTGTTGTTCACAAATCAACCATCTCAACGTAATAATAATAATTTTTTTTAAATCCAATTTTTTTTTTGTAAGGTAACATTTTTTGATTATTTTCAGCAGTTGGATTTGAATGAACAATAAGCTTACGACAGGAATGCACTATCTTAAATAATTGGCCATTTAATCAACGCTCAAAAGGGCCTTTTCACTTTGGATGGTTATAGAAAAGATCATTCCATGTATGTAGTGAACTGAAACAACATTAAATGATAGCATAAGGATTCTCTTTCATAGTGTGAAAAGTGTGCTTCTTCACATGGGATTTGGATAAAACTGAACTACTGTGCATGTTGTTCTCTCTACTGCCAATTAAAACCACAAAGAGTCAAACATTATAGAGCAGCTCTGGAGTAGAAAGCACTGGAGTATTTGCCTAGATATCAGCTTGATGAATTCAAATAAAGAATCCTGTCCTCCAAGCAAACTAAATCTTCATATATCTTTCTTCATCGACATAAACAAAGCATATTTCAATCCTTATATGATTATGAAAAAAATATTTATGTTAAGAGCCATGGTTTATTTTAGTCTTGTGCAAGTGGTTTTGTACATGAAAAAAAATCTTCAGTACAGTGTCAGCAACCCCTTGTATCCAACCAAACACTGGCTTAGTGTACAATGGTAATACCATGTTCCTAATCTGCCATAACTTGAAAATAAGGGAAAGGGCACAGCAAGTGAGCATTGCTTCTAAAGCCCAGTGGAAAAAAAGACTTTGCTTTTAATTGGGGCACTATTTATGAGAACCAAAGCAACTCAAAGTCACCAAGCCTTTTAAATTGCAAGAAATGGATGGCAGATTTACTTTACAAAGCCTTACTTTGGTGCAGATATAATATTGTAAATATTATATAACTTAAAGGTACTAAACGTAAATACATATATATATATATATATATATATATATATATATATATATACATATATATATATATATATATATATATATATATATATATATATATATATATATATATATATATATATACATATATATATTCTGAAATATACCCCTTTTTATTGTGTTTATCAGTTCTTTTTATAAGCCCTTCAAATTGATGTGAAATGTTGTTGAGTGTTTTTTCAGGACTAAGTTAAAGTCAGCTGTAAACCAACCATTTTTCATTATAATAAAACATTCTTTCACAAATAAAACACTCTTACCTTTTTGTATATTATGCCTAGATATTAACCGATGTAATGCCGTAAGTTATGATAATAATTTTGGACATTGAGGACCAATGTCCAGACTGGTTAACTTTGCTCAACTCCTGCAAACCCCTCTCACAAGATCATCACAAGACACACATTTCTATGAAGTGGACCATTGTAACACTGCATGTTGCCATTCAGTTTTTCTAAAAGACAAAATATGTTTTAGTGATCACTCTGAAGTCATAACAGTAACACTAACAGGGATTAGCAGTTTTGGTACTTACAAGTGTAAAACAGTCTTTGTCTTTGGTTTTGTGTGAGCAGCAAATGCCTTGCCAAAAATTGTCCCCAGTAAGGGTCCTTTCCTGGTCTGATTCACATTTCTCTTCCTTTCCTCTACTCACAGAGGTTTACTTTGCCCTTTTGCTGGTTCAAACTTTTCAGAAATCTCCAAAATAAAACACTTTTCTATAATCACCTGGGGTAGTGCAGCAAGGTGTGAAGTTACTGAAGCCAAAGGCTTTATATTGAATTGGCGCTATATAAATAAACTGAATTGAATTTAGATATATTGGGCAAGGATGAGTACTACAACCACAAGACTGCTACTGGGGTTGGAGGCACAGAAAGTTGCAAGTGTGATTTTCCAAACGGAGCCAGTAGGAGGAGCAAAGAGACTCAATCGTCCATAAAAACTTGTATGCTGCTTTCAAACACTGAGGTATGTCATACAAAAATGTGTTGCTTGTTGGAGAAGAAAAGTTGCTAATCATCTGTGAATTTAATTTGAAAATCATTGTTAAGAGTTACACAGGATTTGTTTTGGCAGCTTTTTTATTTGCTGTATGAGTGAATTATTTTTATGGATTGAATTCTATTGTGATGGACAGGGGATTTATATACATGTGCCTTACCTTTTCATCAATAGACTGCTGGAGATAGGCACCAGCCCCAGCCCAATCCTTACAGATTAAGCCGGAAAAGATGGGTGGGTGGAAGTAAAATTAATACATTTCTAGGAACTCTAATATTTGCTGAGATCAAATATCAGTGATGTAACAGGAATAAATCCCTTCTGATGACACACCCCTGCAACAGAGTTTAGTTAAAGAGCCGGCGCCTATTCAACTTTCTATTGCCAATGGCCTATTGGTATGTTAGGCTAGAAACGCCGATTCTCAGATGAAAGTAATCTTTGCTTGCTGAATTGAGTCAGGCTACCTTTCCTAGAATTCAGAAGGAGCTAATCGCAGTGACATTTTTTTCCTGTGATTCAAACCGATTTGAGCGCAGTGTTTCATGAACCCGCCTGCTGACGCAGATGAGAGAGAGCAGTGTCCAGCTCTACCATAGCTGAAGGGAGACCTACCATTTAAGGGTATCAACAGTTTTAAAATTAAGCACTGCGAAGTTGCCTCTTGTTATTATATCAGATTAATCCTAATATACTTGAGAGCTGCCTGTTTGATGAACAATTTGGACCAAAGACGGGATTGCCGAGCCGCACCGTACCTGGCCGAAAATTCCCTTCCATTCCACCTTGCCAAAACAATAACATCCACCTTTCCCTCTTTCCATCTGATGCTTAATAGGTTCTCTGTTTAGGTGAACTAGGTAGAATAGATGGTTTTGTAGGTTTTTATCTGAAAGAAGCATTCTGATTTCAACTGCTGATGGTTTTGAACTGAAGGCTAATGCTCACTGAGCCAACTGAACAAACAGCATGGTGTTACCATCTGTGTCTGGAGAGAATGCTACAATGGACGGTGTTAAGAAATGTTCTGGGTTGAAGCTTTCTCTCTTTGGTTCTTTTCCTGAGAAGGACAAACTCTTTAAATAACATTTCATAATGTATATGTATTAAATAACCATGAGACTTGACAACAGATTTTGGCAGAAATTGTAATCTTACTGTAACAGGTGGTTTATTAGCTGAAAACAGTGTTTACATAATAGTGCTGTAAATTTCCGACCGTCTCAGGCCCTTGAATGCATCACTGCTCCGTTTTCCCCACCTTTACTTTTGATTTACATGGTTATCAGGCTCATTAGCGCATATAGGCACCAGGTGTGTCCAGCAAGCAAGGAGAGTCAGGTCCATTGTGGTGTGCAGTTGGATTCCTGTTGGATGAGCGTTGGCGCCGTGCTCATCAGGCTGCTGCACCATGATTTGGATCCTGGATATTTGTGCTGCTGGAAGAATTTCGGGGGGTTTTCACTGCAGTAGCTGAATGTACACGGTTGTGTAGCTGATAAAGAATGCTGCTGTTGTATATTATGATCTCACCGAGGTGTAGTTTTTAGATGCTATCGGTTAACTGGCTAAGAGGATAATAGGTTTTCTCTAGAGCTGGGGTTGTAGCACAAACACTTCAGAGCCAGAACAACAGTTTATAGTTTTTCTGAATTAGCTGATTTGACACAGCTCTACAGGACTGGGTTGACGCAATGCGAGTATCGTTTTCTGTGGTTCAACATTATTTTGTGTCATTAACGTGTGTTGCTACTAATTTGGTTTGGCGTGTACTTTTAAAGTCTCAGATTGTGTCTAGTGTTGTCACAGGCTCCTGTGCCTTATTGGATTTTAAATTACATAATAAAGTCTATTGTTAATTGTAAAATAATGTATAAATAACAACTGTTTTGTACACTATTTCTGTTTTATCATTCTAAGCCAGACCTACCAATCTACTTTTAATTGGGAAACCCTAGGCCACTTGATTTTTAGAGGTCTGCCAGTCGGCTTTAGGGTCCTCTGTCACAATCCGGGTTTTTCCCCTGTGTCACATTACTCAGATCATAGAAGTTGCTTAGAGTTACAGAATGCAGAGCTTACCAATCAGGCTCACATCTTGTTGAAGTTGGACACGAATCAAGAAACAGTTAAAGAAGCATTTTATAAAACTCCAGTATGCCACATCATCACATCCTTACATGATGCATGTTTGCAGACGAGGAGACATCCATGGTTCCAGCCTTATCAAAATTTGTTCTTAGATCAAGGACACTGCTTTCAATCCATTCCCAAATATTTGCCACGTGCATATTGTACTTTTTATGCTGACAGAAGGAACTGTCCTAATTAGACAAAGTTCTCGGGAAAATATTAGTTCTGACACGCAACAGGCAGTTATTATTGGTAGAACCCAACAATAGATTCACATCATCAATAATAATAATAATCCTAACAACTCGTTGGCATTGTTAGCTCCCAGCTACCTTATGTCCAGCAACATTATGGAGGCCATGTTATGAGCTCCAACTTTTTCTTTGTTTCAGCTGGACCCACCTCAACCGGACTTCCTGGGGCCAGCTAAGCTAACCCATTTCCTTTCACCTTTATTACAGTTTAAAGCATACCTAAATCATTGTTCACTGTAAAACTGAATGAAACGTCACTGATTTGACTTCTCAGGGTTTATTCACATTTATCTGCTGCTATTTTAAAGGAAACTTTCAATACATTAAGCCTTAATACTTGAACGTCCCTCAGAGACTCTGGAACTCAGTTTTAGACCTCCTTTTCTGTTTTTAATTGTTTTAGTTACTTTGGCCTACTTCAGTAATTTTTATGGTCTATCTAGATATTAGATATAATAATACTGTGCTTTGGATTAATTGCTAATAAAGGTACCATTGTATTTTAACCCTTGGTCTTTTGTGGTTATTTTGAATGTTGAATGTTGGCCATGATGAAATCCATGCTGGACAATTCTGCACATGCTCCTCATTCTGTGCTGGTCACCCAAAAACACACCTTCAGTCAGAGACTCATTTCATCACACTGCACCACAGAGCGCAACAGGAAGTCATTACTGCCTGTGGACAACTGTACAAATAATCTCTTTGACAGTTGTTTCATGTCATTGCTTATTATTTATTTATTGTATAACTTCACTAAGCGCAATAACACGGACATGAGCAATAATTTCAATTCGGTACTGAGCAGCATGGTAAATTGTAAATACTATCGATTGTATATAATGTGATCCTTATCTTATTTTATTCTTATTTCTTCTTTTACAATGTTTATATGGGAAGGGTGTATGTTTACTGTGTGGTTTGTAATTTTACTAGTTTTACTTATTTTATTCTGTCTTATTATACTATATTTTACTTTGTTCTATAATACTTAAAATCTAATTTTCTCTCTTCTGTAAATGGTTGCACTGCAAGAAAAGAATTTCCTGCAAGAGATTAATCAAATAATTCTGATTCTGATTATCACTCAAGCCAGATTCTCTCTTCTTAAGTAGCACCTGAATGAACAGAGACATATTTCTTTGGTTGGTGATCAGTAAATCTACTGATAGTCATAGTCCAAATTATTAAATTAGTGAAGGCAGCTTTATTTTAAACAGCCAGTCCAGGAGTCCAACCTTTTATATAAAAGGTTATAAAGAGGTTGTTTAATAACCTTTAAAGTTCAACGGTGAGACACTGTCTGTCAGTGGTATGTAGACAGTGTCTTACATCTTTGACAGAATATTTTGGAGGAGGCTTTGTTTTTGAGAAGAGCTTTTCAACACTGTTATTTCAAACAAGCAAGGGACTGACTGTTCCTCAAGCTATAGCTGACTCAAACACTCTAACCCCTGCACCCCAAATCAAACAGCAGTGCTCTATGCCAGAGGATACAATCAAAGAAAAACATCAAAGTTATCTCTCTGAGGCTGTTATGCTCAAATGCATGCTTGCAATATGGGTCTGTGTATTCACACAAACATATCAAATCACTCACTAATTGCACATGAATGCCCATAGCCTGACTCATAACAAAAAGCAATTAGGCATTTATGGCTGATGTGAATCTAGCATACATGAAGTTTATTTAACTGAAGCTTTCAGAAGGCTGACCATGTCGTGGCTTATGTTACCTGATTTTTAAATCTTTAGGAAAGGGGATCAGTGGGCTCCCTGCCCACCAAATGTCAGTACCTTCTCTCCTCCTTTTTGTCTTCTGTTTCCACTCCTCATTTACACCACAACCTTCCGGCTCCTATTAGTGGTGTAGCCATGTGTGACATCAGTTGGCATATATTCCAGTGCCTGGGAATGAATCCAGAACTAATGCTCATTTCACCCCTGAATGTGGGTTCTCTGTGTGTGTTCATGTGGGTGTGTGTACTTTTACTTGCATCTCAGTAAGAATTTATTTATTTTTTTATTTTACTGGTAAAGGAAGGACTTTTTGAGGGAATTGGGAGTAGGTTTAGGAAGCAGGACTAAGGGTCGAAAATCAATTGAAGTCAATGCAAGATCCTTAATAAGTATTTAAAACTCTGATGGGTGTATTTGTGGTGGTATGTGTGAGTTATTGGGAGAGGAAGAGTGTCTGGTTAGGATACTCAGCACAATTATATTCTCATGTTGCATGTAATCTCTGATAATAAAGTTGTTGTGGGAATTCGAACGTGTGTTGCCGTAATAACATCTCTATCTCAGGCTTGCACGTCTTTCTGTATAAACTAGGGAGTCCTATTTTGTCCACAAGTGCTTTTTACAAAACTAAAAACCTCACCATATAAATACATATTAATGAAAACATTTAGTCACTTATTCACAGTCTAGTTTACATTGCAGAGCACAGATCAAAAATCAAACAGATTTCAAAGCATTTTACAAGATTAGCAAATTAGATGAGACAGGCTGTGTATTTTTAAGCATGCAGCAGCTTTTGCCCCCAGACTTTATTTTAATCTTGATTCCTTCATTAGGCAAATTTGACAGGGGCTGCTTCTAGCCTAATGCAATTTACTGAACATGCCTATGAAAAATTGAAATGTTTGCATGTAAGTGCATGCATTACACATTGCTCAGGAACAAATCAACAAATTCATAAGCACGGAGGCACTTGGGCACACTAACAATACGTGCCCCCATTTTAATCATCTTCTTGGCCAA
The DNA here is from genome assembly GCF_016077235.1 of Cyprinodon tularosa. Classification (NCBI taxonomy): domain Eukaryota; kingdom Metazoa; phylum Chordata; class Actinopteri; order Cyprinodontiformes; family Cyprinodontidae; genus Cyprinodon; species Cyprinodon tularosa. Next base: position 336,940 of record NW_024039471.1, on the reverse strand, counting down.
GACTTTATGCCTCAAAGATGTTGTCAGCTTTGGACTAAAATCCATCGTTGTTCAATGCAGTGAATAAATCTATGGCTTTTGCAGAACTAACCAATAAAAAAGTAGTTTGTTTACAAAATGCCTTTCAGGAAAGTCTGGAAAGTGACCAAGGCAAGATTGGTCCAACATCAAAAATGGATGACCTCAAGGGAAGTCTGGCATGACTCCATAAGTCTTGTAGGCTTAACTATTGCACTAGGGGGAAAAAATGATAAAAAAGAAAGACAGAGATCAAATATGGAAAGATGTTTCAAGATAAGTAAAAAGGGTCTGGTAACATAAACAATTGCAGATAATCCTAAATAAAATTAAAAAAATAAGATGAAGTAACAAGCTGGGTTACTTAAGGTTAATCACAACTTTGACAACATCTGCAAGGAAACAAAAAATTAATGAAGACATGTTTTGCATAGAACAAGTGTGAGGATAAGTAGTCTTTAAGTAGAATGGGGTGACAGGAGATCAATGAGCCATATTTAAAGCTTAGTAGAAGAGAATTTTAAACAAAAATTTTAATCCAACAAACAAACATAAGACAGCTAACAACTCTTGCCAGAAAGAAGCTCAAATTGACTTGTGTAAAGCAGACAAAACCAAGAAAAAAAACATGACAGTTAAAAAAGCAGGATGTTAGAAGGTCCCGTAAAAATACCCCTGCTGGTTCTTCAAGGTCTTCCGATACAGCAACTGATTCTACAGAGGAGATAGATAAAACCCTCTGAGCATTGCTTCCTGCTGAGGAACAAGACACACACCAAGCATCCAAGAAGAAAGCAAAAAAGGGCTTTAAGAAAGGGCTGACTCCCATCTATCTGATTAAATGGATGAAAAGAAACATGACAGAAAAGATGTATTTCTCTCTTTTACGGATGATTTTTAACATAGTCACACTGTGCAACCAGATTAAATTAGAGGGCAAGAGGTATATGCACAAAGGAAACAGGAGCATGTGGCAGAGTGGAGAAGGACAAAGAGAATATTTGTATGCAACAGGAGGCACCTGTAGGACGAGTATGTCTGGTCTGTCTGACACTCAGTGATTCTCAGTGGGTAGGCAGCAGAAGCTCCCACAGTTGGGGGAAGAGACTTATGAGTTCTATTGATCACACTTTGGTATGTATTGGTCAGGGATGGGGGTAGGGGAGATGCGTTTGCAAGGTGTGGGGGTGTAGGATTCAATGGCTGACATTTGTGCAGCACCTATTACAAATAAAACAGAAAATCAAGAAATAGGTTTTATTAGAACATATTTTTTTTCTTCTAAAAATTTATAAATCCTTTAATCAAGTCAGCGAGTCAAATCCACCCAAATCGGGTTAAGACATCAATGAATGTCACAGAGTTTAAATGCTTGTTTCACTTCAACATCCGTGAAAAAAGAGGGCACAGTGTAAAAGACATGACCACTGCTAAATTCAACATGGCTTTCCACCTAGTCTACTGGAGCATTAAGGCATTATTACATGTATATACTGTCAGGGTTTTTCTTTGGTATCTCGTGTGCCAATGCCACACCGTTAACACACCACACTTGTGTTTTTTTTGCAAACCAGCTTTAGACGAATTGTGTAGAACTGAACATGAACGTGAACTTGTTTCATGCTGAACTGTGCTGAAAGGTTTTATAAAGTGAGCAGTGAATTGGGAGTTTGAAAGAAATGGCATTGAGAAAAGGTCTGCACTCTGGGGCCAGTTGTTGAAGAGATTTGTTTTTTTTCCACTTCTTTCTTTTTCAGTAGATGTTGGCAAATGCTGTGACCCAGAAAACAGATGTATGTGACTACATAGACAAGGTTTGAAGCGACTAAGGTTATTTGGGCCATAGAAGCTGCATCAGAAAAACTAAGAATTTTCATTTATCGGCCAACACACAGTGTGTAAGGCAGGTTATTTGAGCAGCCCATGGCTTACCTTGCTCCATGCTCATCAACTTTGTGGCAAAGTTCAAAATGACAAACTTCCCAATCAATTTACCTGTCTGCAACAGCTTTACTAACAAGTTCCTGTTTTTCTTTAACATGGCTGGAGGAAAAGGCATTTTATAAAAAAAGAATACCTACTGTATATGAAGAAACATGTAATCAAACAAATACAAAATAAATGCCAATATATCCTTCTGCTTGAGAGTATGCTTATTAGTGTTAAATTTAATCATACCAGTTTCTTGTCTTATCTCTGGCATCTTGCTGTTTTGGTAGTATTGACGTTAAACAATGTGGTTTAATCTGCATACAAAAGGATAGTTGCTTATCCTGGTTAGATTAGTATTGCAAAAATTAGAAATTTCTTGTCCAGGGGAGATGCTGAGAATATAGTCCTTGAATTTGTTGCTTATGATAACAATATTCATTTTTGTTTACTACTGGCAAAACAGTAGAAGAATAAGAAAACAGTAACAATAAAAGATTTAAAAAAAAGGAAAAATTAACATACAGTAACAATGAAATAGGTGGATGAGATGGCAGTTTTTTGTATACACACACTTTCAGTTATAAAAGACACAAGTGGATAAAATTACCAGTACACCATGTTGGTACCATGGCTTGTCAACATGCAGTCTGGTCTTTTTTATTATCTATGATCAACAACTCCGTCCTCCTTAGCCATCTCTCATTAAGTCCACTTTGGCTCAAACAAAGATGTATTGTGCAATCCAACACTGATGTTCAATTAGTTTCAAGCTCACCTCTATTCTCTTAAGAAGTTTTTTCTGGATTCTTTTGTTACCATTCATACTATATGTTTCTTTTGATTTGTCAACAATTTTCCTCCTGAGGTCACATCAAGCGAGGTGATGTGGATTTTAAATTCCTGCCTATTTTGTGCAAAGTAGTCACAGGAACATTAAACTAGTAAGAAATGGTCTTATACTTTTCATTTATGACATGTTTCTCATAAATGTGTTGTCTAATCTCCCAAAACAACTCTTTCCTTTGCTTCCTCTTGGCCATGTTGAGTGTGGTACACACCATGTCACCATGTTTGTAAATATGCAGCCCTGTTAAAACATACTGTAACTGAGAAAGCCTTGTTCCGTAGTTTTTTTCTAAAGATAGGATGTACGTAGTTTTTTCCTCCTGTATTTATGTTAAGTTGAGGTGTTGTGGGTATTTTAGCTATTCTGGGCGTTTGCTAATCTGTCCCGCAGAGGGCTCTGTTATTATTTTTCAGCGGGGGTTAAATAAACGGGTTGCATCATAGTTGGCCCCACCGATCCCAAGCATCAATCAGGCCTGCCACAAGGGGGGGGGGTTGATCGTTTGGATATACCAAATTTTGTACTTCAGGAACTCAGCAAAAACTCAGCTGACATCCCTTGGTTGTCCAAGTCTCCCTCGTAGCCTGAGATGCTTTGAGGCTTTCCGGTCACCTGAAGTGCTCTCTGGTGGATCTGTGGCGTCAGATCCGTGACATCAGACCACAGCCTCGCAAAACTCCTGCTGATATTTGCATGGCAACCTAATAAAAAGTCCTGAAAGTGATCCAGATACTTTCTTAAAACTAATTTATTCTAGTTTGCCATGCATATACAGTACTTCTTGCCCTCTAATTCAATGCCAACAGCTCAGTGACCTGTAGCACTAAACATAGACCAACTGACTGATTATAAGGCTGTAGACACCTATGGTGCTAATTAGTGGACACAACTTGATTCAACACGTCCCTTCTGTAATGTTATTTCTAGTGTTTTCTAGGGCTACCATAATTTTTCACCAGGTTTCAAAATCATTTTTCCAAATAATTTAAAAACAGGATTGTTGAAAAGTTATTTCTAACTTTCATTTGTTTATTTTTGTTTCATTTTGATTTCATTTTATAAATGTATTTTATTATTAATTTCATCAGATTCAACTTATTTCTCTGACCATTTTCTGCTTTTCTATCATTACATATGGGGCACCAACATTTTGTCCACATGTGGCATGCTTTCTAGAATCCCAGAAGTGGGGTACAGTGTGATCTAAAGAAGAACAATTATGATCCTGTTTACAGTAAATGGCTGAGAAGAAGGAAGCTATGCAACCTATGTCAAGACCAGCAGCAGTTGCAACAAGCATCTTCTCACTGCCATAACATGGTCTAAATGCAATGAAAGAACTTCTGCATCCTGTTCAGACATATTTTTAGATTGAAAAAATGAAAAATAGAATTTAGTCTGCTCTGAAATTTAATTAAACTTAACTTCTGGTCAAAGTCAGTCATCTTTCAATATCCTCTTCATTTAGCTTCTGGCCCAGTTTCCCATCTGCCTGCTGGCCAAACTTTCACCCACCTCCACCTTATCTCCTCTCTCACTCTCAGGGTATTCTCTGTCCCTCTCATTCTCTAGCTTTTTCAACCACCAGTGTCCGGGCCCTGGTGTAAAAATACTCTTAGCCTTTTCCTAATGTCAATTCACAGCATCAAAGTATTCTGCCGCGGTCCGAGCGCCAAATAATTGATTTATACATGTCTAATTGCATCTTTTCTTTGTGTGAGGCTCTTTCAAATATTGAAAGTGTCCCACGCAGTTTAAAGATTTTAAAGATCAGAATACATACCTGATTCATTTTAGCTCCCTGTCACATTGTTTTCTTAAGTTAAGGGGTTAATCAAGTTATAGTTGGGCTTTTCTCTTTTGTAAGTCCAATTTCCTTTAGTTAATTATTCTGCAATTCAACAATAAATATTAAGTCACAGTTCTACCAGTTCTACCAACATTTCTGCTGAAATGTTTCCTCCTCAGGAAGAAAGTTCACACACTCCACCATTTTCATCATCAACTACTCCTGCACATGTCTTCCCTGTAGAAGTGAGGGGTTCTGATGTTTCATTCCAGATCCATGGTCTGGCCAAGGATGAGATTTTCACGATACAGAATTTATACTTCTTTATAATAAACTCAAGGTGCAGGTAATATGCTTTTGATAAAGAAACAATATCTAGTGTCTCCCAGTGATATCAAGGGTTTGGCAAGTTCCCAGTAAATGGTAAGACCCTTTCTAGCAGCCAGTTTTGTTGCTAAGGGAAGGACAACATTTGGCAGCTGCTCTCCTGTTGAATTTTAAATAGGGCACTTACGAGCTAATTTGTGAGAACAGTAGTAGTTTATGTAAGAGATAATTGGTGCTTATCAATAAATGGTTAGACTTTCTTTTCTAGCTGTTACTAGAAAAATATTATATTGACCACATTTATGTTATGGTCACAGTTGTGAAAGCAGTTATTTGAAGGGAAAACTGCTTCCTTTTGTTGATTAAAAAAAAGTGTTTGATTCATAGAGACCTTCTACAACACAAATAATTAGATCTAGCTATCGGTGGAGAATTTTATAAAGCTATTATAGATCTCTAATGATCCACAATCATGTATACTAGTAAATTCCTTTTTTGACTGCTTAGTTTCCAATCCCTTTCAGAATGAATCAGGGGAATGTTCTTTTACCAACATTATTTGCTTACCTAGCTTGACAAATGACCCAAGTTAGCCCTTTTAATTTATCTTTTTTAAATTAAGTTTTTTATTATATGCAGATGATGTTGTATTGGTTGCAAAAACTAAGAATAAGTTGCAGAAATTGGGATAAACCTAATTCTACTTTTTATTTAGTTTTATAAGAACTATATACCCTGTGCACCAGACTGTAGAGGAGCTGAGCAGCTTCTTCAGTGAAAGGCTTTTACACCCTGTTTGTGCTACCGCAGGTCATTCATCCCTGCTGCAACCAGACTTTACAATGCGACACAACAATGGCAATAACTTGTGCAATTTATAATGTGCAATTACTATTTGACACCCTGTGCAATAACCTGTTTCTTTATATTTGATACCCAGTGCAATAGCTATATAGATAAATACCCTGTGCAATAACCTTGTATAATAACCCTGCCTATAAAAAATATTAATAAATAAGAAAGACTTCAACTGCACATATATTCTATATATATATATATATATATATATATATATATATATATATATATATATATATATATAGATAGATAGATAGATAGATATAGATATCTATATATAGATATATATATATATATATATATATATATATAGAGAGAGAGAGATAGATATTATAGTTTTTTATATTATATACACTATATTGCCAAAAGTATTTGCTCACCCATCCAAATTATTGGAATCAGGTGTTCCAATCACTTCCATGGCCACAGGTGTATAAATTCAAGCACCTAGGCATGCAGACTGTTTTTACAAACATTTGTGAAAGAATGGGTCGCTCTCAGGAGCTCAGTGAATTCCAGCGTGGAACTGTGATAGGATGCCACCTGTGCAACAAATCCAGTCGTGAAATTTCCTCGCTCCTAAATATTCCACAGTCAACTGTCAGCTGTATTATAAGAAAATGGAAGTGTTTGGGAACGACAGCAACTCAGCCACGAAGAGGTAGGCCACGTAAACTGACGGAGCGGGGTCAGCGGATGCTGACGCGCATAGTGCGAAGAGGTCGCCAACTTTCTGCAGAGTCAATCACTACAGACCTCCAAACTTCATGTGGCCTTCAGATTAGCTCAAGAACAGTGCGCAGAGAGCTTCATGGAATGGGTTTCCATGGTCGAGCAGCTGCATCCAAGCCATACATCACCAAGTGCAATGCAAAGCGTCGGATGCGGTGGTGTAAAGCACGCCGCCACTGGACTCTAGAGCAGTGGAGACGCGTTCTCTGGAGTGACGAATCGCGCTTCTCCATCTGGCAATCTGATGGACGGGTCTGGGTTTGGCGGTTGCCAGGAGAACGGTACTTGTCTGACTGCATTGTGCCAAGTGTAAAGTTTGGTGGAGGGGGGATTATGGTGTGAGGTTGTTTTTCAGGAGCTGGGCTTGGCCCCTTAGTTCCAGTGAAAGGAACTCTGAATGCTTCAGCATACCAAGACATTTTGGACAATTCCATGCTCCCAACTTTGTGGGAACAGTTTGGAGCTGGCCCCTTCCTCTTCCAACATGACTGTGCACCAGTGCACAAAGCAAGGTCCATAAAGACATGGATGACAGAGTCTGGTGTGGATGAACTTGACTGGCCTGCACAGAGTCCTGACCTCAACCCGATAGAACACCTTTGGGATGAATTAGAGCGGAGACTGAGAGCCAGGCCTTCTCGTCCAACATCAGTGTGCGACCTCACAAATGCGCTTCTGGAAGAATGGTCAAAAATTCCCATAAACACACTCCTAAACCTTGTGGACAGCCTTCCCAGAAGAGTTGAAGCTGTTCTAGCTGCAAAGGGTGGACCGACGTCATATTGAACCCTATGGATTAGGAACGGGATGTCACTTAAGCTCATATGTGAGTCAAGGCAGGTGAGCAAATACTTTTGACAATATAGTGTATATATATATATTTGTGGACGCACTGTGTTCTGTGTATGCCCCCCATGCACCTTTTCTTCCTTTGGCACCTTCTTCTTCTTCTTGACTATTTGAGCCGATGTAACGAGTATTTTTCCACCGTGGGATCAATAAAGTCAATCAATTAATAGCATATGGTTTATTTGCATTCATTATGTAGGGCCCTCACATTTAACTGTGTTCATCCCAGTTTTCACCCAGGATCACGGTTAGTTGAGTTGCAACACCTTCCCACTCATTAGGCTCACTAAACAGGATAATGATTCCCCTGAGTGTGCGCCCCCATTGCTCTCCATGCCCTGTCACTTCCTGCAACATTGTCACCATGGTGATCAAAGCCAGATGTGCTCACTGCTGTTGCCACCAACAAAGAGCTACTATACAGAGAGTTTTTACAGTTGTCACTCTCTGCTCTGTACCATAGCCCTTGGGGATTCAGTTATGTGTTTCAGCTCTTGAGCACAACAAAAAAAAGCGGTTTCTTTCTAATGGGTTGCCACACAGTGTATACTTGGAAAAGGAATTAAAACAGGATGACATTGGCAGATGAATGAGATTTATAATTTAGATATTTCTCACACTAAGACGCTCATCTATTTTTATGGTGCAGCTGACTTCTTAAAATAAAAGAGCACTAAGGTTATTGGAAGGCTTAATTCTATTGAACAGCTTCCAAACATTTTTCGCCTTAAATCAGTAAGATTAAAATAAAATGAAAAACTTTTGCTCTCCTTCAAAAATAAATCACTGAAAGACAAATAAAGAATAAGTTGCAGCACAAACACGAAAAAAAGCTGGACCAAATGCTAAAAATGTGAATGAACACACAGCTCTTTTAGACCACGGGATGCCTTTCAGCTGTTTGAAGAGGGAATAAATTGCTGCATTGGGAGAGATAGCGAGGTATTCAATAAGACCTAGTGATATTTGCATGATTGCCAAGTATGAGCTATTTGAAAAGCAGCGAAGGGAACATTTTTCTGTCTTTTATCATTCCAGCAACAAAAAAAAGTGTCATATAACATCAACACATCTCTGTGCCACAGAGAAGAAACAAAGACAAACAACTGCAAGGAGGGCGCAAATGTATACTGGTTTAATGCAGCAGTGATCAAAGAAGAGCAGACAACAAACACAAAAACACCTGCAGTGACAGATGGAGGTAGCCCGGGTGAAGAAAACACAGACTAACTGAGCACTGCAAGCAATAAAGTAGGCAGAGATGAGGAAAGAATAATAAAGAAGGAGGGAAGATTTTATTTCTGATTTGAGTGCTCAGACACTACTTCACACAGACACAAATGTTTGTAAAAAGAGGGGCTTGATATAATCGAGGTACAGAGAGAGACCACATTGTCTTCGCGCAACATTTTTAGGACTTTGCTTCGCCCCCATAACTGTCTGTTTCTGGATCCGAGCCCAGCAGCAAGGTGACTCAATCTGAGCCGCGGCGTGTTCGTCGAGCTCTGCTACTAAGCAATGAGACATTTTTATGCAGCTCAAAAGCTGAGATCTGAGAATGACAGGTTAAAATAAAAGAATAACAATAAAACAGCAGCTCTTCGGTTTCAATATGAAAAACAGGGAAAGCAACTGATGAAATATATTCTTTTTTTACTCTAATTTAACAACTGCGGTGCAAACTTTTAGCAGGAGCTGGCAGATTTAGGCTCTGAAAACTTACAATTACAGCCATTTTTTAACTCAGACAGTCAAAGAAGGGAAAGACTGTCTATCAATCACAGTGATGGAAAGATTGGGGTTATGTCCTTCAACTGGTGGATAGGAAATTTTCTTAAAAAGATAAAGTTCAGCACACAGTACTACTACAACTTGAAATTAGAGTTTTCTAAAAGCACATTCAAGAATAAATTGAAGAAAAAAGAAAAGCAGTTCCTACATGCATGGTTACAGCTCACCTTTCAGGCAGGTAATAAGGATTGAGGAACTCTGCAGTTAGAGCACCAAAATAAAAGCAAGTGGGAGAGTTTCAGTAACCAAGTCAAGCAAGTGTGTTTACATGAAGGCCGGCCATTTGAAAAGAAGACATTCAAAAGTAATTCTACGGATGATTTGACAGACATGGATTGATCCGTTTTGACAGCGCTCTGCTGTGAAGATGGCAGTCTGTAAATCTACCAGCTGTTGACAATGAAATCAGTCTGTGAGGGCACTCGCCTGTGTTCTGGCATCATTTGCACTCTAGAGTTTTTTTATAGAGACTGTTATGTGCCTCAGGCACATTATGATTTTTGTCCATTTCTTTTCTTCGTTTGCTTATAAACTTTAGTTGAAGGATCCTTTTGTTAATATATTTTAGGATTCTTTTAGTAAATCAATTATGTTAATTTGTGGTGCTGTCGTCCGCCTATAAATAGGCTGGTCTTCAGCACGTTAGCGCGTTCCTTTCGCGTTCCTTTCCAACCTCGTTTGGACGCCACTTCCCACCTGCTTCATTTGCTCCATCGTGCGCGGTGCGCACTTGTCTTGTCGCTGCGGCCTGCAGCGGACGTTCCAGCCTGCCATGTGGTATTTTTGTTAACTTTTTCTTACTTTTTTCTTGAGGTTTTTGGCCTGGCGGGACCGGTAGTCCTGTTTTCGATTTTTCTTTCGCTTAGGTTATTTTTTGCCTTTAGTCCGGTACCAGTAGGGGCTTTGACGGCCCTGTATAGGGTTGGCCCCCTGCTGTACCGTTTTATTCTGTTTGATCGGCCTGCCAGGTCCAACTTTCTGTTGTTACTTTGGGTTTCTTTTTTTTCTTTTTTTGGGGCACGGGATTTGAGGGCCGTTAACTATTTTTCTCTTCGCAGAACATCTGAAGAAGCCGAACCAAGAACAACTAAAACGGAGAGAATTTATTAATAAAATATCTTTTTTTGAACCCTCATTTTTTGTCTCGTGTCCTCAAATATGTTGTGTCCTTGGTGGGCGTAACAGAGACTAAATGTTTTTATGATGTTTATACTGAAAGAAAATAGCTTTGTAGGATTCAGAAAAACAAGGATTCATAAAAACATTGTTATATTTTCAACAATCTCTTCTACATCACCGTCAAAGGGTGATCTTAAGCAAAAGTAGCAGACACATCAGAAGCTTTTAAAAAGCTTTTATTTTAAGAGTTTGGCAATGTTTACAATTGTGTTCAGACAAATAGGCTGGAAAATGTAAAATGCAAAAAGCAAAGAAAGATAGACTATGTGTTTTGGCCTAAATATGTTATAATTTGAATTTCAAACAGAAAAATTGCTGTTTGTGATATTTAAAAACGAAGATTACTTAAAAAATGATTTACTCTGTTATAATTTTCACCAAATTGAATGACATAATGAATATTAGAGAACAGCTGCTTAAAATATCCCATACAGCTTGATACCTAACTGCAGTTTCCAGAAGTTTGAAGTGATCACTGGGGAGAGGCTGGGCTCCGTCTGGAAAGGTCACCAGTCATTTACAGGAAGACACCGATATACATAAACATGCACACAAACACACACAGACACAAAACTATGGTGAATTCAGAGTGGCTGAACATTAACACCAGAAATCCTAGTGTTGTAAAACCTTATTTATTTTTGTTCCAAAAAAAAAAGAAAATTAAAAACAATCCACTGAACTTTGTTTCCAAGTTTAAAGACGTTTCGCTTCCCATCCAGGAAGGTTTTTCAATTCAAAATGTCAGGAGTAGTGTTGAGTTTGAGGTTTTATACAGTAGCCCAACAAGGCCTTGTTTTTTTTGTTTGTTTTTTTTGGAAACATGTAAATTGAAACAGACGACTAACTAACTGCTTTAGTTAGAATGCGATGCCCCATACCCATCTAAGTGTCGGAAGAATTTTTCGTTAAGGGGATTTTTGGCCTGGCTGAATAGCCGAGGTCCTTTTTTAGGCTACTGTATAAAACTTGGAACTCAACGTTATTCCTGACATTGGAATTGAAAAAGCTTCCTGGATTGGAAGAGTAACATCTTCAAACTTGGAAACAAAGTCCAGTGGATTGTTTTTCATTTTGTTTTTTTGGAATGACTATCACCTGGATGTCTGAGAACCTTCACCAGCTTATTTCGTTTGATTTATTTATTTATTTTTTTATGTACCGGTAGTATCCATTCTTTATAACCAGAACAAATGAAGCACACAGAGCTAATTTGATCTTTATATTTATGTTGTTCCTGTTCAGGATTTTGGTGAGGTATTAAAAATTACAACATTACTTTCACCTGACAGGAGACTGTATTAACTTCTCACTGCTCTCCTTGTCAGGGAAACACATTACATTCATTACCTTCAAATCATGTGAAAGACTGAGTGACATTTTTGTGGAACTGCTTTTTTCTTTAATTTGTGAGTACAGTGTTAAGCATAGCCTAGCTGCTGTTTACCCATTGGTAGCCTCCACATTGAGACAAAATTACAGTCATCCATCAAGGCTTTCCTACGACGCAGCCTACAAGAATCGCTGATCTGAGAGTTGCAACTTTCTCTTTCAATTACAGTCAATTTATTGTCTAAATTATGTAAATAACCAGCATGCACATCAGCTTGTGTACTGTAGCTGGGTTTGAAAGGGAATACAGATGCTGGAAATGCACACAGTAAGGAGCAAGATAGACAACGACTCAGGTTCCTTATTATAAATGTGTAGGCACAGCAATTGTTACTCTTGTACCCATCAATCTGGAAACTGTATGAGTCAAACTAGTGATTTATTGTTGTTGGGATATTCGACAAGTCAGCTAACAAGATAGGAAAACAGCCAAATAAAAAATGTTCAGTAATTATGATCTAGCAGGTAATTTTGGGAGAAATTTTGTATCGTTTCGACTAATTGGAAAATGATAGAGTTTTCTTAGAATAAATACTTCTTTGCGTCCATAATGCATGGCCACTTGGTTAATAAAATGTCCCTTTTGAATATAGTATTCCTAAAAATATGGTACATTGCTTATTTTCCAGTTCCCACCAGACTTTCAAATCAAAATCAAGTTTGTTATTTAGATAAATCTGAATTTTAGAGGAGCAGGCAATGTAAATTTAGTCAATTATATATTTTTTTCTCAAGGATAATTTCTTCGAGGTCATAGCTACAACTTCTTTTTTTCAAAATTATTATCTTAAAAAAAACAGGAAGCAAAAAATACAACCCCAGAACATCTCTAGTGGTGTAGAGTAAAAGTATTATGTTTTTTGAAAAGAAAATTTCTTCTAAATAATTTTAAGTTTTACCAGGGTCAGTAACAAATAAATATTTTACTTCTGGTTATAATACCAACAGAAATCATATGTTGCAAAATCCTAGCACTGTAGAAATTACTTCCTCTCAACATGAGGTTTATCAGATTTAAGCCAGCAAAACAAAAAGGTAGCAAAGTTAGGATGAACTTTGGTCAATATTTTGAGTCTTGGTGTTATAAGGAAGCAAAGGTGCTAAGAGACAATGCTTAAGGTGCTGCTTTCTTTCGGGACAAGTTAGATAAGAGTGCCCAGTTCTGGGCCTGGAGAGCTACCATCCTGCAACTTTATGATGCATCACTTTTCTAACACTACACTGCAAAAAATATAAATCTCAATAAGTTATTTTTTCTTAAAATAAGTGTGTTTTTCCTTGATTTGAGGAGGTAAGTAAGACACTTTGCCAATGGAACAAGACAATTTCCTTTTAAAATAAGAAAAAACTATTTTATCGTCTTATTTCAAGTAAATATTATCTAACTATCTTATTTTAAGAGTGAAAATACTCATTCCATTGGCAAATCATCTTATTTACCTGCTCAAATTAAGGCTAAATATACTTAATTTAAGCCATTTTTTACTTATTTCTGGATTGTTTTTGCAGTGTGCAAAAAATAAAAATCTAAATAAGTAATTTTTGCTTGAATTTAGTGCATTTTTTCTTGAATTGAGGAGGTAAGTGAGACACTTTGCCAATGGAACAAGACAATTTACATTTAAAATAAGAAACAATAATCAATTGCCTTGTCTTATTTCAAGTGTATACTATCTAATTATATTTTTTTAGGAGTAAAAATACTCATTCCATTAGCAGATCATATTAGTTACTTGCTCAAATTAAGGGTAAATACACTTAATTTAAGCCATTTTTTTTACTTATTTCTAGATGTTTTTTGCAATGTAATGGCTAATTTCTGTTAGCATGTCACTCAGCCAAGCATAGGCCTGGTATTGACCACACATGTGGGTCAGGTGTATTGGAGGAGGGGCGTATCTCAAAGTTGCAGGATGCAAGCTCTCTAGGACTGAATCCTGAGTTAGATGTTTGGTTGCAAGGTCGGCACTGGTGACATCTGGTTCCTTCGAAAAAAACATAATAATTTTTGGAGAAAATGATCATACTATATATTGGTAATCTTAAATAAATGTCTATTTCTTTAAACAACTTTTATTTTGGTCTTGATAGTAACCCCAATGAAGAATTTATAGGATTTTAGTCAAGTATGGTTCTTGACTAAACCAGGACAGGTATAACGTAGTCTGTAAAGCTGATATTGATAGTTGGAAATTTGGTACTTCTGGTGAAAACAAACCTGGAAAACAAATCAGCATCTTTGTGAAGCTTATCAACAGGGGGAAGAATTAAGCACTTTAACATGTCGAGTTACTCTTCATAAGGGAACAAACACCAACAGATAAATCGAAATATGAAACATAGTGTCATTTGTAAAGAGGTACCAGTCCAGTCTCTTTCATTCTTTACCCGCCTACTTCTGACACTGCCTGTTCAGCAGTGGTTCAACACAAGGAATATAAGAAGTAAGCGCTTATCCAGGATATTTTCCCTACAAAGGCTGTTAAAGTGTTTCTCCTTCCATGCAGCTCTCCATTTATGTCCCTCTCTGAACATCCAGCTTCTGGATCCAACTTTCCTGACTTCTAGACAGCCTGCTGGACAGCTGTCAAGTTAATACTCTTCCTAATGATTACCATTTCTGTATTAATAATTATCTTTATCATTAATAATTTCTGAAAAGTGAATTTTGTTTCTTCAATAACTCTAAATCATTATCATAATAGCTAAGAGACAAATGCCTGAAATTGATCTGCTTCGAAATTGTATTAAATGCATAGTTCACTTTTTTTTTTATACTTAATTACAGAAATATTTAATTTTCTCCCACAGTGGGGTCACTGTGGGGTTGGTGCTTTTCTCCAGCAGTGTGTGGGCAGAATGGGGGGTACACCAAAGACTGGTCCCCAGTTGGTCACATGATAACATAAAGACATTCTGTACAACCATGCATACAGACAATTTGGAGATGCAAATTCACCTAATAGACATGTTTTTGCACTGTTGGAAGAAGGCACAGTACCCGGAGAGAACAGACTTCATGCAGAAAGATCCTAGGTAGGAATTAAACCCAAGACCCTCTTGCTGCAAGGCAGCAGTGATACAAACTGCCGTACGGTGCAGCCCTATGTTGTTTGTTTGGATTTAGCTGATTTGAAAAAGTTCAAAAAGTAACAAACTTGAGTTTAAATGGACTTGAAATCAAATTAAGCATGCTTTTTTCTTTCGGTATTTGTTGGGAAAAAGGGAAAACTAGCTCCTACAGAAATTGATCAGAGTGAAAGCAAAGTCAAACTGCAGCTGAGAGCTCTGCAACAAGCAGACAGGTCTGACAAGTTAGGTTCCTGGAAACACTTAACCAAATAAAAAAAGACAGGTGAGAGATGGTTCACAGGGAAAGCCCAGCTGATGCAAATTTCAAAGGGATTTTGAAGAGCTTTTTACTTAGTTTAGTATAATGTGGTGATTGTTTGCACAGTGGCCTTGTCTTAAAGACCACATGAAGCTTTAAGCCAATTGGGCAGAAAAAACTTAACAAGGGTTTAATCAGACACCTTTTCTTAATTCTCAAAATTAAAGGTCCACAAAGCTTAACACGTCCAATTGATTTCAGAAGCAGGGATTGTACCTTAGATAAGGGTATAATGACATTTTGTAAAAGTATATAACATTGATTAAATGCAATTATCCAACTGCTAGGACAAAAGGTAAATCATCTTCCCTTAGGCTAATCGTTCGGGATGAGCTCACGAGCTGAGAAGACTTTATTTGCAATCTAATGAAAGGACAAACTAAACTAACATTAAAAATCCAGGTGAGTGTTTGCCTGCACAAAGCATTACTATTGCATGTATTCATTTAAAAAAGGGGACTGTTTAAACTCTATACATTTTGGATCAAATTTCAGACATACTGTATTTGCTCCTTATAATGAGGCCAACCAGCAGATGCAGCGTTCTGGATGAAACTGATTGCAAACTGTATGATAGTGTTTGGGGAAAAAAGACATATAGCAGATAAAAACAGGTGATTCTGTGTGTGTCTCACAACACCAACAGCTAACATGTGTAATCACATAGTCCCCCTTATCAAAGGAATCAGGGGTGCCTGCATTTTTACACACCCCATCCTGGAGGATATAAAAAATGTCATCAGCTGAGATGAACTCAAGTGTATGCATGCTGATTTGGAGTGAGAGGAAGAAAAATATCCAGCAGTATGATGACAAAAATATTGAGGATTGTCAAGAGACAACCTGATGTTCCAGCCTGATCAAAAAATGAGCTTCGGGTTACCTTCATATTTTCAAGGTGTACGTCTCAGTTTTATCTCTCTATCATTCAAAACCAAGATGCTTCAAGCATTTTGACCTGATTCTTTGAAAGAGGAGGAGGAAACAATGATGCCTGTTTATTTTACATTCTGTAAGACGTGCAGTGTATGGTATATGGTAAAAATAATACAGTAAAAGGTTCTTCTGATTACCGGAAAAGAAGGTGCAGCTTCTTTACAGATATAAGATTGGAAAGGGGGTCATGTAGTGGTAGAATAAATAGATTGTTTTTGTTGCCACATCAGTAGGAAAAAGGTTAAGAAAATAGAACATGCCAATTAAAAATGCTGGATGTGTGATGATCTTTATGCGCCATTCAATAACTTGCCTAAATCTGTCTATATTTAAAGTCAGATTGCTAATTAAAAACCTGTGAACAACTAAACCTGAACCAAACAAGGTTGGGTGAGTACCCGTGTTTATTAAGACACCACAATACAGAGAGGAGGATAAGGGAGGTTCATAAGTAGATAAAATATCTCCAAGGCTTGCCATAGCGAGCTGCAGCAAAGAAAAAACAGATTTTTAATAAGTTAATGCTGCATTTGTCTTTGCTTGCTAATTGCTTGATCAATGCTCTTCATATGCCACCTATTTGGGTGACTAAGGTGCTTTTCCAACCAATATTTGGAAAAGCACCTTGTACCTACAGGGATGTACGGAGGATTAGTTATGCTGTGGGACTGTTTCTCTTTTACTTTTCTTTTTTTAATTTCGGTTAAAACCTTTTTAATGAGCGCATGACATGTTCGGTTCACGAGGACAAACCATCATTTTATTCTAAGTGTTTTTTAAGGCTTTTTTAACAAGGGCTTCACCTAAATGTTGAGGTTAAATCCAGAATAGATAATAGAGTGATTTAAATGATAAGTAACCTTTTCTACTTAAGAAACAGCTTTAATTGCAAAAAAAAAGAAAAATGTACCAACACTAAACTAACTACCTAACCCTTCAGAAGTTGGTATGATATAATTAGGGGTTATAATAATCTTTTAAATGATCTACTTGTTCAAGATAACAACTATACTGCTTTTCTTTGAATCTAAGCATTTTTTTAACCACATTTCCAGCCAAATGCATTTAACATAGGTTTAGGCACTTCAACATGCTTTGATGGTTACATAGGTTAATAAAGCATCTTTTCCTAAAAGCTGCTGACAACATCCACAGAGGATTATAAATGATTCCTCTAAACAACCTGAAAATAGAAAGTAATTTCAGCACCATGAAATTCCACAATAGATGCATTTGAGCGTTTATGCACAGCAGAGATCTCATGCACTGGGAAAGAAAATCTGTAGATCTGTTTTGTACTTCCTGCTATTCTCCAAATTCCTGAGACACTTTTTAAACGCCATGTCCAATCAGAGAAGCTGAAATTGCAATCTGCCACACAACATGTTTTGCTCCACTTTATTAGGCCCGAAGATAAACCTCATGGATAGAACACAGGCTTTTGAGTAATGAACGTTCCCTCAGCATAACAAGATCCTTCCCTCCTTATGCCCCTCTTCTCTCAATTTGCTGCATGTATGAGTTTAGTCGGTCATTTTCCTGATGCTCCTTTAGAGCAAGACCACGTCTGCACTGATAATGTATCAAAATTTATTCATTTCTGAATCCCGCCTGCATAATAAGGAATTAAAGAGCTGAATTCTCAGTTTGATGTGGACGTGTCCATGTAGAATGAAATGTTAATGTAATATTTTTGTAGTCCATGGATGTAAGATGTTTGAAAGTACTGCAATGCAAGGAGGGAAACTTTGAACACCTCTGTGTGCTGCTAATTAATACCCTTCACTGGCTTGAGGTTCGTAGGAAACATTTACGAGATCAAGCCAATGATTTTCAGAGGTTTGGGCCAGAGGACAGTGAACATTGTTTCAAAAGCCTCAGCTCATGTTTATGTTGGATTTTGAGGCCAATTTTTAAACACTGTCCTGTTGTGCAAGCCAGCCTCGTTTCAGTAACTCTACTGCTCCAAGACTGTTGCATCCAGTTTTCATATGTAGCAGAATCCATTCTTGCCTCCATCTGTTCTTTGTTTGCAGTGCCATTGATGCAATTCAGAAAACCACTGCTACCGGTTGGAAAGGTGTTGTTTCACCAAATTCAAACATTTATCTTCTCTGATGGTGAGAAACGTACCCAGATGTTTGCTGACATAAGTAAGAAGTCGACTTCTACCGTGTTCCTGCTCACTACATGTAATGTTTCTTTTTCAATATTGGCAAATACAGACCTTGAGGGACAATGCACAATCGTTTTTTTCCGTTACCAGCATATGGAGGTGCAGTTTTGCCTTTCTTCCCAACAGATGTCCAGATCTATCAGAGGCTTCTCTCAGTCTGTTGGATCTCATTTCTATATCAGCTGTTACCCTTTACTGCACTCTTTAAATGGCAAGCAGACCACAGTATGAACAAAAGTAGGCAAGACTTCATTTGATATCTTTACATAATGCCCATGTTGTTTGTTAGACAAATTAAAGGTATATTGGGTGATTTTTGTGAATTTTTAAAACATGTGCGAGAGCATGCAGGGACCCATTTTTCCTTGTGCACGATCTGTTTAAAAGTTTCTGTTTGCATATATCATTTCCAAATTTTCCACTATGTCTGACTCACCACTGTTACTGTAAGTGAAAATGGGGACGAGTGTGTGGGACCGCCTTACGTTAACATATCACCAGAATGATTGACAATTAGGAGGACCACTCATTTAGATGATCCACCCAGAACAAGAACATCCTCCACTATACCTTTAATATAGATTTTTAGTCAGCCAGTGGTTTGAAGGAAAGCACTTGCTTTGGCTGACATAGCTCATCATGCTTAACAGTAGTAGTAATAAAGTTTTCAATGTTTTATTTTTGTGACCTCACTTTTAAAGAAAGGGTCACGGTAATTTGCTTTGCTCCCCCCCTTCCACACACACACACATTTCGTAAATCAACCCATAGAAGTTGTCTAAGTATCCCCATCATTAGCATATAATTATATATGACCTTTGTTTGCAAAAATGTTGTCTGCAAATTTATGGCAAATCTGGTGGCATCTGTGTATCTGGTGCAATGCTAATAACCCAAACAACCTGTATATCGTTAACACGTTCCAGGCATGTTAATTATCTGGTGCAAACACCAGTACACATTCAAAGAGACGTCAGGTGAGGCAGAATGTAATCACGTTTACTCTTCGAGATTAAAATAATGTTTGCATAGATAAAAGATTTTTTTTTTTAAAGTTCCTGCAAGACAAAAGCAGGACATGCTCATGTAGAGGGGGAGAGAAAGCCTATCTTCTAAATCACATATTTAACAGACAACAGTCAGGCTGGTGTTCCAGGCTGACTGAGAAATATAAAACACCTCAGTTTGACTTTAAACTGAAGCGTGCTGCTGCCAGCTGAAGCCATATCAAGGCCTCTGGAGGAGGTTAGCCAGAGACGGCTCTGCTCTCCCAAAACGGCTGCTTGCATCACTGGGGAGATGTTTGTCTTTGGCTCTTTTCCAGATAAGGACAGTTGCACTGCTCCCAGCAATGAATAGATTCACCAGCTGCCAGGCTAAAGCAAGCAGACCTTGTCAGATAGTGGGTTAACTGGTCTGCAGCTTTCTCTTCCCCAACTGTTCAATGTTGTCTCTGCTCGGATTATACAGTAAGACATTTAATCTTTTGTATATTCAAGTACCGATTTATGTTATGAAAGAGGCATATGTTAATTTCTGTTTTTTTATGCACCTCAGTTCACACATTTTTTAAAGAAGAAGAATAAATGTGCTTTTGTTTTAAAATTTTCAAAAGGTGTTATAAACAGACTCCAGGTATGAGTTGTGTGAAAACTACCAATTGTGTGATCAATTCTGTTCGCAGAAACACATTTTCCAGGAAGCTATGTGAAGCTCTCAGTCAGATGTAGATTGTCCCACCTCAGGCGTCATTATGGACCAAAATAGCTGCTGTTTTTACAAAGTGGCTGTGTACACAATGCATCTCAATGCGCTCACACACCTGCAGCGCTACATGCGATCAGGCAGTGAAACACGCATGATGTCCGACCTAATGTTGATTGAGAGATGACCAATAATCCAGGGAATTAGACCAAGTTTGAAAAGAAAAAAGGAATATGTAAGGACGGGTCACAGATGAGCTGCACTCCCTGGAGTTTGTTGATCGTCTTTAACCAGATTCACCTCGAAGGTTATTCATGCATTTACAAGCTGACCAAAGATGCAAACTGGTCTTCAGCTATTGCTAAAATGTCTTCACTTGCTAACAGCTGGAAGGTGTTTTAATGGATCCAAACCCCTCAGGGTTTGTTCCAAGTTGTTAATAGGATGTGAAGAGAGTGCTTCCCCTCATAAACCTGATGCAAAATAAATGAATGTTGTCCATGAGTAACAGTGAAAATAATGCAAATTCAAAAATGCACTGATAACATAAAGAGAAGCAAAGAAAGCCAAAGGAAAACTGTGTCCATTTTTATTGAAAATATTTCCACATTTATGCATACAAATTAAAACAGAGATAATTATGATAAGCAATTCCAGAAGGAATGTTGCTATGAAGATAAAAAGCATTTTCATCATGGCTTGGTTTGACCCTTTTGCAAATACATTTACTTCACACAAATGGTATAAAAAAGGAGCCAGAGAAAATAGAAGTTACAACTTAAAGGAAATTACATTCAGCACGATGTGTACAGTTTTAATTAAAAATTCTATACTTTCCTTTATTTCGTACAGCCTTATTTTTATGCTTTTTGTACCTTTCTGGAAAAAAATATTATTTAACATCTGAAAAATGGTTTGTTAACCATGCTCTTTTTCTCGTGGTTGTAATAATAATAAAAAAAAAATGTGCTTTGTGTTAAGTTCTATTCAAATGTGCTTAAAGTTATTTAAAGTCCTCAGAAATAGTGAAATTGCCCAATTTTCTAAACTTTTGTACAAGTAATCATTCAGTCAGTAGGATAAAAACCAAAATACAGATGGGTAAAATGAAATGAATTTACAAAAGATGATAAAGCATTTTATTCAAATATGAATCAATGTAAAAGCCAATCAGTGCAAATGTTAAAATCTTCTAGATATTTGTTTGGAAGTGCTTAAAGAAAAAAAAACATTTGAATTTTAAAAGAAAAAATGCCCTTAAAAAGACTGTGTAGGAACCCGGGTTTTACATTAATAAAGTATAATAATGGCTTTATTCTTTATTTGTTATATAAATTTATACTTACAGAGAATCTTTTAATATGAAACAATATCAAAATAACAGAGGATGAAAATACAAATATTTTAAGAGAACATAAAGCATACAAAGTTGTAATTAACAAATATAATTGATACAGGTATAGTTATATAAAACGACAGTATCTAATGTGCAATCAGAAGCGAGGAATAAGGAAGAAGAATATAAGAAGCCCTTATATGGAGGTTTTCTGCAATATTACATACGTCAGACAGGTATAAAACTGCTGAGCAGTTTCTCTTTTTTAAGCACACAAGCTAAAATTGATTATTATATAAAAATCATGTTGGCAGAGTACTTATCGGGATACTGTTGTACTTCAACTTTTTTGGAAATTATTAAGTTTTCAGTACTCAATTAAGTATTAAGTACTCCACACTCAGAGCTTTCATATTTTTAATTGTGGTTTTTCATGGCTATCATCCTCTTATTAATGTTGCTCCCTTTAGATAATGTTTTACAAGGACAATATTTTATTTGTGCCAAATGCATGCTCTTCTGTAATGTCGGACACAAGGCGTGTTTTACAACGCTCTGAGTCTGGCCAGCAGAGCCTCCACGTCGGGTTCTCCGTTTTCCTCAGCGGAGGAAGACAGGGAAGCAAGATTCCCCACCTCATCCGTCTTTTTCTCAGCCAGCTTGACCACCTCTCTCTCCTCTGCCTGGTCTCTATCCAGCCCACAGCTGTGACCCGGAGTGTGCTTGTACTTGTGGCCTGCTTCAGAACAGGCAGAAGCCTTGGCCTTAGTGACAGATGGATGGCCCTCAGATTCGCTGCGCACCTCCTTGGCAGGGGGAGCTTTCGCCGCCACCGAGCCTGCATTTACATACTGCCGGGAGCGAGACCTTTGTAAAGGTGCCTTGTTGTTTTCTGTGTGGGAAATAAAAAAAGACAAAGAGGTGAGAACAACAGTGAAAAGAAGAATGGGGGTGAGAAAATGCGTGACCGACTCTAAATTAATTAGAATGCAGTGAGGTTAATCAGATTACAGATTAAATTATAGAGAAGATGCACAAGAGTGACTAGAAAGTGCAATGACAACGCAGCCAACATAAAAGTATCAGGAAGTGATGAGCATTTTAGCAAGCATGTTGATGTGCAAAATAAATGTTCATGCATATAGGTCTTCTGGATGAATAGACATAAATACAGAGCATACGCGCATTGATGAGGATAGATTTCTAGGATAGAATTGAGGATAGAATTCTGCAGCAGACTGTAGCGTGCAGCCCGCTCACTATGATGAAATGGATATGGCTGATCAACTGCAACAGAAACTCAATAACATAGTATGTTGGCCTTTTCCAATCTCCTATTCTCTTTCACGAATGTCTCACAAGTCGCCCCCACACCCAGCTCCACCTCCCTCATTTCCACCATAATCATCCATTCTCCTTCTGTAGCTCCTCTGCTCTAACAGAAGTCCTCTCCATCTTTCCCTATTCCTCAAAAAAACATTCCCGAGCAGCCAGTGGAACAGAGCGACGCCGAGACGCCAGAATCAGACCTGCATTCTGAATTATACTCCCTGTGAGTAGATCTTAGACTTCATCATCAGTATGTGCGCACTGGAAGAGGAGGCGAAATCCATATTCATGTGACCTTGAGTGTGAGACTGAGAGGAGCGGCGAAAGGAAAGGCGCCGGCGTATTTAAAGTTTCCTGAGCCTGAAATGTCTGGCAAACAGGAGTCAACACAGCAGAGCAGAACACAGCGACCCGCTCTGTCAGCCAATCGGTAATGAGTTTGGAGCGTGGCCAGTCAGTCATGACAGTGTGTTTTATGGGCCGGGCTGACGAATGACAAGGAACGTCCCTGAACACCACCTCTGACAAATAAATAAGGATAAAGGGAGCAGAGCCGGGAAGAAGGACCCCAAGTGCAAAATAAGCAAAGAAAGCCAACAATCACACTCACGACATTCACACAAAAAAGTAAACAAGAGGCAGTGAGGGGCGAAATGAGTAGCATGTGTTTACTTTGCTGGTATGACTGAACATTAAGCAGAGCTGGAGATCCAATTCTTGGCTTGCTGTTTCACTTTCTTTTTGTCTTTACTTCCTGTTGTAAAAGTCCCAACAGTAACAGCTAATGATTACTCCCCACCATCTATGTCCCCAGTTTCCCCGTCTCGTCCTCTCTGCTTTGTCTTCCCTCCAAAACGTTGGCATCTGTGCCTGTATTTCTTAGCAGCGCCACACAAACACACTTCCTTAACACATAAATCACTCAGATTCAGAACTGAAGCTGTGGGAGTTATGCATTCTCTAATCAAGTACTTGCATTTTGACATCTCTGTTAAACCGACACCAAGGAAGGGGGGCAGGCAGATGGATTTTCATTCTATAAATTTTAAGATGAAGTGGCATTAGCAGAAATTCTTACCTCCCTTTCAGGATTTCATGAATCCTTAATTATCATTTTGGAAAATCTACAGAATGTGGAATCATTACACATATACATTTTACACTTCAGAAAGAAGTGAGAATAGATAAAACATGCATGCTTGAATGAGATGTTTCATCTAAAAGCAATTTTTTCTTTCTTTTCCTAACAGGGATCTGACTTTAGTACTGAAGATGATCAAAGTGCTGGTAAGTTCAGTTCTTTCCTTACTCTGCCTGCCTGTGACACCAAAATGCCCCGTCCTTTTGAAGCCTCCCGAGCTTCTCGCCATACGCCTTCATCTAAGCCGTAAAACACATCAGAGAGATGTAAAACATACCTCATCTCACAGGTTTGACTCATTTAACCAAGAGCTGACAAAGGGTGCGGGGGAGAATGTGTCGGGTCAAATTTTAATCAAATTTGCTGCTCATGGTGGCCTTGGATCTAAAAACTAGAACTCTCTCTAGAGGGCATATTACGACGGCTAGGCCATACAATGCAGCAAAGGTCGATCTGTTGTCTGTGCAGGTTGGGCAAAAATGAATCAAATAAAAAAAAAAATTCTTAACTTCTTAAATCAGTTGACCTACTAATAGTTATATAGGTGCTTTGATGAATTAACATTGCGCTTTAGCTCTGATTAATGGTTATAATAATGCCCCACTTACACAAGCCCTCTGAAACAGAGCTTGGATTAGTTGACCATGCCAAATTTGGTTCTTACCTATGCCTGTCGCGATAATCAATAAATCAATTATTGCGACAATTAATCGTTCAGCTAAATTTGTTATTGTGACAGGCCTATTCTTACAACCATTTATACATCACGCTAGCACAGTGCCTCGCCTCCTATCGGCGGTCCATGATACTACAAGTCTCAGGACAGGAATTTCTCAAACAAAAATGGCGGCACCCATAACATTCAGTAGCTTATATGCCTGGATAGGGTCCTCCGCCCAAAATTTAATAAGAGCCTGCGGTCTCGGCATCATCCCATGTTGCCCCAAGCTCTTTTGATGCCATTTATTGTTAATAGGCTGAGAACCCAAACAACCCCAATTCCTAAGGGGTGGACCCGTTCATCCGTTTTAATCTGCATGTTTTTTTAAGCCGAAACAAGGCTTTGTTTTTGGTCCACTCTATAAAGCCTCATATTCAACACTATTTCTGATATTTTGAATTGAAAAAGCTTCCTGGATCGGAAGCGAAACGTCTTCACACTTGGAAACAAAGTCCTTTGGATTTTTTTTTTTTTTTTTTACTTTTTTGGAATAACTAGGACCTGGATGACTGAGAATTTTTACCAGCTTAATAGGCTCACAAGAAGTTAATGTTGTGAACAGCTGAAGAGATCTGTGACTTGCAAAGCTGGATGGCAGAAAAACCTGTAAAGTTAGTCACCTGACTGCAAATAGGAGATGATGCAGTCTGCTCATGCACTCTTTGTCATCAGAGAACTGAGCCACAACCGAACCATCCCAAGACCCTACAGTTGAACTAGTGCTAGATTTAGCGCTAGTTTTAAGCATTTTTTCTGGTATGGTCGAGTTCAGTTGCGTTCCATTTAAACTCATTAGTTACTGTGTTCAGACCGTTCTTGGCACAGTTTCAAAAGGATTGAGTAAAAGGCGCTTAAGGGTATGACCATCTTTCTAAATAATTTGATTAATAATTCACAAGCATCTTAAGCATTGGAATTTGATTGCCTCGTGGTATTAAATGCCAGTCCTGACAGAGCAGGACACTCGAAGCCATGCATACATCAAAAAACGTCCCCAAATTCAGCTTCATTTCCCCCCCTTACACACTTCAGTTATGACATCAGTTATGAGGAGCTCGCTACAGAAACGTGTCATTGGCAACTAGTGATACTTTTCAAGGTGATCAGTAAAGAACACAGATCAGAATTTAGATTGTAGGAACAAGAAAAAATATTTCAATAAATAAGGAGAAATTCCCTTCTATATCTGAAATAATAAAGAAAGAAAATATTCTGGACATTGCTTATGGATGCTCTCTGCTTTTATATATTGACAGCGTGTTTGGGTTTATGTTATTTTCTGTTCAGTTTCAGCTCTAAGGGATATAATTTGAAGCATGTCTGTGTAAATCGAGAAGCTTTTTTTCTTTGTTTGTTGCAGTTTCTGCCTTTGACCAAAAGCAGTTATGGGTAAAGAGGATTAACTGTTTTGTTTGTTTCCTAAAACAATCACTTGGAGACAGTTTGGCATATCTATGCCACGTTAAGAGTAATATCATTTTTCAAATAACTGGACAGGATATCTAGAGTTTTTATTTAGTTTGGTTTGTTGATATTATAAGATTATAATAGAGGAGAGCTTAACTTTACACCTTCAGTACGTTTGAAGGCTTTTCATCTTCACTAAGAAAAGTAAAAGAGCTTGCTTCAATTTTCTAAAATTTTTAAGTAGAAAGCCTTCCTCCATATAAGATAATTTTCTTCACTTATATTTGCAGCTCCTTTTAATGCAGATGAGCTCAAACCCATTTATCTCCTCCTACCCACTGGGAGCTTTCTCCATGTATGGAAAAGTTGGAAAGCAGGCAGGAGACTAGTGTTTAAAAACACAGGTTCGCCTATTGCTCTTTGTGATTGGATAAGCTGTGCTGCCCCCTTTGCAGCAACGATAAACTCATCTATATATGGCCTGTGAAGAGTCTGGAACAAAACAGTCAACAAGTAAGAGCTGGAAGACTACTATTTTCCAGAGTATAAACCATGAAAACAATGTGATTGTTCTAAAATACCAGTCTATCACAGCCTTTAGTCCAACGTGGCCTTTACTTTCCTGGTAGGCAGACTTGAGAAGAAAAACATTGATAAACGAGCAGGCAGGCAGGCTTCTCGCTTTCAGCTTCTCAGCAAAATGGTCTTTAAAACTACGAGTCTCAAAGCCCAGAGCCTTTTAGCCAGCAACTGACACTGCAACGGAGGACAAGTAAAATCTCAGAGCAAACAGACACATTGCAACTCTGAATGGTTTGAAAGTATCCCAGGGAATATCAAAATGGAGCAATAGTGGTTTGCTTCACCTCTAATAAGATGGCATTCTGTGGAAATGTAAAGAGTCCTGTCCTACACAGAAAATGCAGAGTTCCCTTTTTACCCCCTTCCTTAACGCAAATAGCTGGAGAGAGAAATTCACATCTTCTCCTTGTCCAGATCGTTTGGTCTGTTTGCATCTGCTTCTTCAAATACAGATGAGCCTCTCCTCTTATCTCATTTTGCCCTCCCCTTCCTTCGCCTTTTATGGCACTGGCTGTATTTGATCACTTTAAGAAGAGAGTAGTCATGAAGGCTCAGAAAGAGAAACAGACAGTGAAGAGATGTTTTCCCTCAGAGAAATGACTGACACAACAAGTTAAACCTAAAAAGATTAAACATGAACTTATTTACGCCCGTCATAAATCAAAACACAGCTTGTTGGCACTGTATGTTCCTTCTAAACGTTGAATTTCCCCCCTGCTTTTCACATTTACAAATGCACGTGCATGATATCCAACAAAACAGAGTATTTAAACACTGAACTAAGCAGCATTGACTGACTTATTTTTCTTATTTTTAATAAGTGTGAACATAGAAAAACACTTGCTAAGCCAGTTTTTCAAGGCCAAAATTTATGTTACCTGATTGATCTTACTGTACAAACTGACAAAATATGAACAAATGAAGTAGAAATACTTTGGATAGGAGGCAGGTTCCATGCTGAATAAATATAACAATTAGCATATTGTCTGGTAGTTACATCAGAGGAAACCTTTATGAAATGCCTGTTGATAATGTGCAGCATAGATAATAAAGCAGGACTAATCTGCAAATACCGTCTTGTGGCATACATTTATCCTGCAATTTAATAATAGTCAGTCATTTCAGTTCTGATTCATATAACAGCAGTGATTAAACTAATGCAATGAATGTTACAACTTCTCACAGTTTTCCTCATTTTTTTTTAACAAGGTGAAAAAAAGTGACATTATCTGCATCATATAGTCTATTAGTGCATGTATAAAAATAGACCACTTTAAAAGAAACTCATTGAGGTGAAGCAGCTTGTAGGAAGTTGTGTATAATAAAGAAGTTTCTGAAGATAATTATGAAAATGACGTCTATAGAAGAAGCTTTAACGTTCATTCATTTAGAAGTAACAGAATATGCAACTAGATTTAGGTAGTAAAATGGAAGTACGGCTGTGTGTATATTGTTATTATTAAGGAAAAACCAAAACCTTTTAAAGAAAGAATGGAATCACTTTCATGGAATCACTTTAACTAAAAACCTTATCAGGTAGCTGTGCAGAGATTCTCAACAGCCTTCGCCTCCTTTCCTAAGTTCATTAAGGTGTCTGAACTTATCAGTTCACACCCTAATTTTATCAAAGTTTACATCTGTAGAACAATGCAGTTTTTTGTTAATCTGATTGTTCTTTAAGGGATATAAACAACAAAGTACCGTTGTTCCTCTTTCTGTACAAATCCACACATTGTCTCCCTTTTAAAAGGCATGTTGTAGCAAAATTAGTCTCTTTTTCACAAAGATCCTAATGCAGAAGTGATTAATCACAAGATATTAAAATCCAGTCAAGTTAAATAACAGCTGTGTAAAGCTTAATATTTGAATGATGTTGAATTATTCATGCTGGCACCAGCGATGGTGTTAAAACGCTACGGTAGCCAAGAAAGCAGGTAGTGCTTCACAGCTCTAGTTCAACTGCAGTTAACAGGTGTTTTTTGTTTTTTTTTGTTTCTTAATCAATCAATATCTGCATTTCACTGCTACTGCTGTTAGTCATTATTTCATAGATTTAGTGTTGTGTGTGGAATTACTATTTTGTGACATGACTCGATTTGAATTTACCGTTTATCTGTCCACAATTTTTTCAAGTCAAACACTAAATGGCTTAGTTTAGACTAAAAAATGTCAGAAAGGAAGAAACAGCCCAGAATATTTAAACATTCTCAACTCTCGCTGCTTTTGATGAACAGTTTTACAAGTTCAGACTACAGTTGGAAAAACAACCTTATTATTTTGTCTAAGAGAATCAAATCTAACATTTTGTGAAGCTGAAAACGAAGGATTTACACATAAAGAAAAGTTACCTTTAGGTTTTATCTGCAAAGTTAAGCTTTTGGCAGTGCCGCAAAGCAAGGCTTCAAAAAGGTAAACACCAGCAGACTGCTTGTTTGCATTCCTGCGTTTATGCCAGGTAGACCATCTGTAATTAAGGATCATTACAGGGCAATTCAACAATCATTGCAGGTTTGTCCCTTGTTTGTTGGTTGTAGCTCGTTGTGCGTAGGGACTGTCGCAGACAGGAAAAAAAAACATCAAAGAGTAATAAACATGAAGAGAAGAAGAAGGCACTAAAATGTGAGCAAGAAAACAAGAGGGGAGGAAAAGTAATGATTAGGAAGAAGATGACAGGGTAGACTGAACCAACAGCACAGAAACAGTGGCATGATTCGGACTCAATGTCTATCATTTGTAGTAGACTGAAATAAAGAAAAAGTAAAGGTGTTATAAAGATGAAGCAGAGGAGAAAACAGAGCAGGCTTGGAGATAGATCGTTGAAAGAGCATTGTCGCAATCCCTCTGGGTAATGCGAAAAACAGCACTGTTTTAGGTACCTGAGGTGTTCTTTGCTTTAATGCATGTCAAAGTGTTTTTCTTTGTTAACTTGTGATTTAACACCTACCCTTCGTGTATCCCCTCTAACACATTTGACATCCCCACGTACTATTGTCGACATACAGACGGATAAAAGAGTTCAGGAAAAAAAGGATCTTTTGAAGGGCTTTTAGAAACATGAAAAGCTCTAAATATTTTATATAAGTTTGAAAGTATATCTCAGAAATAAACAAAAAAAAAGGACAAAGAAATCCGCCTAATCATTTAGTAGGTTTCTTGGGCATGGGTATGTATTTGAAGCTTTAGTAAAAAAAAAATAACAAATAATAATAATAATTAAAGGATATCAAAACAAACTTGTCATATTGAATTTAAATTCATTCAGTTTAAAAACATTTAACAATAGGCCAGTAAACATTAACCTATTAGGCAAAGGTAACTTGTAAAGATTGAACAACAGCTATCTTCCCTTTTAACAGTAAAAAAAGGAGCGTCACAAAGGACCTTTAGCACTTTTATACAGTTTGAGAGAGCTCTCTGCAAACATAACACTAAATGTTCACTGTGAGTTAAATGTGAAGGAAAAAAATGTTCAGCGATACATCAGTGATCTGTGACCACCATGAGTGGAGTCTGTGAAAGTGGCTCAGAGGAGAGAATGGCCAGTGGTTCCTTGACATTTATAGGTCACCCTCTGTGACTGCAGCCTTGTAAGAATTATCTTAATGGATATGACAAAGACCTTTGCTCACAGAAGTGTACAGACATAACAGCAGCCATCTTCAATATGTCATATTTGTTTAACTGCGTTATCAGAAATATGTGGATTTAGGTGTGCACATAAATATCTAGGTAGAAAAATGAAGATGAATTCAACTTTTTAGAACCCACATTTTAAAAACAGCTGTCAGCAGCAGTATGAGGAACATTTTGGGGATATTCTGGGGCTTTCGTTTTCAAACGCTCTGTGGGGTGTAAGTTTGGGTCTTTGTGGATTGGACTTCCGCCCCACAGATGTCATCAAGCTCCGTAACATCGGTATCTGGGGCGTCTGGAGGTAGGATAAACATCTCAGGCTCTTTGACATGTTCTTTGAGCCACTTCTAAGCAGTTTTAGCACAGCCTACTTCTGCCCTGCTGAGGGCAGGCTGCTGTTATGGTTAAGTGCTGCTGCTGTGCTGGAAATGGGACTGAATTTCTGATGTGTTCCATGTTTTCCTGGCATCACCGTGTGATGTAACTTGATGAACAATGACTCACATCAATTGCTTATATGTTCATCGTAATTCAATCCCCTATATACAGTACTATTGCTGTTAAGAATATTAGCTGCTACAGTCCAATATGGCTGATTTGTTGGTAAGGGTTGACATCAAATCCTTTGGCTGAAAGGCTGGATCTAAACGTGTACACTGTAGGTACCATGAACATATTGGATTACACTGCAAAAGAGGGTTGACCGACAACAAAACAAATTATAAATATATTTCAGGAGGTCATCAATCAACCCTTTTACCATAAGCTGCTAACCTGATTTCCTAATTTACCATAAAACACATGATAAAAGTAGTTTTCATCAAACTGTCTGACAAAAATAGCCTGATACAAATATATTTCAACAAGGCATGTCCAGAGAAAGCAATAAAAGAGTCAGTACAGTATCTCACAGTCACAAATAGATCACAATGTTGTTTCGGATGCTAATAGCAAAAGCCCCTTTATAAAAGGGGTACCTGCATTAAAGAAAACTGTAAGAAAGTGGTCATGGGAAGATAAACAAGCCCTGCAAGGCTGTGTTGAGGCCCTAGGGGGATGCACTGTGTCAGCCACAGGGAGAGGACATCAAGCAATGGCCAAGTGTATGACTTACTACAGCAATATCTGTGTTGGTAACAGCTTCACCACAAAAACAGGGAGATGCTTCCTTAATTATAAACCCAGGATCACCACTGATCCAAAGAAACTGCTAATCGGGAAAAAAAAAGTCTTCATAAAGGGAGAGAGAGAATTATTGAGGAGTATATGGAAGCAGCTTAAGATCGAATGAGGCATACAGGAGGAAACTGAAAATAAGCTCCTGCAGAAGAATATCAGAGATGTGTGGACAGGGATGAAGAAGACCACAAGCTTAAAGCAGAAGTAGGATCAGCTCGATGGATGTTTGGTCAGAACCGATTAACTAAGCATATTCTTCAATAGGTTCAGTTGTGGAACAAGCTCAGCATCCTCCTACTCAGCCCATCATGAAACTGACATCCTGCTTCTCTTTGACCCAAAGTGTCTCTGTCAACCCTCAATGCTTCATCTTCCACCCCTGCCATAGACCCTCTTGTTCTACTGGTATGTGGGTTTTTTTTTTCAAACCAAATCAGAAGATGCTGCTGTTCACTCCACTATTCTCCTGCCTGTCTCTAGAAGTTAGGTGAAGAAGCAAATGAAGAGACTGAATCGTAATACATCACCTGGTCCTGATGCTGGAAGACAAACCCAGAGGATAACTCCAGTGATGTTGAACAGTCCCTGCCTTGTTCCAGTACCAAAGAAAACTCAGCCAACGGTCCTAAATTTCTATAGATCTGTTGCCTTTACATCCCACATCACGAAGGTCAAAGAGAAACTCCAGTTGGTCCACCTCAGCTCACCTTCATATATCTGATTAAACAAACCCACTGTCATTCAGACAAGACAGTAGCACTGTGAGGATACTGCATACGCTTAGATTACTACAGTGCATTTAACACAATTCAGCCTTTCTCACAACTCCAGAAGACAGAGGCATCTAAAATTGCCTGAATCATAGACTAACTGAAAAACATACCACTGTTTCTGAGACTGAAGAGACAACTGTCTAACCAAGTCAGCAGAACAGGAGCACCAAAGGGGACAGTACTCTCACAGCTCCCTTTTACTCTGTACACGTCTGACCTTCAGTACAAGAAGAGCTTCGGTCATCTGAAGAAATAATCAGATTGATTTGCAGTTACTGGGTGCATCAGAGATGGGCAAGAAGCTGAGTATAAGGAGCTGTTGAACCTCTTTTTAGTATGGTGTGGGAACAATCACCTGGTCCTGAGTTTGCCTACCTCTACAAGAATGTAGATTTAAGACAAAATAGGAAAAGATCATTGATATAATCATCATGGGAGAAGAAGTGGAGGTGGATGAGTATTAATACCTTCTAGGGATTTGGCTATATTAAACTTTTAAACTGGATGTCAACTAGTAAAATATCCAATAAACGATACAATGCCAGGGAGAGAGAAAATGGCAAAAAGGCATAAAAAAATCTTCATTACAATTAAGAGTTTTTTCAGTCTAATCGAGGAGAATACTTTATCTCAGAATCAAAGAGTAGAATAGAGTAATCTAAAATTAACAATCGCAGAAATATGCAAACAACACTTGTCTTTTGTATCGATACCATGCCAATTTAGTATTCGGATATGCCGCTGCTGCGTATCTGTTTGCCTTCAAGTAAGTATTTTGTGGAAAGTCTGATCTCTTTTTGCCAGTATCTGCTTGGATAACAGCATCAGAGCAAATGACTTAAAAAAAAAAAGTGAATAAAGAAGGCCGACCGTTCTAGAAACTGTTGTAGACACTCTAGAATCTCAGGAGATGATCTCACAGAGTATCATTTTTCCTAAAATAAAGAACATTGTGGACATATGTGAGAATCTTCTTCAGAATACTGTTTAAAAAAAACAGAATGTCTTTAGTCATAGGCTTCTCCAGATCTGATGCAAGACAAGCCGCTTCAAAAGATCCTTCCTACAGCTATCAACACATACATCCACTTGTTGGGTAAACCACACAAACAAAAAAACAAAAAAAACAAGTTATTTTAACATTTGATTTCCCTCTGGGATCATTAAAGTACTGTGAATTAAACTGCATACTGTATAATAAATATTGCACTTTAAATAGAAAAAGATTATTCTAACTCTGCACTGTAGCTTGAGGGATGAATAATATTTCAGAAATAAGAACCTTTAAATTAATCTCAAGGGGGCTTCATGTCACTGTGAGATGTAACATTAAACAAAAAAAAAAAAAAACTATGGTCAGCAAACCTGCATAATGAAATTTGTATTCAGTGCTGTAAAGGAGAGGTACAAATTCGTCAAGGAGCACAAATTGGTTGCCTGCTTCACAAAGAGAAAAGACACCTGGCAGATGGTTCCTGCAACCTAGGCTCTTATTCCCGTTTTAAACTAATTATTTCTACATGCAGGGTAATGGACTGAGAATGTTTCTTTATACAGGGACATCATCATTTCCTGGGGTCTCTCATCTCTGTTTGTTTGCAGCACACACACAGCAAAGGCAGACATCAGACACAAACACAGCAAGACAGCCTGACAGACACACATCACTGAATTGAACCAGACACACACACACTGTGCACACACAGATGCAGTGTACTCCCAATAAGCACTGACTGTTTCACAGATACCGGTTTAGAGCAAGTGTACTCCGCTGCAACTGGCATGAATTATACATGTCTTGGTTTCAGGCTCGGCTACCTGTTGTTGTTGTTTGTGTGGTTACTGCTGGTAAATATCCCCAGCAGTCGTAACCTAATGCATATGTATTTCCCCTTGGTGAGTTCACACTAACTAAGGATTTCTATCAGCCGCTTTTCTCTCGCAGTGTACACCTGTCACACAAACAGTTAGGAAAATATTGATCTTTCACATGCCTCAAGCTTCAAAGCTCCAACTCATTCGCAACTCACAGAGACAAGAGAACATATTTCTCTGTTAGCTTTCAATCAGTCTGCTCCAATAAATAATAAACCTGTTGACTGAAAAATATGTCCACCAGCTCTTATTATGTGTATGGACTGCTGGAAGCTGCAGTGACCAACGTCAATCTGGGAAAGACCTGTATTCTCCAGATATTTTAAAAATGTTTTCGATCATTTGGAAACTTTTTTGATATTATTCACAAGATGACTTTATGAAATAAAATGTGCAAATGATGCACAAGTACAAATTCAAGAAGAAAATGCATTAAGGTACAAAATACCAAGAGCCAAATCAGCCATTTACTTTGACTTGCTCTTATTTCTAATCAGCTGAATATATTAAAAAAGGTTAAATCCTTTCATTTTAAATATATCAAACTAAAAACTTGAGCTCCTTCATCCCACCCCACCACCATACTGGTGCACTCCCTGGTCACTTCCAGGCTAGCAGGGGTGGAGAAACTACTCAACTATAGTACCTGAGTAAAAGTATTGATACTCATAGTCAAATCTTTCTCAACCAGCAGTAAAAGTTACTTGGTCAAAAATCTACTCAAGTTTAATTATTAAAGTACTTACTTTTAAAAGTGCTTAAATGTTCAAAAATGCAAAAAAAAAAAAAAAAAAAAAAAAAAAATCACCTGATGTATTGATGCATAGAACCACCTCCTACAAATTCAACACCACCTGTAAAGAACTTCAGCATAGAAATTACACAAAAATAATGGCAGCTATTTTGATTATAATTTCTTATTTAGAAACAAATAAACCCCCCCAAAAAAACAGGAGTGCCTTGAATCTTCTCACACTTTTACTATAGAATAGAGCAGGGCCGTGCAGAGACCACTAAAGGGGCAGGTGCTCAAAAAAAAAAAAGGGCACATCTTATCGCATTTTAGGACAGAATATTAACAAAGTCACATAGCTTTCAGAGTTTAATGAACAATGATAAATTGATAAATGATAAATTGTGAGACATACAATCAAAGCTAAGGGAAATCTCTACATAGAACATAGAACTATGCATATGTAAAATATTTTATTAGTAATTTCTTTCTGCAGGTCTATTTTGTTATAGGAAAGTATTACAATATTCAAACCTGCAATTTAGCCAAAGATGTAAATCAGAGCTGGACCACCAGACATATTTTGTCTTTACAGAATTAAACTGTTAAAAACGCATACAAGGGCACAATGCAACCTTTTAGTGTACTGTAATCTATAAAAAAGAATGTCTGCCTGGTTTGCTGTACTGATAGTGGAGATGGAGACGGTCCATTCAGAAAAGCAGAGCTGCTGCATCAAACTTTAACGTGGAACTGCAGAAAAAAAAGAACAAAACAAACATTTTATTAATGCATGTCACCATGAGAAAAGCCTACTCTGTTTGTGTCTTAGTGTATTTTGTAAGTACCTATATACATTTTCTTCAATCTTTCCTCTTCGTTTTTTCTTGTCAGTTTCTCTTTTCTTTTTTTCCTCATTGTCTCATCTTTTCTGTGTTGAGTGAAGGTCAATGTCTTATTTATTTCAGTCTCTTGCCTTTCTTTTTCCCCCAAACTAAATCCAAGATTATGATCCAAAAACTTATTTTCCGTCATGGTGATTTAACTGTTTAAAAACAAATTTCCAACTTTTAAGCATTTTTGCTATTTTTGTTCTCTTTTGTTCACAGCAGCAGTTTTCTGTTAGCCATGTCTTTAAAAATGTTAACCTCACTGTGAATGATTGGCACATCCTTCTCGATTGCCAACAAAAGAAGGTCTGACAACCGATCCTCCTTGCATAAGCTGCGCAGTTTTGTTTTCACCAGCTTCATACATTATATCTATCATATATCTATCATAGTAGTTCTAGATGAGTTCTCCTTTAAGATACATTTACCTAACGCTAGAATAAATGAAATGTACATCATGCAGCAAAGGAAATTAGAAAATCAGACATATATCCATTATGGAGATGATAGGTTTTTGACGGGCGATGTGCCCCTATTGCATAAGTAATACTGAAGAATGTCCTACTATCATTAACGACACAGGGAAGCTTTTTAGTTATCTTGCTTTGCTAGCAAAGTCATTAGCTAGCAGCTAGCTCATAGCACAAGAACAACAGCCTAATGTCTGTATGATAAAAATACTGAATCGATAAGAACAGCTTTTCCTCACCTGGCTGTCTCCTCCCGCTCAGTAGTTCTTCAGAGAAAGGCGCGCCGCGTCCTATACTTTCCTCCGTTTAAACCGCTACTCTTTGCTAAAGTAGAGAAATTATACAACGTTCAAAGTTTTCCGTTGTCTGACAAGTAGGAAGCCTACTCCAGTATTTTCACCAAAAATTATGTTTTTTAATTCACAAAAAAACTGTTCTGTAATCATTACAGAACAGTTTTTGTGAATTAAAAAACATAATTTTCAATGTAAAAGACTAAAAGCACAGAGTAAACAGTGTTTTAGATCAAACAATACTGCATCATCCATGGGGCTCATCTGGTTTCACTTACATGTCTATTCAGTTTGACATTGGAGAGGCGGTGCAGACTGAAGACATAGCCATCCGTCCGATCATGGTTGATCTTGCTTAGGGCCAAATGAGTAGCGGCCACAGTGTAATGTGGAATGTTCGCTACCTTTAGCTCCGCAGTTAGCCGCCTTATCCGACTGTGCGAGAGGCAAGTGCGTCGTCACCGGCAAAAGATCAAAGGTAACAATGTGACCGGAGGGCTTATTGTATTGTTTTTCTTGTCAAAAAAAAAAAAGATAATAATAATAATTTCAGTACATGTGTCAAAAAAAAAAAAAAAAAAAAAAAAAAAAAACAAAGGGACCAAAAGGGCACATTGGGATCATGGAGCAAAAGGGGCAGGTGCTCAAGCCCCCTTAGCCCCCCCCCTGCACGTGCCTGGAATAGAGGTTCAAGGTTGAATCTTTTACCACAAAGAAATTCTGCTTTGAAAACTCATCCTACTGAACAACTTGACCACATGGCTACAACTAAAGGCTGATTTATACACAGAAACCAGGTTGTCTGCGTGTGTGTCGCAGTGAATGCAATGATGCCCCCGCCCCTACCGCAGACACTACCCAAAATAGTATGTGTCCCCAGACAGTGCCGCAGGCCTCTGATTAGGGCTGGGTACCGAACTTCGGTTCTTTGATGGTACCGACAGAAATGCTTCGGTTCTGCCAAGTATCGAAACATGCCTCGTCTTTCGGTACCAAGTTTCGGTGATTGGCTGTAACACTTAACGTGATTGCGTCATCCAGGAAAAATACACAGGTGGTCACGCCTACAGCCAGGGTTCATGTGTATCTGTTGTGAACTGGTTGCGAGCGTCATGGAACCCCTTTAAAATGCCCCCCAGGTCAAAAGTGCGGCTTCACTTTATTAAGACTGATGCCAATAGTGCGCAATGCAATACATCATGCACAGAAACAATTTAGAGCAGAAAGTTGCTCAGTGTTTGACTGCAAGAAGAGCGGACCGCAGCCAGCGCGACCATCCTCCTCTCAGCAGCCCGTGGGCAGTGCAAAGACAGAGCGGAGTGAATAATGCTGCTTTCAAACTGGACGCAGCAAGAGCAGCAAAATTGCGTCTGCTGCTTCATTTTTGCTGCATGTACCAGCTTCTGACGCACGGCTGAAGAAGCTTTGCTGCTCTGGCTGCGCGGTCGAAAAGTGGCTCTGACGCGCGTTGGGCGGAGCTACTCTATCCTTTCTCTGCCTTGCAGCTATATTTGCTGTGATCAGTGGGAATAAAGTAGTTTTATTATGTTTTTAAGTGGGAAAATACACCTGAAAACTTCATCAGTGCAGTCAGTTCATCCTGTCTTCCAATATTTCTGTCGGAGCCGCTCAGACCCCCACATACCAGCGGTGCGCTGTCAGTAGGATCCCATTCAACGGGCTTGTTTGTCAGACATGGTAATTTTTCTAAAGGAAAACTGCTAAGTAAAAAGGTCCTCACAATGTAACTGTGATTATTAGACACTGATTTTTTTTTTTTTTATGTAAGATGAAAAATGTAAATGGAAAAATCAGAGCTTAAAATAAAACTCAAGATTTGTACCTTTTTATGTTTCTGTGTAATTTTCTTTTTCTTCAAATTGATATTATGAAACTGGTATCGAAAAAAGTATCGTTCAGGAACCGGTATCGAAGTGAAGGTATCGGTATTGGTACCGGAACCGAAAATTTTTTAACAATGCCCAGCCCTACCTCTGATTGGTCAAATCTACATCTTCTCTACACTATGTGCATTTCCTGGTTGGTACCTTACCGGTTTGTTTGGTTTGTATGACCGCCATTAAGGAAAACGATTCGTGAAGATGGACCAGCTAGAAGAGTGAAGTGTGGGAGAACACCCCCTCTTTCGCCCTCATGTCCCTCCGTTGTGGCACAAACTTGCCCCAACTTCCTCACCGCCTCGGCCGTATGTAGACCCAGAGCTGGTTGTTGATTGTCCGTCTTGGGTTGTGGCGCAAACCATGCTTCAATATTGGGCATAAATCATAGATATCTGCGACAAGCTCACTGCCACACACTGCTGCGGGGAGTATAACCAGCTCTTATTGCCTTTTTAAAATACATTAACTACAAATAATATTACCTGAGTTTCTCACATTTGGGGAATGTCAAGCAAATCTCTAAAACAACGGTGTCCAAATGCAGTCCTAATGGCTGCTATCTTACATGTTGAAACTGCATTTCAAGAAAGAAATAAAGCAACAGTGGATTACAAAGCTAAACTGAGCCAAAAGGAACAAGTAACTAGCAGCTTCCTCGAAATGTAGTGGAGTACAAGGTAAAATATTTGACTTCGAAATGTAGTGTAGTGTTTTTCAATCCTGGTCCTCAAGGCACCCTGCATGTTTTAGATGTTTCCCAGCTTTCACACACCTGTTATCAATTGATAGCAGATTATCAGGCTTTGCTGAACTGCAATCATCTGAATCAGGTGTGCTGAACCTCAGAAACATCCAAAACATGCAGAGCAGGGTGCCTTGAGGACCAGGATTGAAAAACACTGATGTAGTGGAGTAAAAGTTATAGGTACCCTCCTGCCAAAAAATTACTCAAGTAAAGATACTCAAAAAAAAAGTACTTAAGTATGTAATCAAGTAAACGTACATGGTTACTTTCCACCACTGCATGCTTCACTACAAAAAAAAAAAACATTCCAAAAACTTCAAATGGTCCAGAATTCTGCTACCAGGCTCATCATCATCAGAAGCCCCTCCTCTCATCATTTCATCGCTGTGCTCCAACAGTTTCCCATCAATTTCAGAATTATGTTCAAAAATTCTTCTTTTGCCTATAAGGCCATCCAAACCCTCACCCCTCCATATTTATCTGCACTGTTTCACACTGTTGTTCCATCTTGTTCCCTAAGATCTTCCCTCCCCTCAACTGGTTACTGTGACCTCTAGGGCTTTTAGTTGCTTTGCCCCCATAAGTCCTGACCACAAGCGAGAAATCACCATTAGCGAGAAAAAGTGTGCACCTGGACATTAGAATCAAAAAATGAAATTGATAAGATTTAGGGTTGCATCAACTTTTTTGGAATGCACCCCACCCACGCATTACAACCCCAACATACTAAGAAGCAGGCAGTATCTATCTGTTCAAAATAATTAATGGTAAAAAGGTGGACTGATCACAAGAGTAACTATATAATTTTGCTTTTGCTTGGTACACCATTTCACAACTGCACACTGCAAAAAAATTATGCTTTAAGACATCAGTAGTCATTTTCATCAATTCCTGAAATCTCAATAGATGCAATATCAACTTGGTCATCCATGTTGTTTAATTAGTAATCAAGCCTGCAGCAAGGTTTGGCAAGGAATCTCATTTCTTATGCTAAAGGTTGAACACTAGAAGCAAACCTTGAAAATCTAAATAAATCAGACTTGGCAGACTTGAAGCTGCCATGTGAGTAAAATATATGTTATGATGGTACAATTTTTTTCACCTCTTCAGCCTAACTAATAAAAATTCTAAATTAAATTAGAAACAATGCATTATAATACGTAAATGTAGCTTTCATATATGCAAAATATTTCAAATATAAACTAGTGCTGTCAATCAATTAAATTTTTTTAATCGCGATTAATCGCATCAATGCCTAAGTTAACTCGCGATTAATAGCATTTTAATCACACATTTTTTTTCTGATTGAAAATCATTTAAATACTCTCGATGACATACAAAAAATACATACAGGCTAGGTTTGTGCCAATGTTCTTTTTTTTAAATGAAAACAGGTCACAGACACTGATTTATGCCATAGAAACATATGGCAAGAAGATGGGGAGGCATGTAGCAAAAAATAACAAATATGTAGCCAAAAAAAAGGCCCTGAAAACAGGCTGATGTAAAAGACAGTCTTTACAGTTAATACAGTCTTTTGAACAAAGACAAGCATTTTACCCTACTGCTATAAAATTTAGTAGAGTTAACATTAGATGTTAATTAACCAAGATAATAATGAACAATTTTCAATCAATACATCAAAATCAATAGACCGACATCACTAGATGGAGGTAGTCTATGCTCTAGAAAGTTACTTTTCAGCCTCTTAACAAAAATGAGAACACACACACACCCACCCACCCACCCACACACACACACACACACGATACTGACCTGTGGCGTACACAGACAGCAAGAGTGCCGTAGCAGATTCCATTTCACCTCAGTAATCCGTTTTATCAGCGTATTTCAGGTTGCTACTAGTTACCAGACACTCAACTTGTTTGTTGGTGGTGGGGCTTAAAGAAAAGGCACTAGCGTCACCCAGTGTATGAGCGTCTTTTTTCCTTGAGTAGCTCCGCTCTCGAAGCGTATGGAAAATGCATAGACTGGGGGAAAATTGCCCCGCCTTCCCGCAGGCTGCAGCGGGATGTACATGGAAAATTGTACCATAAAACCACATAGCGTTAATCTCACGTTAAAAAAATTATCGCCATTAAAATGGCCTCGCGTTAATGCGATAATTTTGACAGCACTAATATAAACATATTGTCACTGTGTTTATGCTTAATAAGGAACACATCATGGTGGTTGTAAAATGTATTTGTTGTGTAAAAGGTTTTGTGTTCATTTAATAAAGCAACTCATACCACTTTATTCCTTTGTTTAAAGTGGGTACCTTAAACATTTGCTTGAAACTTTACCTTTTACACAGAAAAATGCAGAACTGAAGAGAAATGTGGCATCCCTACTAAGAGCAAAGATGCATAATGCAGGAGTTGGTCTATAACGTAGGGGCAAAAGATCGAATGAAACACAGACATGATATGATCCATGTTCGCAGGTTTTCCTTCATTTCTGACCAGTTGATAATCTCTATATCCGGAAGCAAGGATGAGCAATATCATATAGTTTATGAGGTACTGCATAGTAATAAGCTCAGCTTCATCCTAAACTCTTTCAATTAGTTTATGCGCTCATTATATGATTTTTATTTGTATTTAATTTTTATCAGGCTTTGACTGTGTGCTGTATTAGACCTACAATCCCACATTTTTTTAATTTAATGTTTCATTATTATTTATATCCTAATTGTGAACAGAAAATCTGGAAATATTTGAATTTTATATTGCAAAATCTCATTCTTTGGCATACAACGATTGCAGATGCCTATAATTACCTTGTCATATAAAAATTGATCATACATTCATACGTAGAGACGGGGAGAGAAAACTTTTCCACTCTAAATGTTTTGCTGACTCTCTGAGCAACCGGTTAAAATGAAAAACTAATCATGGCAGTTATTTGTCACTTTTTCTGTCCTAATGTTTAGTTAAATGTTAATCCATTAAATTTTATAGTCATTTTTATCAAAAACCTGATGTTGATTTATTTGACATATCTCGTTTGATTGAACAAACTGTTCAGTCCTCCTGCCTCATCAGGGTAGCATCATTTCAAACTTAGAAAGGCAACATGTGGCGATGATCTTCAGTCTTTACAGTAACTGCTGATTCAATATTTTCTACCTCCAGTTGAAGTGGTTTATCGTTTGTTTTTTTTCTATTCTCTCTGAGTTTTTTTCTTTCTTCTCCTGTTGCTATTGTTTGCACTGCCAGCTCAGGGGTTGTGTTTAACACTCAGGCCGACTCTGACAGCTCTCACTATGCAGGGCCAGTCCTGCCAAACAGACTTATGAATTCCAAACAGCCTGGAGTCATGCTCCATATTTCATTGAAGTTGAATATTTAAAAAGATCAACCCACTCAAAACCATATAAAACCTATCGTTCTGGGGCCTTGTGTCCTAAAAATAAAATCGCATCTGCCATATCGTATTACAGACAGCCACATCAGCCACCATCTCTTAAGCATTTTCCTCTGTGTTCCCCTTTCTCTCTCTGACAAAGCCCATCTGGTAACCAGCCTGTCTCCATCAACATAGGTTTTTCTCTTTCAAAAAACTGTACACTTCCTTCTGCCTTCTCTATCTCATTCACATCCCTTTTCTTTACTGCTGTCTGAAAATCACAAGTTTCTTTTTTCTCTTTCTTTTGTGTTCCAACTCATTCGTCAGCTGTCCTTCAACCCCTAACTCTTTGCACACAATCACACAGACCACCAACCTAGATGGAAAAAAGGTTCCCCATTTCATTCCAGTGACAAAATGGGACTGGTCTGCCCTTAGAAAAAAAGAAGAAAAAATTATGTTAGTCAAATATATTTAAATTTCTCTAGACTGGGTTTCAGACCAAAGAGTGCCACATCTTGATAAAAATATAACCATATCTAAATGTGAACTTCTGACAAAAGCCCACAGGTTGAATGTTAGTTTAGATGCTTTGACAATTTAAGTAGCTTCCCTGCATTAAAGGAGTATGACAAACATTAAAGGTATAGGGGACAATCTTATATTTCCAGGTGGATCACCTAAATAAGTGGTTCTCCTAATTTTCAATCATTCTGGGGATTTGTTTATGTAAGGCCATCCTATGTGCTCGTCTGTGGTGAGCTACAGTTTCAAAAGATCATTGAAGCGTATGAGAAGTGTAGGAGAAGAAAAGAAAGGCCTTGGAAGAGGCCTTTCTTCCAAGGCCTATATCCCGCAACGCTTTGCCCAGAGAGCTCTCCTCGCAAAGCATTATGGGATTTGCTGTCACAGCGGCCCGCTGTCACCATAAGCTGTCGCTACCCGACAGCTGCGACTAATAAGATGGTGCAGGCACCGCACAGTGGAGGAGTTACGTTACCAACTGAGAGCTTATCTGTCCGAACGGTAAGTTAACTGAGTTCACTATAAAGTCCACTATATAGTCCCCGCTCCATATAGTGGTTAGGGATTTAGGGGTTAGGGCAGAAGTTCGGGCACAGCAAGCTTTTATGAGCTACAGTATGAGAACAGCAACTTTTAAACAGAGCGTGTATGAGGAGAAATGGGCTCATCCATGCTCTCGTGTACGTTTAATAGTCATTCTCTCTCGGGAGCGGGGATTCAGGGTTGTGTATGTGTATTTTTTTTAAAGGTGGAGAGGAAGGGTCTTTTAAAAAATTCGCCCTACATTTAAGTAACTGTAATGTCAATTTTTGTTTTATTATGTTTAATATTTTTCCTGAAAGCAGGCAGACAGGAAATAGGATCAGAGAGAAGGAAAGACATGCGTAAAAGGTTCCAGGCCAGGACTTTGAGCCTGTGGCATTGAGCACGGGTCACACGCTTAACCCATGCAATAACGCCGCACCCGAATGTTAGTATTCTTACAAATTAGGAGACATTCTGCATGCCTGATATTGAAATGTCTTTTAATCAAATGAGCTAACCATAATAGACAAGAGTTAATAGGCAACAAAACTATCTTTTCTTACTTTTTTGACAAAATATAATGGTGCATTGTAACAATCGGAAATATAATGGGAAAAGTAATTTAGTTCAACATTGGAATTGAAGTGGTGAAACTCATAGTGTGTAATTTAAATTCACACAGAGTGGGCGTATTTAAAATATAATTCATTACATCAAATGTTGGTACTTTAAGCAGTGAGATCTGGTGTTAAGTTCAGTAGGAAACTATACTGCATGTCTCTATAAACCTTGTAAAAGCCATTTATTATTTACAAAACTCTGAACAGACAGCTACTTAAGCAATAACCTTAACTGGCTTACTGTAGACCATGACATGTCTGTAAATTAAAAAAATAAGCAGTTTCTTTGTCGATGTAATAAAAATTATCTAGGCTTTCATTTGCTGTAAGCCATCATAAACTCATTTAAAAAAGAAAAACTAATATATATATATATATATATATATATATATATATATATATATATATATATATATATATATATATATATATGAAATATGGTGATTTTTATTCAAAGAAGCTGCAAACATATGAAACTGACTTACCTGTTTAGAAAAATGTTATGTTGTGCTTTTCATGTTTATTATGGATATGGAAAGAAATTTAAAACTGCTTTCGGTGTGCAAACGGTAAAGTGTGCTGGAAAAAATTCAAACCTAAATGAAATCATTAATTAGACCTCCATCTAGACATACCATTGCGCTACATAGAAAAAATTGTCTTTTAATCTACTGACTAGCATGTACAATATGCTAATTTC
Organism: Cyprinodon tularosa; assembly: GCF_016077235.1. Taxonomy (NCBI): domain Eukaryota; kingdom Metazoa; phylum Chordata; class Actinopteri; order Cyprinodontiformes; family Cyprinodontidae; genus Cyprinodon; species Cyprinodon tularosa. The sequence continues at coordinate 292,290 of NW_024039471.1, read as the reverse complement.
ATGCTTCCAGTTGATCTCAGATTTCATCTTTGATGAATAAACATGACACACGCATGTAAAAGACTGCAGGCAGAAGGATGCGCGTACACCCACCTAACAGTTGGCAGTGAACAAAAATGTGATAAAATCAAACCATATCAGAATCAAAACTAGGATAAAAAGCAGAGCATCAGAAAAATTGAAAAAACAGGGCGAACACGACACTAAATAAATAACATTATCATAAATTTGGTTGATTGGGATTGGGATCTACTTTCCATACTTTCCATTCAACAGTAAGACATGTTAAAAACAAATGTATATCCATACAGTGGGATGGGTATGGGTGGGGGGCAGCATGCAATATGAGAGAACAGAGAGCATGCACAAACTGACAAATTTAATTAGATGTTGTTGCTGTACTCTGTGTGGAAAGCAGGCCCTCTCTGCAGCTGTTTCAAAATAAAAGCTTCCTAAGACGTAATTGTGTCATTCAGAAACGGAAGCAAATTAATGTGGACTTATGATTTCCCTGATTTACATGTTAGCCAGCATCAATGCCTCCAAAAAAGAAGAAATCTGAAATGCATCAGTCACATCCAAGACTTTATGTTTTCTATAAATGACTATAGCAGAGGGCTCCCAACGGCTTTCTCTGCCTTTCACACACAAAATTCGGTGCTGCCCTGGCATCATGTTGCGAATCAATCCCCACGTGTTATGTGAGCACAAGCATCGGTCTGTCTATTTTTTCTCAGTGGCTTGATTCAGTGAGTCATCAGAGAAAAGAAAGAAAACTCAAATGGCAGTGCCACAGTGCTTTAGGCTAATATCGCTATGCTCTCCTGCAACCGTCTGAGCTCGCTGACATATCAATGCAATTAGAATCATGGCTGTGTCACAGCGAAGGTCAGCTAGCACCACTCAGACTAACAGAGAGGGGGAGAAACGGAGAGACAGCAAGCAAGTGGGAGAGAGCCAGGGAGGCAGGCTGAGATGAAACAAATTAAGTGACAGGGCAGCATGGTTGGGTTTAACACCGCCTCTGTCCGGGAGCCTCTTCCTCCAACTCTCCAGAATGGCCTAGCAATTAAAAATACATGCATCAGCGATCTATGCGGCTCTTTGTAGGACATCTGATCATGCATTTACAGAGGAAACATGCATGTTAATTCACCAAAGAAAACTTGTCAGGAGAGTCTCAAGCAAAATACTGTCATTGAAACCCCTGCACTTAGAACTGATGGCCAGCAACATTTTTTTTTTCCACTCAAACCTTTAATCAGTGGAGCAAACTAATGATGCAGCAGGAGGCTGTAAATGTCTTGGCCGATGGCCACAAGTTAACCCAAGCCCCTCAATAAGATATAGATCTGTCTAAAGAAAACAGTAATTTATCACACATCCAAGTCATCTGCAAGAGAGACATCTGTAAGCCAAGGACAGACTCGTTGATGAAACTCAACCTTTTATCGATTTTAATCAAAAACGGTGCAAAGATGAGTCTGCATACTTTGCTAGAAGAATGGCAGTAAAACCGTGAAACTATTTTGCACCAACTTGTAAGCCAAGAACTCAAAAACCGAAAACTGTCTTTCAAGCTGTAGCAATGACCTCCGGCTGAAGGAGCCAACACAGGCTGGGTGTATGTGTGCAGGAAAAACATTCCCATCTACAAATAACAATTGAGTGATGGAGGTTTTAGCCGTCCATGTGCTGATAGTTTAGCACAAAAGCATGCTTTGCAAGTCCAGCTTTTTTTGTGGTGTATGTGACATTCATTTTATCACTGCTGAAAGCTCCTGCAGGGCCGACAGATATTCACGCTCACCTCAGATATAGCTTATGTCACTGTTGCTGTAGAGGACAATGGGGCATGTTAAAACTATAAATGGCTGGCAGGTGGAGCAGCCAAAGAGTAAGTTTTTACTCTCAGAAGAGATTAGAAATGTTGACGTAATATAAAAAGGATTGAACTAACAACCTGGTCCTCATGACTAACTGCTGGGATTGAATAAAAATTAGCATTTCAGCTCCTTTAGGGTTTGAGAAAACTCAGAGATGCTTAGAAGTGATGAACAGAACAAGGTACAGGTAGGTAGGGAATCGAAAACCGGTTCCTGTTCAGAACCGGTTCCGTATTTTTCGATTCCATGGCATCGTTTGGCAGCTCGCTGAATGATTCTTTTTTCGATTCCCGCAGCACCAGAGCCGAGAGCGCCAGCTCTGGGGAGCACGACTTACGTCACGTTTTTTACGTAAGTTACGCAACTTACGCAAGTTACGCAAGTTGGAAGAACTATTCGAGGAGGAAGACAACGTGCTGCGGTCACTTTGTGAATCAAAGCCCCGTCTTTCCTTAGCCCAGAGGGTAGATCAGGAAATCCAGCTCTATAAAAGCTTGCCCTCCATCCCCTGCAGGGATAGCGCCACACTGTGGTGGTGGAACAAGCAAGATACGCTGCCCTTGCTATCTGGACTGGCTGAAAACTACCTCTGTGTGCAGGCTTCCTCCACCCCATCTGAGAGGGTGTTCTCCCCGGCTGGAGACACCATAAGCGCTGAAAGATCCCGTATCCTTCCAGAAAAAGCAGATATGCTCATCTTTCTGCAAAAGAACTGTTAATTTTCCCTACTACTGTTTTATAATTAGTATTTTTTGTTATTTAAAATAGGTTATTATCCCATCATTTGTTATTAGACATGGTTGGTTATTAAGTTTGTTCTTGTATTCATTTTTCATTTAAACACAGATGTTACTCCAGTTTCACATTTCCTGTGGACATCTTGATCTTTTTGAGTTTGTAAGATTGTGCAATAGTTAAGTAAACAAAGTTGATTCTGATAATCAAACTGTTTGTTCTCCTTTTTCCCCCAAATTGGAATCGAAAAAAGAATCGATTAAGAATCGAATCGTTTCATAGAATCGAAAAGGGAATCGGAATCGTGAAAATCTTTTCAATTCCCAACCCTACAGGTAGGTGCCTGATAATCATCTTTACCTCATTAAGTCAAACTTTTATATTCTCCTCTAAGTTTATTATATAAGAAAATGTCACAAATGAAATGATTAAATAAAAAAAATCTATTTACTATTAAGAAATTCTGCTTTTACATCATGGAATAGTAAATGTTGGAAATTCCAACCTCTTTTTCTGATCAAGTATGTACGTTTGAAAGCTTTTTTTTTCCCAATTCCAAACCTTTCAAAACTGCATACGAAGATTTTATTAAGCTTTCCTTCTTTTTGTATTTCTCAGTAATATTTGCATATCGACAGGTTTGTTGATTATCACTTTGCTTAGAAGGAAAGCTGCATGTTTTAAATCATACAACTATTACAGCTCTCATCTTTTATTCAGCAATGTCACATGTCAGTAAATATCCCCCTAATGGTTATTTGTGTTCTTTAATAAGCCAATAAGGTAAGCAGCAGCTCAGTCTAAGACATTAGAACATGAAGGGAGGCGCCTCCAGCACATTCCTAGCCGTAATTATCACATCGAACAGCATTCAGTAAACACACACACACACACAAGTCTAACTCCAGAACAAAGAAGAAGAGAGGGAGGGTGAACAGTAAATAACTTCTGAAAAGGCAAACCATCATAACAGCATGTATCACCCTCTGTTCGGAAAAGTCAGCAAAGCTTTGGTGTTCTTTTCTGTTTCTGGCATTGATCAGACTGGGAGGAAAAAGGTAGTGAAAGCAAAGCTTATATGAGCACATGTCTGTTGAATTCTAGCAGGAGTTTGTTTGTCTGAAGCAACTTAATCATAATTGAGAAGAAAGAAATAGTCATGTCCGCAAATATGCTCAAACTCGTTCATAACAAAGAATAAAACAACCCCCAGGCAAACAAATCTCAGTTTCTTACAATGCCACCATAAACAAATTAGGGAAAAGCAACTCTGCAGAGCTGCTGAACAACAACAGCAAACAAAAAGCATATATTTAGTTTGTGATAAATAGATTTTGAAATGAAGTAGAAAAGATTGTTAATATTGACAAATGCATTTGGCAAATTAAGATGCACGAAAAAAAAAAAAAAAGGGCTGTAGGATTTTAGTAAATCTTAAAAGTACGATGATTTGCCTTTGGGATCAATAAACACAGTGACAATAAGTTTGGATAAAAGGAATCTACTTTTGCCTCTCGTGTCTTTCTAATGTACAATTCCTAAGACCTTTACCATATCGGTCACTGTAATCTGGGTCCAGAGAGGCCATCTGTTGCATTGAGGCTCCAACAGCTTAATACTGGCATGCAAAGCGTGAACCCATGACACACAGAATATTATAGCCCCCAATGCCTGCACTCTAATGTGATGATGGTTTATCCGTGGCATATTGTGCAGCCCCAACATAAATGTTTGTATTCATTACTGACACCACAAAGGATTTTAGCCCCTAAATTACACGCTACTATGTATCATGTCAGTGATTTTTAGGTCACTACAGAGGCAGATATTTAAAACTCAAAAAGGATTTGGTTTAATAATATAACTCTGGGAAGAATAAAACTACATGGTAATTCAGAGAAGCAACTATTAAGAGGTGCTTGACTAAAAATCACAGGAACCTTAATGTCTTTTCTTTTTCTTTTCATCCAAAATTACAGCAGCTGTAATAAACACGGAGTGCTACCCGAATGCAGGTTGCCAAAGAAATTGTTGAACTGGTTCCTCCGTGATGTATAATTTGTAATCATTATATGACGGATGAACATTTAGAGCTCATTAACTACTTTTATTTTCAAGTAGAAAACGTTAATTCAGACATGGTAATGACTTCACAAGTGTCTCGAAGTCTCCACCTTCTACCACGGTGAGTACATGAGCTCTTGAAACTAGACCCGTTATTACAAACCTGCAAATATGCAGTCTTTTTTTTTTCTTCCTCCTCTTCTTTCTCCTGTTGAACCTTTTATGTCTTAAGGTTAATTGAAATGAACTGATCCAGTATTTGATGCCAGCAGACAGCACTCATTATGGTGATCCAGAAAACTGATCTCCTGACTGTGAGACTCTGACAATTAATGCCGCCTCCCACTCATTTAGGAGTTAACCGAGGACAAACCATACATGAGCAATGATAATGAAGAAATAACATGCATTGAGCTAAAGGGGTAGGCCCTAAGAAGAAGCAGAGAAAATTTGAAAGTAAGAGCTGAGCTGCATAAAATCAATGACGATAATAAAAGTGCTCAGAGTCTCAGAGGTTACCCACAGCTCTAGGTGGAACTGATCTCACACAGGGCAGATCATCTGGTGTAGAGGAAAACTTTACATTGTTTAGAATGTTTAGAGTCTTACATCTGTATACACAGAAGGAAAATGAAAGCAAATGTAGTGTTTACATACCTGGTATATGCTCTTTTTGAACCACATCTACACTTGCTTAAGAAATGGTCTTTCAGGTATGGTTCAAAGATGAAATACATTAGCAATTGTTCAATGTTATCTAATAATTGTGCTAATGGACAGAAAAAAGAAAAACAAACAAAACAAAACAAGACCCCCATTTGAAAAAAGTGGAACTTGACCTCTAATAATATCTTTACGAGGTAGGAAAATATCCGAGATAATGGGTTTGTAAGGACCTGAAGATTTCTGCAGCAAGCGAGGAAAACACATCCTGTTCAGCCTATAATAGGCATGCTATTTACAATGCTAAAGAAAATGTAAAGGCAAAATGAAAAGTGTTTTAAAGCCTATATAATTTATAAAATAATGATAAAAAACAACATATTACTTAGATTACATTTGTGATGAAGGTTTTTTTTTTTTACTCCCTTCCTTTGCGATCATCCAAGCAGAGAGGATTCAATAACAACTGAGCATTTCATTCAGTAAAGAAGTTGTTAAATTTTGTAAATCCAAAGTCGTAAATCCAAAGGATCAATGAATTTAATTCAAATTTGAATTGGTTTACATATATAGCTAAATAAAGATTGTAAAGAAGAAGCGGTCATTGCAATGGTTCCGAAATTTGGACCCATAAAATAAGATTAATAGAGATTTCCAGTGCTAACTAGGTAGTTGGTTGGAGGCTTCTCTAATAGCTCAGATGCATTTTAATCAAAATAAACTATTGGAGGTTACTTATTAATTAAAGCATTTCAATTATTTTTTTGCTAATTATTATTTGCATTTCTAAACCCAGCCACCATCACAACCACACGAAGCTATCATTTAAGCCCAGACAGAGATTGCTGCAGGAAAGACCCCCAACATATCTTAATTTTACCTTTTTCTCATACCGAGTTAATCATTACAGCTTGAGGCACTTTTACAATAAAGTTTTCCTAAATTAGCATAAAAACAAATGCTGACATTAAAGGAACCTTTTTAATGTGCAGAAAATACAAAGGAGTATTGTGGCCATTGAGGAGAACAAGAAGTAATCTGTGGTAGAAAAATTAATTTTCCACATTTTTTATTATGTTTTCAGTAATCTCATTTTAGGGCTCTTTTTAGGTCACATCCTATAGTATAAAAACTTATCTCAGGTTAAAAGACATTGTCAGATAATTTTGTCAAATAGAAACTTAATCCTGGCTTATATTCAAGCTGAGTTCTTTACAAGTCAGCTCCTTCTTATTAGTCTTTATTAATATGTTACAAACAACTATTTAGAGCAAAGCCTTTCTGTTCTCGTCAATTTGTACACAGACCGCTCGGCTAAAGCATGCAGTTGTTGCCAATAGATGCTGCCTTGTAAACAGGTAGACCTGGAACAGAACCAGAGCAATCAAGCCGGAGACCTTTGAAACAGGCTGCTGTGTGAAGCCAGTTGGTGGCTGCTAATGGTAATTTGCCTTAGGAGGGTGGATTAAGAAAAAAAAGAAGAGAGAAATAGACTTTGTGGAGATCATGTTTTTCTGTCAGCATGCACACGCTCACTGCTGTGAATCAAAGATGGGATGGGAAGAAGAAAAGAATGCTAAAAGAAAAATGCAGTTGGCAAGGAGTGACGCTTCCTCATCTTGTAAACAGGCAGGTGCAAATTTTCTAAATTTGATTCAACAAAGTTCAAAATGTTTTTATATGCATACATTCATCAAATTTCTATTCACAGTACCGGAGGCAGAATGACAGCCAGTTTGTAGTGCATATCAAAATCTTATAAATCTATCACTCCCAACTATCCTGATTCCATTACACCTAGATTACACGACTTGTTGAAGTAATGTAGGAAACAGATGTACACATGAAATTTCGCTGTCGTAAAATCGCCCCGAGACACAAACCATCGTACACAGACACATCATGCTAATGTCTCCTCCTTTGTGGCTCCTTTTCAAAATGCTAGTGGTATTTTACACTGGAAGACTGTGACGAATCCTGACAGTATTTCCCTTGTTGCTACCCCCCCCCCTCCCCCTCCGTCATGCAGAAGATCTTTCAGCAGCAAATGGGCAAAATGCCGTCTAGTATTCTACACACCAGGCAGCGCTCTGTAGTCCCACTTTTCTCTACTGTCAGTAAAAGTTACTTTTATAAAATTATTTTGTCCTCTTATGTTTGAACATCTCCCCCTGCCTTGTTGCCAAGGCTTTGGTATTTGGATACACATAAAGCAAAGAAGGTGAGGTTTGATTTATTTGTTTGTCAACCCACAAAGTGCATAGGCCAGAACAGAAATATTTAGTTTTAGAGAAAGTATGCACTACAACTTTAGAACTAAAGGATACTTATAAACAGAAAGAGACAAGAAAAAAATATGAAAAAGAAAAAATGCTGCGGTAGGGTTCAAAGTGCTTACATATATTTAATGCAAATGTAAATCCCTTTACAGGTGCTGGTCATAAAATTAGAATATCATGAAAAAGTAGATTGATTTCAGTAATTCCATTTAAAAAGTGAAACTTGTATATTATATTCATACATTACATACAAACTCATATATTTCAGATGTTTATTTTGTTTAATTTTGATGATTACAAATGACAACAAATGAAAATCTCAAATTCATCATATCAGAAAATTAGAATATTGTGAAAAGGTTCAAAATTGATGGCCCCTGGTGCCACACTCTAATCAGCTAATTAACTCAAACCACCTGCAAAAGCCTTTAAATGGTCTTTCAGTCTAGTTCTATAGGCTACACAATCATGGGGAAGACTGCTGACTTGACAGTTGTCCAAAAGACGACCATCGACACCTTGCACAAGGAGGGCAAGACACAAAAGGTCATCGCTAAAGAGGCTGGCTGTTCACAGAGCTCAGTGTCCAAGCACATTAATAGAGAGGCGAAGGGAAGGAAAAGATGTGGTCGAAAAAAGTGTACAAGCAAGAGAGATAACCGCACCCTGGAGAGGATTGTGAAACAAAACCCCTTCAAAAATGTGGGGGAGATTCACAAAGAGTGGACTGCAGCTGGAGTGAGTGCTTCAAGAACCACCACACACAGACGTATGAAAGACATGGGTTTCTGCTGTCGCATTCCTTGTGTCAAGCCACTCTTGAACCACAGACAGCGTCAGAAGCGGCTTGCCTGGGCTAAAGAGAAACAGGACTGGACTGCTGGTGAGTGGTCCAAAGTCATGTTCTCTGATGAAAGTAAATTTTGCATTTCCTTTGGAAATCAAGGTCCCAGAGTCTGGAGGAAAAGAAGAGAGGCACTTCATCCACGTTGCTTGAAGTCCAGTGTAAAGTTTCCACAGTCAGTGATGGTTTGGGGTGCCATGTCATCTGCTGGTGTTGGTCCATTGTGTTTTCTGAGGTCCAGGGTCAACGCAGCCACATACCAGGAAGTTTTAGAGCACTTCATGCTTCCTGCAGCTGACCAACTTTTTGGAGATGCAGATTTCATTTTCCAACAGGACTTGGCACCTGCACACAGTGCCAAAGCTACCAGTACCTGGTTGAAGGACCATGGTATCCCTGTTCTTAATTGGCCAGCAAACTCTCCTGACCTTAACCCCATAGAAAATCTATGGGGTATTGTGAAGAAGAAGATGCAATACACCAGACCCAACAATTCAGAAGAGCTAAAAGCCACTATTAGAGCAACCTGGGCTATCATAACACCTGAGCAGTGCCACAGACTGATCGACTCCATGCCACGCCGCATTGCTGCAGTAATACAGGCCAAAGGAGGCCCAACTAAATACTGAGTGCTGTACATGCTCATACTTTTCATGTTCATACTTTTCAGTTGGCCAACATTTCTATAAATCCTTTGTTTTTATTGGTCTTCAGTAATATTCTAATTTTCTGATATGATGAATTTGAGATTTTCATTTGTTGTCATTTGTAATCATCAAAATTAAACAAAATAAACATCTGAAATATATGAGTTTGTATGTAATGTATGAATATAATATACAAGTTTCACTTTTTAAATGGAATTACTGAAATCAATCTACTTTTTCATGATATTCTAATTTTATGACCAGCACCTGTATTGTCCCACAATGGGGAAATTAACTCTCTGACCCATACCCTTGTGGATCAGTGGGCTGCAATTGTGCAGCGCCTGGGGAGCAGTGTGGGGTTAAAGTCGTAGGGAAATCATATTTAAATGTCAAATCATTCTGGCTTAAAGATGTATAGAAATGTACTCTTTATCAGACGATATTGTCCCAGAATTTAGAAAATTTCTATAAAAAAAAAAAAAATCCCGTCTTAAAATCTGTGTTGTATTTTTTTCGTTATCTTATGCAGGCCAGTTAATTATACATCAGCCTGAAGACCTAAATTCGGCCAATCATATCAACGGTCATCTGCGACCATTGTCACCTTGATTCATATTTCACAGCCAATATAGACAACGGTTGAAATAAGAATCTTCGCAGAGTAGTGGTGATCGTTACAGGTGTATAGTTGGAGAGCGAATTGTTGGCCATTTCTCAATTCACAAGAACGTGAGTGTGGATTCGTGTCCTCGCCAAGTATGTTCTTGAGAGGAACATAGAAAAATGTGGACTTGGGGAGAACGGGAGCACATAGAATAAATATGTGTCAATTTTAAATTATGCATTAAATCGATAAATGGGCCACATAGTGACGCTTAAAAGTATAATGTTCTCAACTGAAATGATCTTAAAACGTTCTTTTATTGAACAACAGCAACAGAAAAGAGAACTTAACTGAATACACAGAGCACTGTGAGTGCTCCATCAAAAGGAGACGGAGATGACTCATCCACGACCTCCGATACAAAACCCTCCTCCTCTTGCATGTTTCTGCTGTACATAGTGTTCCCTGACAGTGTTGTTTCTAAGTCACTAATTTAGTGCTACTTGTTCCCAATGTAATTTCCCGTTAGCAACCTACTAAGTTGCTAACTGGTTAGCAAGATGCTTCCAAGACATCGGCCACAACCAGACTTGCTTGAGAACCTTCCGCTACAATAATCCCGCCGCCTTGATAAACGACCTATCAAATTCACTTTATTCACTCGTGTAAAGTCGGGCACGACTCGGGAGAATTCGGAACTGCAACGTTTGGAACAGCCGTTTCCCTACGACTTTAAGGGTCTTGTTCACAGACCCGGAATTCAGGCTGTGGGGATCGAACCGGGTACTAGCAACCTTCTCAGAGCACAAGCACATTTCTTTAACCACTCCCCAATGTGTTAATTCTGTACTTCATCAGCAAAATATACAGTTACAAAGTTATTTTAGAGAATAAAATACTGAATGCTATTAGAAATGTATTTATTCAAATGGGAACCTGTAAGAAGAAAAAACTTCAATGGAAATAAGGTAACAAAACAACGTCTTGACAATATTTTTCCCCCATAATCTTATTTTCCATTTCCATTATTATCCAAACCCAGAGAATAATGAAAACTAATTCCAGATTTTTTTAAAACTGTGTAGGAATTCTAAGATTCATACATTTCTGCATACCCTTACATGAATGAAGGAAACTGATAACAGGAAAAGGAGAAAGGACCAACAAAAGTTACTGGGAAGCAGAGAGAGAGAGAGAGAGAGAGAAGAGTAGGCTTTTATTTTAACCTGTCAACAGCATTTAGACCTATAAACACATACAGAGCCACAGCTTCAGGGCACAGGGACAATATTGGTCATGCTGTGTGTGGTTGTGCGTGATGGATGATTCATCACATATCTCCAAGTTGTCACCAGGGTGTTGGCCATGTCTTTACCTAGGCTGACTTTAATCCTCCATGAGAAATCACAGACTTATGACTACAAGTTTAATGCTTCAATCCAGTGTGAATGTAATTGTCTGGCTTTCAAGGTTAGAAACGGAAATATAACCCACCCATTCCAAAAAAAAAACAGAAAAAAAAAATCTTATTTTACACAGTTTTAATATGATGTTAAACCACAAATAAAACCTTATTGGTGTAAAAGGCTATTTGATAATGAAGGAAATAGGGTGTAATAATGTGGCAAAACAACTTAATTCATCACCTGGACAGTTTTTTTTTTTTTTGTAAATGCATAATGTCTAAATGAGCTACAGTGAATTATTTTCTCAGATGCAAATATAAAATGAGTAGTCTATGTAAATGTTCACAGACAGAAAGGTAGATTATTTAAACACACCCAGGTCTGTTTTGTATTCCTGACAATGACCCCTAAAAAAAAAAAGAAATCCCATCTGCAGTGTTGTCCAGGTTTTACATTGTGGAAAATTAAGAGCACCAACGTAACATGAAATTCACGGTCGAGAGAACCATTAGAGTGTGTTTGTGTGTGTGTGTCTAAAGGAGGGAGAGACTATTTGTGAATTACAAGGACATTTGAGAAAATGGAACTGGTAGTGTTTTATATCATTTGTCATCATGGTGTCAAGCAAAGCATGCATTTGTGCTGTGTGTAATGAACAATATGCAAATCCTTAGTGAGTTTGCAGGCACTCTGGCTGACTAGAATGAAAGCAGCTGTTAAGCAGTAATAAAATGAGATTCAAATTCAAACATCCCAAGCCCGAGATGTGAACAAGGTACAATAATGAATTGATTACTATCAATAAAGGTGCTTCCCAGATGCTTCTTGATTTATATGTGCGGATAAAAATTAAAACAAGAGCATTTCTTAAGTGGCATTTATACTCTGAATGGATTTTATCGACTAAAGCGCAAAAAACTTTGAGATTTTAAAATAATTTCATCTTTTCACTGGAAGCGTATACAATAAAAAACTGTTGTTTATTTGATCCGCTATGCAGTCACTGACGAGTTGCTTTTCCTTCTGGTAGTTCTATATACGGCCAGCTGTCTTTATCTCCAACTGATAAACCATGGAAACAAAACAGAAAAAAAAAAAGGATGCTGCAACAGAGCAAAAGAGAGGGAGGAGGAGAGTAAGTGAGAGAGCAATACCTCACATGACTATAGCCTGCCAGTTTGGCTCTGCAAGACAGTGACCTTGTTTGCATGATTAGTAGAACCACTGAGGCGTGACTGGCCTTGTAACATTATTCTCCCTCTCTCTTCTTCCTTCCTGTCATCTCTTATTCATCACTCTTGTTTTTCCTTCATTCTCCTTTCCCTCTTTTTGGCCTTTGTTTTTAAAGGGGTTTGACAAACCACTCCATTTACGCAATTAAATATGAAAATGTTTTAATGTTTAATTAAGGAGTTCAGACAGCATTTTATATCTAGTTGGGAATAGAATGGTTGAAATATGAAAAAATAATGTTAAGCAACAGCTGAACGTAGAGTCTGCTGAAAATCCGGTGACTGGACAGCGAGGGTGAGTTTTGAGTTGGCTTCTACAGACAGTATCTATCCATCCTTTAATCCAATTTTTCTCAGAGGGTCAGGGGTTGGGTTCTAGTGTCAGTCTTTAGAGCTCATTGGACAGAATGCAGGGTACACCATGGACAGGTCGTCAATTCATCACAGCGTAAGACAGAGACACAAAGGGAAAACAGCCTTCCTCACACGCACTCATGCCACAAGCAGTTTAGAGTAACCATTTACCTTTTTGGAAACTCTCTACACTCCTTTTATATTTTCATGGCAGAAAACAGATGATGGGCCTTGTTTAAACGTATAATTACTGGGAAAGATAAGGTGAGATAGTTTTTCCTACCCTAAGTTTGCAGTTCATAAACAGTGCTCAATGTAATCTCCTGCTAGCCTGCAAGTTTTTCTTTTTTAAACCCCAAGAAATCTCTTTCGATTTTCCACAGCGGAAAACTACTCACAGAAATATAGGAATTTTTGTCTCCATTTCTTTTCAGTCATTCTAAATCGAGTTTTTTCCATAGACACATGATTGAGATAGAACAGCTCTGACCTTAAGGTAATCATTTGAGATGGGCTGATGCAGCTAGAGTCAGGTGAAGACATTTGAATGACAGGGGTAAAATGGTAGTTGACGGCACACCAGTTAGGGGGTGGTTTCACCTGTCATCTCTGTCAACATGGGAATGGAAGAAGGACCAAGGAGAACTCTGTGTGTGGATGGCAAAGAATCTGTGTCTGAAAGAAGGGGAATATGGTGACCAAGTCAAGAAAAAAATGCAATACTAAGCAACAATTTATAGCAGGTTTTAGTGATATAAATAGAAACCATACTTACATAAAACTAAGTTTTTCCTAATCTTAAACAAAAACAGGTAGAATATTAGGGGCAGGCCTTTGTAGTGCCTTTGATTGTTATCATGGAAATTAGACATCAATTTTTTTACCCAATCCATGAACCATAGTTGAAGGCTTTAGGCTTGACATAAACATTTTTTTTTTTTTTTCCAACTTTCTTTATTTAATTTTACAACTTGACACACAACAAACAATGAAAACACAGTAGTTTTCAAAGAAGTACAAGCTAATTTCTCCCAGAACCCAACCCACCCCAAACACACCCTGTCCAGGTCCAAGCACAGGACAAACAGCCTGCTGGGATCCAGTCCCTATAGCAGTTTCTAACAACACAACTTACACACACATCCATCCACCCATATTCGAAAGGAGGCAGGAAAAGAGATTTAAAAATAAATAAATAAATAAATAAAAATAATAATACTGATACTAAGTAAATAAATAAATATGTACTTAAGCATGCATATTATTAAGTTAAACATGTATATAAATAAATTACAAATGAAAAAAAAAAAAAAAAAAAAAATAAAAAAAAAATAAATAAATTATAAAACGAAGAGTATATATCGGTTAAAAAGAAAAGAAATGGGTTGGATATCAATGAGAAGGCCTATAGATAATTTAATTTTCTTCTGAATCAGGTAGCAAGGTCATGTTACCCACAATAGATAGGAAAGGTCTCCAAGTCTCCATAAATCTACTGGAGGAACCCTTAAGTGAAAATTTGAGTTTTTCCAGCTTCAGGTTGTAAAGAACTTCTCTGACCCAATAGTCATGAGACGGGGGGACGTTTAGTTTCCATCTAAGTAAAATAAGTCTTCGAGCCAAAAGGGAAGTGAAGGCTAGGGCTCGTTTCAAAGAACGCGAAAGGCCCGGGTCTGGAGGGATGCCAAATATAGCCGATAATGGATTGGGGAGAATTGTCTGATTATATGCTTGGCTTAGTGTTTTAAAAATGTTACCCCAATATCCGGTTAGCTTTGGGCACGCCCAAAACATGTGGGTATGGTTAGCTGGTGACTGTCCGCACCTATTGCAAATGTCGCTGACTGATGGGTAAATCTTTGCTAATTTTGAGTTTGTGTAATGCGCTTTATAGAATATTTTGCACTGTATTAAAACATGCCGGGCACAGATCGAGGACTTATGAATTAAGTTCTTAGCAGCCTCCCACTGCTCCTCATCCATCCCAGCACCCAACTCCCCCTCCCATGCTGTTTTAACAAAGGCTGCAGGTCTTGAGGTGTTATTATTATTGATAGAATTATATACAAATGAAAAAAATTTTTTCCGTTGTGGGTCTAATTGTAGAAGAGTATCTAAAAGTGTTTCAGGGGGTCGATTAGGAAAATGTGGAAACACCTTTTTAACGTAATCCCTGGCCTGAAAGAACCGAAAGAGATGAGAATTAGGCAGTTGGAATTTTGATGAAAGTCCAGCAAAGGATGAGAAGATATTATTGTTATAAAGATCCTTTACAGTCTTGATCCCTCCGTCGTGCCACAAGTTAAAAACTGAATCTGTGACTGAAGGCATGAAGTTACAATTTTTAGCTAAGGGGGTTTGTATCGAAGGTCCATGCAGGCCAAACTGTTTCCTGAATTGGATCCAAATCCTTAATGTGGCTTTAACAATGGGATTGTTCTCTATCAGGGAGAGGGGAAGGGGGAGCTGAGAGCAAAGCAGAGAGGACAACGAATAACGGCTAGATGCCCTTTCAATCTGCACCCAGGCAGGTGAAGCCTCAGCATCACACCCCCAATATAATAGTTTCTGTATATTAGCTGCCCAGTAGTATTGCCTAAAGTTGGGAAGAGCAAGTCCACCCTCACAAGTTGGGGACTGTAGCACTGATTTACGAAGTCTGGCAGGTCTTTTAAGCCATAAGAATTGGGATATTTTCTTATCCAACTTGTCAAAAAAGGACTTTGTAATTAGTATAGGAACATGTTGAAAAAGGTAGAAAAATTTAGGTAAAATTATAATTTTAACCAGGTTCACCCGTCCCATCAAAGATAATGGTAATAAGGACCACCTGTCAAAATCTTTCTCCATGTTCTCTAATAACGGGGAAAAATTCTTGTTCATCATGCTGGACATAGAAGAACAAACAAATATCCCTAAGTAACGAAACCCTGCTTCAGCCCATTTAAAGGGTGAAATTGAGCGAGGAAGGTTTCCTGCCAAAGAGTTCAAGGGAAATAATTGGCTTTTCTGATAGTTGATCTTATAACCAGAAAACTTGCTATACTGTTCTAGAATGTTAAGGAGCACTGGAAGAGATGTATGAGGATCAGAAATGTATAAGAGTAAGTCATCCGCATAAAGGGACACCTTATGGGTTACACCTGATCTCAGAATACCCTTAAAGCCCTCCTCTGCACGCAACCAAATTGCCAGAGGGTCTATTGCGATAGCAAATAGCAAGGGAGACAGAGGGCATCCTTGCCTCGTGCCCCTTCCAAGAGGAAAGGGTGAAGACACCGTGTCATTTGTTTTAATTGAGGCCACTGGTGATGAGTACAACAGCTTAACCCAAAGGATAAAATTATCAAAACCAAATCTTTCCATTACTTTATATAAAAATCCCCATTCGACCCGATCAAAAGCCTTTTCGGCATCGAGAGATACAATTATTTCAGGTGATAAGGTGCCTGGCGTATGAATAATATTTAGAAGCCGTCTGGTGTTATGGAATGATTGTCGCCCGGTCATAAAGCCTGTCTGATCTAATGAAATAATGCGGGGAAGTACCCGCTGGAGGCTTGCAAGAATTTTAGATAGAATCTTCAAATCTACATTTAGGAGGGAAATAGGTCTATAGCTACTACACAGTGAGGGGTCTTTATCATTCTTAAGGATCAGCGATATTGTAGCCTCTGATAAGGTGTTAGGCAGGCGCTGGTTTGAGAAGGCCTCATTATACACATCCGTTAATATTGGCGCCAAAAGATCCCCATTGGCCTTATAATATTCTGAGGTGAAACCATCTGGGCCAGGAGATTTGCCCAAACTTAAAGATTTGATAGATTCTTGCACCTCCATTATAGTGATAGGCCCACCCAGACCTCCCCCCAGTTCACCATCTATCCTTGGAAAGATGATATCATCAAGGGAGTCATGTGACAAGGAAGGGGCTAGGGAGGTATATAGTTCTGAAAAGAAAGACGCAATTCTATCATTTATCTTCCTGGGATCAGAAAGAATCTCCCCTGTAGCTGATCTGATGAATGGGATTAATTTGGAAGTTGCCTGAGCTCGCGCTTGGAAAGCTAAAAGCCTCCCCGCTTTGTCACCAGATTCAAAGAACCGCTGTCTTGTCTTGGTTAGCTGAAGTAGAGCAATCGTAGATGTAGTAAGATTGAAATCGGTTTGAAGTTTTACACGTTCATTGTAAAGGTCAGGATCCGGGTTGGTTGAATATCTAGAATCCACCTCTTTAATCTGGTTCAGTAAATCATTGGTGTAATGTAACCTCTTCGCTGTCAAATTAGAAGTAAAGCTAATGAGCTGACCTCTTATATATGCTTTGGAGGCTTCCCAGAGGGTGCTTCTCGATATATCAGGTGAGTCATTAAGATCAAAGTAGAGTGAAAGTTGATTTTTTTAAAACTATTTATAGTCTTCCTCTGTAAGCAGTATAGAATTAAATCTCCAAAATTTAAAACGAGATTGACAGAGTAATTCTAAATCTAAGGAGACTGGAGAGTGGTCAGATATAGCTATAGAGTGATAATCACAGGCTTTAACTTTAGAAAGCAGTCTTATATCAATAAGGAAAAAATCTATGCATGTATAGGTATGGTGGACATGGGAAAAGAAGGAAAACTGTTGAAGTGCCGGGTTCCTATGTCTCCACGGATCTACCAGTCCCAACTCAGTTTTATAAACATTAAGACTTTTTGCAGCATTAGATAATGAGATTGTTTTTTTGAAGATCTGTCCAAAAGGGCATCCTGAATCATATTAAAGTCTCCTCCTAAAATTAAATAATAGTTTTCAATATCAGGCATAGGCGAAAAGAGTCTAGACACAAAGGTGTCGTCATCCCGATTTGGACCGTAGACGCAAGCTAGTATGGCCAGAGAATTTTGTAGTTTGCCGAACACAATTATGTAACGGCCCTCCGTGTCCGCTATTATTTTGTGTTGTTCAAACATAATATTATTACGAATAAGTATGGCTGTGCCTCGAGCCTTGGCGTTGAATCTAGAGTGAAATATATGGCCAATCCAGCTTCTTTTAAGTCGCATTATTTCTCTATTACGAAGGTGTGTTTCTTGTAAGAAGAATATGTCCCCTTTAAGTTGCTGCAAGTGAGCCATGACCTTAGCAATCTTAGTGGCATTTCCCAGACCTCTCACATTCCACGAAACAACCCTCAGATTATTACCTGTGCTGGTCATACCTTATTATTCCGCAAAAGATGTATACATTGCAGTATGGCAGACCCAATTTGGCTGAATGGAGATTGATACTTGGTATATTGTTGGCCAACAACTGTAAGAGAAGAACACAAAAAAAAAAAAAAAAAACACGCACACACCCATTTATACCACGAGTAACAACACACGCATCTGAACCCAGCCCCCCTTTAAAGCAAAAACCAACATTTAAGTGTCCATTGCACAGCAGGGCATCTTCTATCCCCTGCGAGACTTCCCTCATCTTAGACTAACACTTTCCTCTTCCCAAAATTAGAATGGTCACTAGTCGGAAGGTAACCAGCTCAAACCAGATAGCCATTAATTCAACCAGTGTAACTGCAGAGGAACATCTGAAAAACTCAATAACTAAGTAAAATCAAAATAATATGCTAAAACGCCTCAAGATAGTTATGCTGGCTCTGAATACGTAGTCAATAGGTCACACACACTGGCAGTACAACCAGAGTAAATACAAGTAATCAGGTCCAGGGCTTATTTTAATTGTATAGGTTAATCGGAATAATAACAACAATGAAGTAAAACATTTCTAGAGACAGCTTTAGTCAAGCTATGAAGAATTATCTGAGATCTAGAAGTGGCTAGATTAATACACACAGAAAAGAGAGAAACAAAAAACCCTTGGATGCAGCCAACCATTATTCCACTGACAGGCCAGCGGTAGGCGGATGACAGCCAATATAGCGCTTGGCGACCTCAGGTGAAGCCAGGAACTTTCGATTCCCATCCTCGGTCATGATGAATAGTTTGGCTGGGTAGCGCAAAGTGGGTTTGAGTCCTCGATCATACAGTTCTTTCATGATCCCACGGTAAGCTGTGCGCTGCTGTAAGACCTCTGGGCAGTAATCTTCAAAAATATGGAACGAGGTACCTTTGTACTTCAACTTGCCTCGTAATTCTCTGGCTTTGCGTGTAACGAGCTCCCTGATCAGATAGTTGTGGAAACACAAGATTACGGCTCTGGGTTTCTCACCGGCGCCCGGTTTCGCCGTCAGCACCCGGTGTGCTCGATCCAGCTCTGGAGCCTTTTTCAACACATCTTCCCCGAAGACCTCCAGCAGTAGTTGAGAGAAAAATGTTGTCGGATGTGATCCTTCTATGCCTTCAGGAAGTCCCACCAACCTAGCATTGTTGCGGCGGCTCCTACTTTCCAAGTCAATTAGCTTAGCTTTCAGCCTGTTTTTGTCTCCGGTCACTGTAGCTAGCTCAGCTTGAATTGCCTGTATGTCATCGCTCATGGTAGTGGCCACATTTTCCAGTGATGTAATTTGCTGGTGGTGGGTAGTAATGGTAGATTCAAAGTGCTCCAGTTTTGTTTCAAGTTTAGTAAACGCCGCATTGAACTCCGCTGAGAGGGATTTCTTGTGTTCGGCTAACGTAGCCGTTAGCACAGCCATGATGTTCCCCTCGTCTTTTTTCTGCTCTTCTTTCTTTGTTCTGCTGGTCATCGTTTAACTAACTGGTCAGGGTTCCAGTGTAACTTTATAGATATTATTGATTTAACAGACACAAAGTGAAAATTAATAGAGTAATAATGTTCGAGGTGGGAGCTTAGGAAAAAGCGTCTACTCCATCTTGCGGTCCAACCGGAAGTCACATAAACATTTTTAAATGTATTTTATATTATTTACCAAGAAATAAGCAGCAAAAAGAAAGAAATAAAATTTCCATGTTTTTTAAAGTAAGGAATGTGATTTATGTCGAAAATGATAAACTCTAATTGGTCACATTTATACGACCCCAAAACTGACAGCAGGCTATGGTTGGTTGTTTTTACACATAAAGAAACCTTCATTTTTATTTTATTTCATTTCATACAGTAACAAGTATATTTGAAAATATTGCTTAACACACATAATGTGTACAGCAACTTTGGTCTTGTGGGTGTTTAAAGTTTTCTATAACTCAAGGTATAAGGTATTACAGTAGGTGTAAATGGTGTGGTATGGCAAGGAGGCTATTTAGTCCTGTTTTATAATATCTGCTAAAGAAGCAATTTATTGCATTTCACAGTAATTTTGATAATTCTATTTTATAAGTAAAACTAACTAGTAATGCATAGTAATCCTTAGTATTATACAATACACACTTTAGAGACCTGGACACAGACACACACACTGATAGCTTTGTGTCCAGACAACAAGCCCTGTGCCAACTGTTTAATGACCATTAGCTGGCACACTAACATGAGCAAACTCTGGACCACATCACTGTTTGATGATTAGCTACATCCCACTGGGGAGATACACATGGACCAACATTCCCTCAAATCAATAGCCATAGAGGAAAGAAGATACTGTATGCAGAGTAAATAATGGGTTTATTCCCAGCCCACATAAGGATTTAAAAAATGTTTTTGTTTATTGGTTGTACAGTTTTTACTTTACTGCTAATTTTGCTTCACTTATTTCTTTACTGTTACAAGTCTTTATTACTCCTTTCCCATTACAGCAAGTCCCTCAGGACAATACAAACCGCCTGTGCTTATTTTTTTGATCATAATGTTATTTTAATGTTTCTGCTTCTTTGAACTATTTGTGTCTTCCCATATTATTGTAATTTTTCTTCTGATCACAAGCAGCTATTACTCAATTGTGACAGCGCAACTAACGGGTTCATTTTTTTAGCTGACAGTGTGCAGCGTCTTTTGCTGTAGACATAAAAATAGGTTTGAGTCCAAACAAAGTCAGCTTCACAGGCGTCACGCTAAGACAGCCGGGTGTTAGTTGGATTATATATGGAGTCTACATGTTGATGGATGTTAGTAAAATAATAAAATACATTATACATATGAGCGTTAAAACCAAATATTTGTACGCCGTGTTAGAGAAAACCCATTTCCTTATTTTCCATATTAATTAGGAAAAAAAGTTTGTTTTTAAGCGAGTTGGGATCACCAAATTATCCGTAAAAGTAGGTTTTCTTTTGCCTTCTTCAAATTCATAGGTTTACCAAAAAATATTCAAAAAAATTCAGAAGATTTTCCAATTTACCAAGATATCCGGAACAGAAGTATGGACCTCCACACTAGGTAATCACAGAGCAGGAGCACAATTTTGAGATCTACTATGCCATTCAGAAAGCAGGCAAGTTGCATATCCAAGAGAAAAACATTAGTTTGTGCTGAATTTGTCTTAGAATGAAAGCAAAAGACCTAATAAACTGGTGGCTGAAGTTGGTAAAAAAAAAAAAGCGCCATTAGGTCACTTAGCTGGGTAGAAGCCTTTGTTAAAGTATGCTCCTAAAACTGATGATTGAAGGATAACAATAATCAAAGTTTTTGAGTTTTTAATAGACTTGTTATTTAGGGGTCACATAAAATGTTCAACCTGGAAGCATTTGTGCCAAAAAATAGTCTTGGTTTTAACTATACTTGCCTCAGTTAAACATGAATATTAAAATGGTTCTCTTAGCTGTTTTTTTAGGTTTGGAAAATGGGGGTTTAGGCTTACATCATTCTTTAGTCTTTCTAAAAAAAAAAAAAACTCTGAAAATAACATGTAAATATATATACACAGATATGTATGGAGATATAAGCAATTTCCTTATTATTCAGTAATCTAATAGTCAGAAGAGCCAACATCACACTTGGGAAACTAACTAATTTAAAGACAGCAGAAGAAATGTGCTCGCTGTTGCATCAGTTTGCCAAGGTGGGAAAAAAAAATAAAGTAAAATAAAAGCAATGTGTGCATAGAATTTAGATGAACTGATAACCTGAGCAGCATGACAGCAATTCCCAAAACTACAACTTTAATTCATCCTTTTCCATCATGCAGTGTTCCCTAGTCATTTAGAGCAATGTTCTGTTTAAATGATTCCACCCTTCAAAACAAAACAGAAAGGTACATCACATAAACCTTTGATTGGGTTTCATATACAGGTAGGCAAATGATGAAATATCCTGAAAAATATCACAAATATGCTCTGGGTGGGTTTCCCTGATGGATGCTTTAACTCAGCTGTGACGTGTTTATTTAAGACAAGGAAGGCTCCGTTTTGTTACTGCAAAATGAACTTGGAGGGGCATAAATCTAACCAATGAAGGCATCACAGATATGGTATAAACCGATGGTAAAGTGATGACATATTTTTTCTGTGTTACTAAAGTAAAATTAAGGGGTTCTATGGGATATTCTGAGCAAGTACCTTGGATTTAATGTTAGAAATGAATTTTTCTTTTCTTTTTTTGCTCTGGAAAATGCGATTAAAACATAAAGAAGCAAACAGAAACATGATTTTGTTTGCTTCTTATCCATATTTATACGGCTGTAGGAAAAACAAAGAGCTGTACAGGAGGCTGGTACTTCTGTTTTGGACCTTGCAATTCTGCATGCTGGAAAAAAAAAATGAAATAAAAAAGTTCATGGAAAGGGTTTGCACATCAAGATGGAGAATGTTTAAAGGAGATTCTGCCGTTTAACTTTGGCTGGAACTAGAGTCGCTGCTTGAAAATTTATTTTTCAATAATTTTGACATTCCCTCTATTGTATTCTGAGTGCCTGTAGAGGATCACCGAGCAGCAAGATGACTTATGATGTGAATATCAGATAGATCATTTATCTCAGTAACCCTGCGAATAGATGTCTGATCCCACTAGATTTTAGCTTTAAACAACATGCACTTTTTCAGAACATTTTAGTCTCAAACAGCTGATCTCTGATCTTTATAAACTGCAATAGAAAGAGCTTTGATTCTGGAGTGTTAGACTACATCAGAGAAAAAAGCAGTGCTGCACTGACCTACTTTAAATCTGAGCAGTATGATACCACAATAAACAAAGCAAAGATATAATAAAGTGAGCATCAGGTATTACTAGGCAAGCTACTGGTTGAATTCTGAAGATCCAATGCAAAATTATCAAAAGAAGCATGCCTGGTCATACCTCAGTAGTAGTGTTATTCTTTATTGGAAGCCATCTTTTTTAGTTTTGTGGTCAGGTGTAAACCAAGGCCAAGTGCCTTAAGGGTTCCCATCCTCCCTGTGCCTAAGCTTCAAGTAAAAAGAAGGCTTATAGTAATTACTTTAAACTTAGATTCTACAGTAACATTTGTCTCGACTCCTGGTGTGGCAGTAACCAATGGAAAATAATCCGCTGATTGCAGGAATAATCCCATTTTAACACGCACCAGCTGAGGGCACATGTTAGGCATCATGTGATTAAATGTGCAGAACAGAACAGTGCAACAGATAGGTTTGTTAATGATGCATCAGAGCAGAACAAACTGTCTGGTTGCAGTTGCCAGTATCGTTCTAGAGACTGCTTACATAATTAGTCCTCAAGAATAACGGTTTTCTTTTTTATATTACAAAACAATGATCTGAGGTGTGTTTCACTGAACTGGTTTAGTGTGTTAGCATGGCTTAGGTGACCAAGTCTGGCTTATTTCATTCCATAAACTTGGCGTTAATATCCGTTACCATCTATCTATCTGTCACATCCAGCACAGAGGGTGACGTTGCATTTGGCCACAGGCATCATGTGATTAAATGTGCTGCATCATTTGGCAATCAACCAGGGCAACAAGTTAGAAGCTAAATATTAAGGGTTGTAATCCTGTTCAGAAACAGCTTTTGTTAAATTGAGAGAAGGGCTGCAACTAACGATTATTTTGTTAAAAGATTAATCAGTCGGTTATTTTTTTTATTTTTTATTTATTGATTAATAATCAGATAGCAAAAGGATCTTTAAAGAAGACATTTTGCTAAATTAAACCAGCAGAAACAGAAACTTTTCCGATTGAGGAGTTCTGATAAAACATACTGTCAAACTAAAAAGTTTTTCTTAAATGCAAAATGTTTCCATATGTTTTTTTTTTTTACAATTTTATTATATGTACTGCTCAAGGTGAGTCTGTCAGCTAGGCGTGTTTTAGAGTCTCTATACTACAGTTTATGATTGATCATTACAATAGTTGAAGATTATTTCAATAATTGATTAAACACGATTAATCTGATTAATTGTTTCAGTCCTAATTGAGAAAAATGGTCCTTCAATCCCGAGAGTAATCAATATCTGAGGTACTCGGGAAAAGGAACAATTTTGAGAAATGTGTTAACTCTGCGTGTATCAAAGACTTTCTAATCTTAAAAAAAAAAAATGGTACACATGTTAAGTTCTGTTAGTTAAATCCTAACCAATTTAAATCCAATCAAGGTTTTTGTTCATTAAAAAAACAGCTAGTCCCCCCCCCAAAAAAAACAAATGGAAAATAAATTTTGTATTGCCTATAACATGCTGACATATGGGCTAATTCTACTAATATGAGCTAATGCAATGCATTTCTCGACATTAATACTCTGATTATATTTAATAAATCCCCTAGAGAAATTGTAATCCCTCGAGTTTAAACTACCTCCATACATACGAACACAAAAATGAAGGTTTGAAAAAAGCAGAATATGGGATTTCACAATCCTAGATAAATATTTCAACATTTCTTATATGTTGTTTAAAAACCCATGAAATTCTAATAGGTTGCTTTCCCAAGTTAAAAAGAAAATGCAATTAGTATATTGTGAAATCATTTAAAAATGCCAAGTTGTATCACTTTACATTAAATGACCGCAGATAAAACATACCTGCAGGTAAATGATCTATTCTCAAGCTGGTAGATGCAGAGTGCTTGTTTATTGAAACGATTAAAAAATAGCTAATTTTTTGCAGCTAAGAAAATGCATTACCTCAAAGTACAGCAAAGTGCACAATTAACCTTGGCAGATTCAATAAATTTAGAAGACAGATTAAGTCTCTAATGGGGAAAAAATGAATGTAGCCATTACTTAATGAATCTGCTTTTAGATAGTTTTCCTTAGCATGCGCTGACGAGACATGATGAAACAAATGTGCAAATGGCAAAGGAGTGAAACAGTCTCCCAGGTGTTTGAACAGAAATACTTTCTCTTAAATAAAGACAATTTATGTGATCAATAAATTCATTTAAACTGGTCTGTTTCTTCTAAGCATTTGTAATTTGATATCTACAGTACAACAATGAATTGAACCTTGGGTCTGAAACAGACATTGGACTTGAGGTTGAAAAGCATTAGAATTGGATTCCTATGTAAACAGGTGACGTACAAAACAATTCTAAACTATGCTGTACAATGGGAAGATGAGAACATTTCTATAAATATCAATGCAGTGCTATGAGTAAAATAAAATAAAAGGGCATTTATAGCCTGAGAAAGTTTGGTACAGTAAAAATATAGTCCTGTAAACACGTATGAACAAATCAAGCTAAAAATGTTAGACAATTTTGGACATTTTGTTTTAGGCAACATATTTATTCAGTGTCAACCTTGTACCTTAGAAAATGAAGGAAAATGATTGGAAGTACAGTGAACGGTCGCTATAACACGGTTCACCTTTCACGGCATTGATGCTTAACTGATTGGCATTGTGTTCTGCATTCTGATTGGCTAAACTGTCTCCATGCTTCTTCTCTACCTGAGTGTCAGTAACATTAGATATTTTAATATAAATGTTAGCAAATGTAATTTTGCTAATTTTCTCCAAAACCCATAATGCCGACAAAACATTCTGCGCCAACAAAAGCACTTGCGGACGGGCCCAAAAGTCAGAGGAAGATGCTAAGAATCGCAGAAAAAGTTAAACTTCTGGAAATGCTCAAGGAGGGTAGAAGCCATTATGGAATTAATTAATCTTCTGTTCGTTCCATAAAGAAGGGGAAGAATAACAAAAGGACGACAGCAGCAATATCTTTTAATAAGGATGCGAAAAGGCTTACGACTGTTCGCAGAAAAAAAAAATAAATGGTAAGGATGGACTCTGCATTAGCTTTGTTGATTAATGACTGCAGAAAAAAAAAACAAGATTACCCTGGATATACATATCTGCACAACAGCTAGAACAGTCATGACAGGTAAGAGGAGGAGGATGCAGATACCGGGCCATCAAGAAGTGCTGTTCACGCGTTACCAAGCGCATTTAATGCTAGCAAGGGCTGGTTTGAAAAATGTAAGAAATGCTGAACTTAAAAATGCTTCTCTGCACCGAGAGGCCGCCTCCGCGAATACGGCTGGAGCAGAAGGGTTTGTGAACGATACATTTAAAGTGATCATTGAGGAAGGTGAATATAAGCCTGAACTAGTTTTTAATAATAATTGTAAAAAAAATAAAGGGTACTACTTCACAGATTTTGCCTGTCACGGGTTCTTTTAGGAACGTAACCCCCGCGAAAAATGAGGATTTACTGTATATTGAGCTAATGGGAATGAATTTAGTAAAAATGCTAAAAAGAATTCTTAAAATCATTGTCAAATTTTTAGGGTTACTTTTTTTCTCAAAGAAAATATATGATAATATTATTACATTATATGTTATTTCAGTATAATAATTAGGGCTGCAACAACGAATCGATAAAATCGATAAAAATCGACTTTTAAAAGCGTTGGCAACGAATTTAATCATCGATTAGTTGTGTCGCGCGATTAATGCGTCATCCGCCGCCGCCGTCATCCCGGGGAAGAAAAAAAAATATGGCGGAGCGAGTCAGCGCCGCAGTTGCAGTGTTGCCAACTCAGCGACTTTTCAGACCCCTCCAGCGACTATTTTTTTTAAAAAGCGACTAGCGACAAATCTGGCGACTTTTTACGGTGTCACTGGCGGCTTTTGGAGACTCTTACGTGAAAGCATGTATCGTTCCTACTCTTGTCCTCCAGCGGCAGCTGCTGCCGTGGGGCGCCTCCCCCATCCCAACGCCTTTCTCCCTCTCCCACAAGAATCCCTCTCAGCGCTGCAGTCCGAGCCGCAGGATTTTAGTGAGGAGTTTAACCTCACCGTCCAGACTGCAAATGAAGCGCGCATGCCCCGGGATTGACGGCGCAAATTGATCACAATAATTAAAATAGCCTGCGCTTTGTAAAGTGAAAAAAGTCGTAACACGCGACTTTTGTAAAAACAAATAAACATGGCACGGAAGCACCACTGTTATGACGCAGCATCTGAAAAGAAAACATGTTGGAGCCTTCAATGGCAGTGAAGATAGCTGATCAGCAGGATGAGTAACCATGTTTGTTTCATTTTAAAGTGGGGAAACGTAAGTTAGTTTCTCAGGTAGCTCATCTGATGCTTTCCTTACCGTGTTAGTAGGTTACAGACAGTGATAAGGTTGGCTACTTATTTTACTTTTAATTTCATTTGAATTAGCTTAAGCAGCGTTTATATTTTCTTTATAAATAAATTAATTTGCAAATTATGAGGGCAAGGCTTTTAAAGTTTAAATCTTCTGGCAAAGATAAAGTAAAGAAGATCCTGCAATTTATGGAAGTAAAGCAGAATAAAATCCAGCAAGATCAGTAATATGTCAATTAAGTATATGCCACATTCCCATGTAAATATCTGTCTTTGGAGGATGTGTTTTTTAGCACCCCTAGTTCTCTCATTTTTATTCCAAATACAGTTTATAATTTGAATCACAGGGCTATTTTTATCTCTATGGTTCAGTATTTTCTCAAGTAGCAACTTTAACTGCTATACTTTCCTGTCTTAAAAGGCAGAACTCTTCTAGTCTAAAAAAACTCATTTGTTGAAATGGGGGGGCCTATTGTTTGAACCCCTTAGGGGCTTTAAAAAACAAAAATGCCTGTCTCTTTTTGCGCTTTATGAAACAAAGTACCCTATATTTTGTGGATGTACAGCTACATTTCTCATGTAAGTTTGCGTAGTTTTAAAACAAACATTTATTTTTCATATTGCACCAGTACAGTTAATGAGAAACCTGTACTTGTGTGCTTGTTTGTTCTGTCTAAAATGTTTATTTTGGAATAAAGAGGTTAATATAAAAAAAATATTTTGTGTCCGATTCATCGATTAATCGAAAAAATAATCGGCCGATTCATCGATTTTCAAAATAATCGTTAGTTGCAGCCCTAATAATAATATACAATATTATATAACATACTTCCTGTAGTTTTGTGACCACAGATATCTGTATGCTACACCAGCAAAACATCTCTGATAGCCTTTCCCCTGTTTGTATCACCTTTAGTCATATTCCTGTAAAAACTTCACTTCAGCTGAAAAAGACCAAATGACATGTTCGCATTAGCTGATTTTCCTCTGTCTGAAA
The DNA here is from genome assembly GCF_016077235.1 of Cyprinodon tularosa. Classification (NCBI taxonomy): domain Eukaryota; kingdom Metazoa; phylum Chordata; class Actinopteri; order Cyprinodontiformes; family Cyprinodontidae; genus Cyprinodon; species Cyprinodon tularosa. Next base: position 264,239 of record NW_024039471.1, on the reverse strand, counting down.
AACAAGCCCAATAAATTAGCTCTCGCCAGGCGAACACCTTTATGAATAAATGTGTATTAACCAAGAAGTCCACATCATAAATTAACACCAGGATAGAAATTAGGAAGGATGAAGAATATTAAATTACGGTCTGTAAAGGAAATTTAATGAAATGACAGATAATTAGGGGTGGCAAAAAGATGGCTCCTCCTTGCTAATTTACCATGCATCACTGGCTGCATGTTTTTGTGACCAGAAAGATTTCATGTAGATACAAGCATGAGCAAAAACAAAGGTCAGCCGTGAAATCTGTTTTTTCAGGGTTGTTAAATTAAGATGTCCCTATTCAACTAGACACTTTATATGTGTTCAAATTAGGTACACATCCACTGTCTCTACAAGTACAGCTTTGGAAAAGAAGCACTGTTTGGAAACAAGAGGTATTAAAAAGTCGCGCCATAAAACAAGGTCTATACAGTACTTCAATCTAAGGGTTTGTTTACACCAGTATACTTTTTGCATGTAAATATCGTTTATCCCAATGGTGAGAAATGACTATAGCAGTACAGAGCACAGATTCAGAAACGGCGAAAAAAATACTAGGAAAGACCTGAAATATTATATTTATCCTGTTATTATGGCTACAAAACCATTGCAAATGACAATATTAGCAAATTTAATATAGATTTTGAAAAATTTTCTTTATAATTTGGTGATGTTGGAGAATCGTTTAAGCTAAGGGACATTCACCTTATGCTGGCAGCAGACAGCAAAACAGGCATGACTGTGATGTTACATGTACTGTACTACTACGGTGGCTCGCTAACTCCAAAAAGATGTATGCTTTATACATTTGGGTCGTACCACAGCCAGCTTGTCACATTTGGCTTGCTTTAAACAGACCATAGTTTGTTCTTCCCCATTTATGCAGGAGTGACTGACCAGTGAACTCTATCTGAGGTGGTCTGGGCCCACTTCAGGTATAGATCCAAACCGGCCTTAATTTGTGCAAAATGAAGAAAGAATTGTTATAGTACACATAGTACTAAAAGCATACCTTTTATGCTGTCTGTTGCTTAGCAACACTGCTGGCAGCATAAAGCAGATCACCTTCAGCTTAAAGCACCCATTCTCTGACACTCACAAATTTAAAATAATAAGTCTGAAAATCTACGTTGAATGAGTTGCTATTTACACTCCCAATAAATTAGCAGTTGGAAAAGTAGCCTGAATATGCAAAAAAGAGATGCCACATCCAGGTTTCTGAAGTAGTTTCTCTCCATTTAAATTATGTTTGGCCTTGGTCATTTCTGACCAATGGGAACAATGGTCACTGCTTTGGGCCTACTTAAAATAATAAGAACATTTTGAATACAAACCAGACCAAGAAAATATAAAAATATATAAAATAAGGTTTGCTTTTTGTGCAGACCAAACAAACAACCCAAAAGGCTTTTCCAGTATGAACACACCCTAAAATGTTAAGTTTAGAAAGATTACAGAAGAAAGCAATTAGCTCAAATTATGTGATTCCTTGTAGTGACTGCTAAATGCCATTTAATTAATTAAATTATCTATTCATTGATATGATTGTTATGATTAATACTTATTTTTGTTTAATAAAAAAAAATCTAATAGGAAATGCCAATGATCTTCCTCTAACAATAAACCATTGTATGAATGTCATGGTTGTTACAAAAAAATAAAATAAAAATCTCCACTTTCATTTACATTTGAAGAACAAATGGCGGCACATGTTTTTGCGTGCCTCCGCTGGTAGCGTTGACCATTTCTCTTTTAATGATAAGCTCCAAGAGGCTTGAAGACCTTGCAACCATCCTTATATTTCTTACCTCCACAGATGATCTGTCAGGTTAAAACTAGAATCCTCCAAAATAATACTCCAAAGTAATATCACTAATATCACAGAAACAAAACATGTGGATAAAGTAAAAAAAAAAATCTGCAATCACTTCAGTACGCCAGGGTAGTGAGATATTCTTGGCTCAACTGTGCTGCATATGTGGTAATGCTCTCATATTTAATTTTTAAATGATAATTTTCAAAATATCTTATACACACACAAAACTGTTCCGTCAGAAAATGTGAAAAGCTTTTTGTGTTATGTCGCCACCATTTTTTTTATCCTTTAATTGCACTATTTAGCACCTTAATAGGCTTTTAGCAAGTTTTGATCAATAAGCATTCAGAGAAAATGCAGCCAAAGAAGGAAAAAAGGGGGCAGCTTGTGATGAATAATGACAAATTGCAGCAGTCTATTCGGCCAAGCACATACAACAGACTACTCAGCTTTTTTTTTTTTTTTTTAGAAATTAAGTTTCTTAACCTGAGATAGCGGGTGAAAACACTGGTTTGTTTGACAAGCCCTGCTCATTCTTAACAACTGGGCAAGAAAACAACGAAGCAATGGAGAGATTGTTAAGAAAACTACAACTGGAAATAAGCAGGTACTGACAGAAAAAAGAAAATATACCACAGAAAAAAACGGATATGAGTTAGTTCTTATGTATCATTAAATCTTTTTATCAATATAATCGTTATCTGGTCTCATATGGAGATTGTTTATCCGTTATTATTCTGCTGAATCCAAGGCGTTGAACTAGGCGGTAAACAAGTGAGATGCTTTTTTTTGGATGTTGTGGATGACCAGACAAAGAGTGATGGAAAAGCAAAGCTGCCTAGACCAGGTCCCTACCTGACTTTGACAGGGACAAAGCAGCAGTCTGCTGCACCTTTGACTGACATTTGTTATAAATCACTGGCAATTTCATCATTCAAGATTGACAGGGGAGGGCATGACAAAGAAGTAAGAAATAGACACCTGTCTCCCTTCACTGTTTATTCCATTAGTTCTCACTTTGAGCTCAGCTCTGCCTCCTCTTTCTTACTTTTTCTCCCTGGTTTTATTGTAGTATATCCTACAAAAGACTATTAGGAAAGCTGTGCAAACCTATATACTCTAGGTAGTTTGACTCAGAGGAACTAGTCTGTAACTCATCTTAGAAACCCGATTCACACAAAGTACAGAATATATATATATATATATGTTTGCTTTGCCTCTTGTGGCATCAAACGGTGCACAGACTTAAGTTTCATCTTGTCAGATTTTAGTTATCTGTCTCTAGGAATCAATTTGTCCACAGCACAAAGAATGAAAGAAAATTTTTCTGTCATTTAGGCGGTCTGATCCTTTGATCCTCAAAAGTTAAGATTAAGGGGAGAGAAGTGTATTTCTGCCAAATGAAAGCAGTAATCCATCAGGACTTGTATTTTGTTTGTTTACATGCTTCAGTACAGCACCACTGCTGTTATACCTAACAATATACAAGTCATGTTTCATTTAGAGTTCTCCAATTAATCAGGCATTGAACAATGTTGTTTATTCCTACTTTATAAACAATCAGTTTACAGAAACAACAGGTACTCAGATTACAGCTTCTGTTTGTTTTCTCTTATGGATGGAAATCAATGTTTAATCTTGCAGTAATGCTTTTTGGAATCACTGAAATCTGGTGCTGTCTGTATTTCTGAGCAAAGTGCCTTAATTTGTCTGGGACATTTTGTTTTTTTAAATCATTTTTCTAAACAAAATTCAAAATAAATTCCAATATTCTATTTTACTAAATTGTCATTTTGTGAATATTCATTAACACTTGTTTTAGTTTTGTGTTATTTAAATTACTAGTGTGAATTTATCATTTTCTTTAATGGAGGGTATGTGAACTTTCAAGCAGAACTGTGCATTATACTCAATGGTTACAGCGTTTGTCATTGACTGACATTCAGGAAACAGCTGATTCAAGTCGAACAGAGAGAGCAGCAGCACGACAGTGGCTGCAGCAGAAGGCTGTGCTCAGCAGTAGGAGCTTTAAGGTGGTGATATTTGGCAACAAACTTAGCATCCACCATAAAGGGACCAAAGATTACAGCTTTGGACGAGCCATGCACTGCAAAAGATGTCCATGCAAATATCTTTAATTTTAGCATCTGACGAATTAGGTGTAGACCATGTAGCATAATGCTTATAAGCATTCTGGTCAAGCAGCTTTACCTTACAGTCAGAGTAAGAGGTGACAATGATTGAGAAACAAGGGAGACAAGAATCCATGGATGGAGAAATATGAAGAGGGAGAGATAGTCATTTGGTCAAATGTGCATTTCATTTGTTGACTTGATAGCTCAAAACAAAGATTGATTTGTTTTTTGTTTTTTTTTACCCCAATTATTTCTGAAATATATTAGAAAACTTTCACAGATGTGGCAAAAAAAAATTCAGAACAAGCATCTGTTCTAGGTATTCTTTATAGGCTTCCATATTGTTCATAACGACATTGGATCAACTGAAATTAAAAAGTACTTTGTTAAATAAGTGTTGGCTATAACTTTTAGCCCAAGATAAATCGTTTTATAATTTTGGCAAGGCTTATGTCAAAGTGTTTTTAATGTTTTATTATAGGTTTCTCACTTGGCAAGAAAACTCATAAGCAGAGTCTGATGTAAATCGAGATGATATTGCATATAATTTGTGAATTGCAAAATGTTTGGGTTACAGGTTTTACAACACATTTGGGTAATAAGAAAATGATAACCTGAATATTCTTTCTGAGTTTTTTTTTTCTTTAGTCTATAGAAGCAAATCTCTACAAACCCTCTGAAATTAATAAGGGAGCAAAGTTTAGTTAGTTTGTAGTTATTGTTTGTTGGTATTTATCTCAGCTTGAAGCTTCAAAGGGAATCATTTAAGCGTACTAAAGTGGATGTCAACTTCTTAACCCCCTTTCATCCTGTGCAAGCGTTTCAGTCTTGGGAACTGGGACAAAACATAATGAGTGACATCAAATAGGAAGAAAAGAAAAGAAGCCATAAGTAAGATCCAAACCAGTCGACGGCAGAGGAAGAATGACCTGTCAATGCGTGATGTTGTATTTGCACATGAAAAGCGCAGCGGTTTTAATGTTAAGTGTTTCATTTTTGATTCCACTACACAGAAAGCAGAAGATCAAAGATTTTCCACTGTCCCTCATCTATTTTGGTGCTCATCATATGCTCCTTCTAACACTTGAGACGCATAATCATCCATTAAAGGGAAGATAAGTGCTACATTTTGTCATCCGCTTCCCAGTAAGGTGATTTTTAGAATATGCCACTGCAGAGTGACATGTTGGAGGGCAAGCCATTAAAGTAATTAACTGGAAAAGGACAAAAATCAGAGATAGTTTATCCTCTTGGTAGCTATTATATATTTATTTGGGAAGAAACAGTCCAATTTTTTAGTACTTCATGTACTATTTGCATGTTTTATAAAAATATATGGGATATCTTATGTTCTCTTTCTTTAGTTCTGCCTTTCTCTGATATGTGGAAGAGTCAGATAATCATTCAGCTCTCTGATAAATCATCTCCTCTCTGCTAGAGCCCAAACACCTTCCCCTGCCTTGCTTAGACTTAACTTCCAGAACAAGCTGATGGATTGTTCAGAGGAAGTCAGTCTTCCTCTCTAAAATCTTCTTTTGTGCAAGTCTCATTCATTAGCCCTCTCACACATCAGAGCTCAGGTAGATGGCCAGGCATACACTTTGTCTAGTGAGACAAGAGGAGCACAGACTGACTGTATCCAGGGACCTATGCAGGTATGTCAGTATATAGTGGTGAGTGCAGAAAATTTGGTTAAAGGAGAAGTCTTTTTGAATGTGCTTTACTGGAGACATCCATGTTTGTCAAAGATTACCATTGCCACCTATAGTTTGTGACATCACAGTGCTGTATCAGCTGTTGAGCAAGTTCCAATGCTGTATCTGGTGTTTGTCAAAATGTGCTATTATCCAGGTCACCTTGAAAACATTCTTCTTCGAAATGTTGGCTACATATGAAACGTTTTTTCTCTGAAGTTCAATGGCAAATCCTCCCTCTTCAAATTGGCAATCCAGCGACAAACCCCTTTGTGGAGGATCATGAATCGCAAAGATTTTTTCACTTATACCCGATGTATTCCAAAATCCAACTGCAATGCACGTGGGCATTGTCAGTTAACTATAGCTCTTGCGAATTTCAATGATGAAGTCCTCTTGACATCTTAAATAGTTGTTTTTGATTGCAAATGTGTATTGTAGTTCCCAGTGACATTGCTTGTATAATGGGGATAATGGCGCTTGGCTGTGAGGTGTTACTATATTTGGGCAAAAATGGCCGGTCCCAGACTCGGTGAGCGCAACGAAAATTATTGTTTTTATTTTTTTACTGATTACAGCTATTACCTCGAACGTATTAGTTTTAGGTTTAAATAATGATCAATTAATCATTATTTGCTGACCAGACTTTTCCTTTAAAACCTCAGAGTAGTGTCACCAAAAGCATACGCCTGAACAGTTAAAGTTACTTGTAAACATTTTCTAAATAACATGTCTTTTAGTCTAAGCCTATGCACTTCAAAGGACTTTTGATCTTGTTTTCTGTATATCCCTTTGCATTGATGTTTCCCATAGGATTTTAATAATAAGTCTTTTTTGTTGAATTGTGACGAAAATATTGAAAAATTCAAGGGGGATGAATAGTTTTGCAAGGCCATTGTATCACCTTACAGCATGCCAGTACTCTGCATCCACTAATGAAGATTGGTTCATTTTGGCATGTGAAACACTTGCAGTCACACCCACAGCAGGGGATTTGACCCTGTCTTCGAAGGAATTCAGCGGATATTTGACCACATGGGGAATACCATTAGACTATTACCTACTAAGATTTTTGCTAGAAACGTTAACAGAGAGTGCAGATGAGAATCAGAGATCATTAGGGCCAGAAACCACCAGTGATGGGACTAACGGCGTTACCTTGTTTTAGTAACGAGTAATCTAACTAATTACTTTGACTGTAACTATAACGCAGTTACCATTGCAGACACCCCGTTACTGCGCGTTACTCAGGTCGCACAATGAACCTTTTTTCATGATAGGACTCGTGCGCAGCTGCGTGAAGCTGACACCCCACCCACGTCAAAAAACTCTGCAAATAGACTGAATGGTTAGTGCAACGTTAGTGCAGATTTGAGCAGAAAAAAATATTGTTTGTGCTACTTTTGTTTAAGAGATATTAAAGATTATTTTTTAGGTCATCAAGAGGTGCGCGCCTTGTCATGAGAGAGGGGAGGATGAGAATGGCTGATGTATAGTGAGATTCCGTCTGTCAGTTGAAAAGGTGGGTGTTTCTGCTGGTGGGTGTTAACGTACAGCACACACAGAGAGATGGAGAGTGAGGATGACTCCAGCAGCAAAACAGCGTTTTCCACATGGAAATACCGGTGTTACGTAGAGCTGCGTTTCCCCATCAGATACGGTTTCTTCTGCATCTCCGCACAGCGCAGGCGGCAAGAGTCACCGCGCAAGCGACAGGAAATGCGCATGCTCGCTAAAGGCGCGCAACAGTCGCTCTGTGCTCGCGCCACAGGAGAACTATGGAGAGCGTGAACGATCAAATGAACCTGACAACAGCCAGAAATGATAGCCTATATGGAGAAAGGGAGAAATCTGGATGGATGGATGGATGGATGGATGGATGGATACTCTGCCTTTTCAACCTACTGTTTTTTTTATTTTAAACATTATTTGATGGCCTTTGTGGCAGGGATGGAGATCCATATTTTATGTCACACACAGAGTATACATCTAGATAGATAGATGGATAGATAGATGTTGCAGTATCTATAACAACCCAAACACACAGGATTTCAGAATGAGACATCCCCAGTTATTAATTTCATAAACTCACCGGATCCGAATGTCCTGTTATAAAACTTCACATGGCGTTCCCCCTGATGTCATTTACGTTGAGTTGCAATAAATGCTAAACTCTCTGCAGGTTCTTGTCTTTGTCGTCCGCTCTATTCAGCTGGCTTTGGAAACACACGGCGAGAAGGTGGGGGGCCGGGTGGTGAGGTTTACGGGGGCGAGAAACGCAAAAGTAACGCAATAGTTACTTTTACTAGTAACTAGTTACTTTTATTGTGGAGTAACTCAGTTAGTAACTCAGTTTCTTTTTGGGAGAAGTAACTAGTAATTATAACTAATTACTTTTTCAAAGTAACGTGCCCAACACTGGAAACCACTAGGGTGTGGATTTTTGAACAGAGGAAAGAAAATGACGTGCTATTAAAGAGCAACAGTCAGTGATCTCAACCAGACAAACATGACCTGTGGAAAACATTTTAAAAGGAACCATTTGCAAATAATGAGTTTGTGCTCAGAAAATGCTATTCATTTTGGGGCTATTTTTGTTGCTGGTCAAAGTCCTCTCTAAACTTACATAACTATTAAGTGAAGTGGATGTTAAACAAAAAAATTTTTTATACATAGTTAAAAGTGTTATCAATGGTTTTTGTGCAATTATAAGGATTATAGATCTTCTTAATATAACTTCTTGCTCTCTTCTTCACAGGCCTTACTGCTGTTTAGAAAGTCTTAAACTATCAGCCCAAGATGGTCAGTAATACATTCAAGGTGAAAGAAAGAAGAAAAAGGTTACATCATTCCAAAAAAAAAACTATAGATTTCTTACATACGAGTACTAAAATATGGGGGGAGCATTGTAAACAGTGCACATAATTCATTTATGTAAAATAACCTAATAAATGGAAAGAAAAATGAAACTACCTAAACATCACAAATAGAATTAGAATAACTGCTCAAATTTGTATGTATTTTACTGTTTCCATCCAAACATAACATTTGTTTTTGTTATCTTTTACACTTTAGGTGAGCATGATAGTGATGCAAGGATAAATAATCAGTAAAACTATGCAGTAATTAATTAGGCTAGTATTGTAAACTACATATAAGATTATTTTAGGGCTGCAACTAAAGACTTCTTTGCAAATCAATTATTCTGTGGATTATTTCTTCCATTAATCGATTAATATTCTGATAGAAAAAGGTTCCTAGAAGAACACTTTTTACAAAATTTAACCAGGTGGAAAAAAATACTTTTCCACTTGAGGAGTTCTGGATAGAGCATACTGACAGACGAAAACTTTTTTTAAATCTTGAATACAAAATGTTTATATATATATATATATATATATTTTTTTTTTTTACAATTTTTTACAATTCTGGTAAACTTCTGTCAGCAAAAGACATGTTTTAGAGTCTCTATACTCCAATTTCTAAATCAGTTGACAATTATTTCAATAATTCATTAATCACCATTAATCCCATTAATTGTTTCAACCCTAGTGTCTTTACATAAAATGTATATGTAAAAACATAACCTCCCCTTTTCCAAAAAAAGGAATGTCAGTACACAACAGTTGAAAGTTAACACTTTCAACTGTTGGATATCAACTTAGTTATAGTGTGATGTTATTACACTTCAGTCTGCTTTTTACCTCCAAAATATTTCCTCGTGTCACTGCCTGTTAACTTAACCCAACATGGCTGGAGCTGTAAAAACGACAAGGTAAATAAGAACCCAGTATGCTCGACCTGTGCTCCCTCTATCCTCCAGGACATGAAAGAGGAGAGGTTGAGACAAGGCCTTTGGAGAGGACCTCTGCTCTTTCTCCAGCACCATGCAGCCTACACAGGGTACACACACAGACCTTCTTCAAACAGTGAGGAGGCAGGAGCCTGCTTGAAATTCCTGACAGCAGTGACTCAACCACTCTTAGCAGCCAGGCTCAGCAACCAGCCAGCAACCCTGGAAACAACAGCTAATGGGAGAGACGGCAAGAGTCACATTTTTAAGGACGCTAGCTACCCCATCAATGAGGTAAGGCCCAGAATAAATGCATGTTTGCTTTTTTACGGTGATGCTTTAGACATCTGCATAAAAAAAAAATCAGTTGCATTGTCATGATAATGCAATCATCCTAGAGCTGAACTGTTTAACAGTGAAAGGAAATGAGGGAATAAAGGGGGGGACTTTAAGCTCTAACCTTGAAATCATCTTTTTTTTTAAGTACTAACCTTTGCAGCATCACTTGTAAAAAATCACTATCATATTCTTTTTGTACACATTACAAACAGTTCTTGTTGTGTATAAGTAATAGTGGTATACATTTTATATTCTAGAGACGTATTAAACAGGTTAAAATAACTTTCCCCACCGTACTTGGTATATCTATATAGATTATGCAGCAATGCCAGATCTAACATTTATGCCACCTCACTAAAGGCAGCTATTTTACACTAATATTTAAAAAGGATCAAATAAACAGCTATTGAGTCAAGTGTGTAGGCAAAGGGATTGAACCATCAAAAAGAGAAGAACATTAAAACACCTAAAGCTAGATTTAGTGAGGCAATGTCAGCATCTACACTTCAGCAAATTAGTCTACATGCAAACATGCTGACACACAAGAAATGTGACTTGGACAAAATAGTCATCAGAGATCCTACAGGTGATTGCTTCAATCCGTCTGATTGTCTGCTTAGACAAAGTAAGTATCAGCAGGGTTTTTGGAGCTGCCTGATAGTTTGCCTGTTGATGAGCCTACTTTGAAGATTTTACAGGGAAATTTCTTATTTTCAACCAGAAGCCCACCAGGCTTTGATGCAACATTTGGCTTCAACTTCATATGCAGGCAGAAATGACAGTTACTGGCATTTAAAAAAAACACACAAAAAACAGTGTTTTCAAAACTACAAAACTATTGTTGCTTGTGCAGATTTAGGTGTAGTAAATAAAAGACAAGAATCGGGCAGAGTGGAGACTCCTCAAACTTGGTGAAATGTTTTTCACTGCTTACTTTTCCAGTTCGGGTTCACTAGTTTCTCTTTTCGTTTTGCTTTTTTTATTTTACCGGTAAGTGTTTTATGGGCCATTTTAAAATGCACAGGCATCCGTTTGGGGTTCAGTGATCAGTTTGTGTGTCTGATCAGAATGAGGGTATGAATTGGCCAATTGTTTACATCTTTTCAGGACTTTTAGAAGGTAAAGCAGAATTTTGTCACTTAATTTTTGTTCAAAAGCACCTAGCAGTTAAGTCCTTTTACCATCTCAAATAAAGTTAATGCAGATTAAACTTACTCATTGCTACCAGAACATAAATATTTACATTTGGCTTTAAAAGAAAATGAAGCAAATTGAGCTTAATTCTGAATTTTCCATTCTGAATTTAGCTCTTCTATTCTCTGTCAATTTCATTTAAATTCATTTTATTCCTAGATGCCTCCAGATTTACATTACTTTGTTTAAAAAGGTGTTAATCTACAAGTGGTTTAGTAAAGGATGAGCAAAGATTTTTGCTTGCTTTTCTTTTCTTCCCCACACACCAGCATTTGCAGGGCTCTGTAAATAATAAACAGTCATTCATAAATTTAAGAGTTGTATTATGATTAATAATATATAATCACAAGTCAACGTCCTTACAAAAAAATTAAAATAAATCAGGAAGATGTCATTATATAGGCCAATCAAAATCTGGACAGGTGTGTGAAAACACAATCCTTGTTTTCAATATGATCAATAATAGTCGTTTGTCTCTCCTGCTTCATGTCCTGATTTAGAATCTGAAGAGAACAGGGTCGGCATCAGTCCTGCAAAGTGCTGCAACGACAGTGGTTCCGTTTTTGAGTTCAACTTGGTCAATCTTGGGGGGAAAAAAAGTCATTAAATAGCAGCTACCTTAAGTAGCCATGTGGTGGATGCAAAGCTATATCCTGTGCCAAACAAAGGCTCTATATATATAAAGTACCCTGTAGGCTTACCACTCTCTTTGATGCAAGTACCGCTGTTGCACTGCATTCTGCGACCAATCATATATTGTGACTCTATGGTGGTGGTGTTGCTACAGATTCTCCTTAGTATTCTTAGTAACCTCCGAAACTGTTATTTAAAACACTGTTTTTATCTTTTTTATATCCTTAACTTGCACATTTTGCAATAAACAGAGAACACCTCTTCCTCAGAAATGTCTGTTTCCTGTGTTTTTTGTTTGTGTCCTGCCAACTTGCTCCTACTGCACTAATGCTGTATTGCATATGTGCCTGTGTTTCATAGTCATAACAACAGTGGAGAAACATGCCTTAGAAACTATAAAATAAACAAGATTACTGTATAACACTTTTGCAGAAGTATGTCCATGATAATTACTTTTCTGCTATCTTTAGTAAAGCGGTGCAATCAGTTCTATATGTTTATGCTAATACCTTTATTGCTATTATGACAGTGAAAAATTAGGTTTTTTCTTCACTCAAGCTGAAGATAAGCTTAGCTTACACATGTACGTATGTTATTTAGAATTATTATTATTAGCAGTCAGTGAAATATTTACGAACTTCAATCAGAAATATATGAAAGCCTGATAAGATCAAATTTAAAAGCCTGCAGGTACCCCCATTTTACTGTGCTACCTATAAGCCAAAGAAGGGAAATCCTTATGACACAAAGTTGAGCTGCAATCATCAGGAAATCTATGCTTCTGAATAAAGAACGTAATCGTCTCTGCTTAGGCCAGAAGAGGTTTGGTTTTAGCTTTAAAAACTATTATAGAGTTGTGTCCTCCTTTACGACAATTTGCAATTGCATAACATCCACAAATTTCCATCTCTGACTACATTCTTGACCTATAGCAGAAAATTACCGGTTACAAAAAAAGCGAATGGAAAAGAAACCCCTAACATGCTCTCAGAGATCAGAAGCATAAAAAAGACAGATCAATTACTAATTGAATTACAGCTTTGCTTTCATTCTTTGTCTGAGGCAATTTGGGATTCAAGGATGCTTTATGTCACACTGTCATATTTAATATAATGAAAGGAGAATGGAAATCTCATTGATTGTACGACAAAAACACACACACACACTTGTTCTGCCATTGTAGTGAGGACCATGTGTTGACTCCCATTGACTTCTATTGATTTTCAGTCACACACACACCACATTAACACAAATTGCAACAGTATAGAACAAAATCCAAAGTAATATTAGTACTAGTAGTCAAGGGCAGTACCTTGACTACTAGTACCAATAATTTACTTGAAAAGTCTGCCAAACATGTGGTATTTATTTAGAGTCTTTCTTTCACACCCCTTCTCTTGCACAGATGGAGGTCAAAGTATGCACAAACCTTAAAGTATAAAAGCTAATATTTTTTAATGTTTAAGTCTGTATTTTCTTTGTGAGATACAAGAAGCTGCTGGTCCAGAGAATATGAACTACATGTATCTAAAGTATTATGACCTATAGGAATATGGTGGATAGAACTCTTTCACTGTCTGTTAGCCAAGTCCTCATATAAAATTAAACATTTTAAATTTGAGCAATAGCTGTTAATTTACAGTTAGTGCTGTTCCAAAAGCAAATTGCATCATGATCCAGGGCAAAAATGTACCAGGTTATATGTTGAGGGTTTGCTTTGAAAAATCTTAACTGCTACCAAATAAGATGTAAGTAGGTTACTTGTGCATGCTGTTTTCATTGTTGCAATTGCAGAAGGAAAAAAAAAAAAAAAACTTAATGACCTTGCTGTGGCAGCATTTAGAAGCTCCCTCTGCGGATTTAACAGTGTTAGACATAGCAAAGGAAGAAACCTCAAAGTGAGAATAATGAGGCACACAAAAGAGTAAAGCTAATGCAGTCAAATATATCACAGAACCCCTGCTCTACATTTTTTTGCCATTACCGGAAAATTAAGGGAAACAAGCAACACGCTGTTATCTGTGTTCAGTTGTGAAGTTATATAAAGCTAATGTTAAAAATAATTCAGTCTGGCTGTAGATGGCCCTGCTCTATGAGTAGAATGTGAGTGATTTTGTCTTTGTGCCAACATGCTGTGATGAATGGAAAACTAACTGAAGTGTATGTGGATGTCTTTTTCCACTTTTGTTGACACTGTAATTACCATTCAAACTAACCACATTCATTATCTCCCTATTTAGAAAACTAATCAACTTTGTCCACCAATCAAGGCGAGCCCATTACACCACAGGGTGAAAAGTAAACCCACTAAATATACCAGAAATGATTATTAACTTTACTATCTTATAATAACGCAAAACCAAATCGATACCAGTTTTGAAAATAGCTTTTATCAGCTCTCATTCGTTAGACATTGTCGATCTTTTTTGTTCAATTTTACACTGCCTTTTCATAGGGTACCTAATTGAGTAATTAAAGGAAATAATATACCCCATCGTGAAAGCTGCTTTGTAAGAAAATGAAAAGTTGGAAAATAGCTTTAATGCTGGAAAAAGCATCAGAATTTATTTTATTTTTTCCAAAACAAAGCCACCAAATGTGTTAAACTAAGAAATGAGTGAGATTATTCACATGGAAGTTACAGCTCCTCTCTGCCAATACTAATTCCCAATTCCCTAAACTGAACAGTACAAATGGGTCAGGCTGTTATATAAAAACAGCAAAACATGAAATAGTCATTGCATGGCCTTTTCAAACTAAACAGTATTGTTAGGGCTTATTTAAAGCACGAGATATAAAGAAAACCTAATTGCTTCACGGAATCTGTCGAAGCCATTTTACAAAGTTCTATCAACGGTTGCAGACGCATAAAACCGTTCCATCGCTGTCACATGATGCCTCAGCAACAGAAATGTGAAGACAGATGAAACAAAGAGTGAAGCAGTAAGTGAGTTTTCTCTCAAGTAATCTTTCTACCTATGCCCTTTACCAGTCAGCACCAGTTCCTTTTCCTTTACCCCTCTGTCGAGTACCTGCTTTATTGTGATGCTAAACAGTGGATTTTGACATTCAGAAGGGCCCTGCCAAACTACAGACCAGTGGATGCTGTACAGAAGAAAAAAGCTTAATGGGTTCAACTGGAATCGAAAGCATGCGCTGGTCTCCACAGGCTGCAGGAGAGAGAAATGTCAAGTATGGCTATTACAGAGCAGGAGACAGCTCACCTGAATAAAAAAAACAGTCTCAGACTGTGCACATCCACCAGCTACAACTGCACACATTAATGCACTGACAGATGAAATAGATTAACCCATTCACAGCCAGATGCTACCAGCTCAATAATGAGACAGACTTATTAATAAGTCCACATATGAAGAGAACTGTTTTTACAACAGGATCGCATAGATACGGCTATGCATTATCCAATTAAAACATTTATGTCTGTATAAAAATAAATAAAAATACAAAAATCAAAAGTTCCTGCTTTATTTGTAGTATAAAAAGAGTTTCTTTCTACTTCTTTTTTTTTAACTTTAAAGTGAAAAACTATTAGCCCTGTTTTAAATTGTATCTTTCAAACTTTAGGTATTTCATATCATCAAATAATTTTCAATAAACAATGAAAACTTTGCTTAGTAGAGAATAAATAATATTATATATATTATTTCAGTTGACTTTTTTTTTTTTTTTTATCCCGATCTATGGGATCAAGAAAAAAAACTTTAAAAGATCCCGAGAGGCAAAGATGAAGTTGGCTAAAGTTAAAATGACTTGGTCTAAACCAGTAAAGTTAAAATATTTAGTGTTCCAAGATACAGATCAAAAATGTCAAATGATATTCATTGCTCGCAGATTTTAAATCGCTGCAGATGAGTATGTGTTGCCACAGAAAATATTTCCCTTGCTTCAATTATAAATTATCTGTGGATTATTCCAGTTTTTGCAGTTAAAACTTATTTTCAATTTAAAGTGTCAGAGCTTTAAAGCTTTGATTTTCTCATAAACAATTAGAGTGATGCTTTAAAGCCATATGGTGATCTCTGCTTACAGCTAATGAATTAAAGATGAAACATTACATCAAGCAAATACAAAATGTGGACATTAATGTTTAAGACATGCTTTAGGGTTGTTGTTTTTCTAAAGTTACTCAATTTAGACAACTGACCTTCATCTGACTTTTAAAGTGAAACAAGCAAAGAATAAAACCTTTAGGTCTGATTTCATGTTTGTGTTGGGCAAAGAGAAGAAACCTCTAAGCAGCAAATCTCCATAAACAGTCTGGTTCATACCAGAACACCCTAAAGGAGAAGGTCCAGCCATTAGTTACGTGACCGCAAGGCATTAATAGACCTTGCAGAGGGTACAGAATCAGAGTGCGCCACTGACTGGCCTGGAGGAGTTCAATTTGTAGCTATCACCTTTAAGTATGAGCTCCAAATGGTTTAATCAGTTCATTTAACTGAGATGTTTTTTTTCTCATTGTGCTTTTATTTTGTGGTCTGTGTTGCCATGGAGGTATGCCAAAGCAGAACTGGTGTGTTCAATCGGCCTTCATAGAAAAAAAAAAAAAAAAAAAAATATATATATATATATATATATATATATATATATATATTGAATGCAGAGAAGAATGATGACCTAGGCTGTGTTTTTACGTAACAATTATTTTCAATAGATTTTATTATGTTTCTAGTGTCTATATGTGTAAAAAGCAATATGACTCTCTGAAGGTTAAAGCTGGAGAATCCACCATTAAAAAGTACAAAAAAAATTGCAACTTTGCTCTCAGATCTTTTGGTGATTAAAAGCTCAAATACTGTTGGGTTATGAACCCAAGGGCAGGGCAATGATTTAAAGCCCACAGCAAGACCACATTGAATGCAACAAGAAAAGGCTTTTTAAAAGTCTAAAACTCGTCAAGGTTTAAATCCAATCCAGATGATTAAGCATAACCCCCCCACCAACATTTACCTCGCTCCTTTCCTTCCAGAATCATAATTGCCATTGTTAATCACTGGCAAAAGAGCTTTTGTCTGCTATCCAAACAGGTTGTTTTTGTGAGGTGGTTAATTGTTTTACTATTCATTTGCTGCATAATTTAGTTGCTTTTTTTTTATCTTTTCTCCATTTTCAGATTTTGTTCATATTTTTTTTTCTCCTTTTGCTTTTGCAGATGCCAATTTTTTTTCCTTTTCCCTCTAACCAAAACAAGAAAAAAAAATGCAAGAGTTTGCCATTACAATTTAATACCTAAAATACATTTTGACAGCAAAAATCTAGCTTATTTTGGAGCTTCTGTTAAACTCTGGAAAAGTTTTATAATATGAAACAATAGAGCAAGAATTTATGGTCAAATCCGAGACCCAGATTCACTCTTGTTCTTGCCTATTAACACAATCGTGTCAAATAAAAACCTGTGTTCACATAAAAGGTACAGTATGCTTTCCCAATTACAGCAGTTCCTCACATCCTATCTGTTTTAAAATCTTAAAGTCACTACCCCAAGCAGACGTGTCACTAGCAGAAACAACCCAGACCTATACTGCAGGATATCAAAGAATTTAAAGAATCGGATTAGGCAGAAAATAATTTATTTATTATATATTGCTTTGATTTAAAGGTAAAACATTCCTTTTTTGAACAGTGCAGAAGCTGCAATGTTGGATGTTAAAATATCAGCAGAACTCTCAGAGAGCATTGCTTCAGACGATCACTTCAACTTGTTTTGCTAATTTGCACCCCTGAGGAATCTAATCAAAGCCAGTGCCAGACTAATGAAGCTCTTTAGCCCAGAGGCCAGAAAAGATTGCATGACTTCATGTTTCAAGGCCCTGTGTGAGTGCGCATATATATATATATATATATATATATATATATATATATATATATATATATATATATATGCATGCAAAAGTACAAGAGAGCACAAATAGCTTTACACAGTATAATGTGTGAACGACATTACATGGACATAAGAGGGTGACATCGCTACAAATCAGCAAAGCCAGAATCTCGTGCTCTCTGAGAAAATCCTGCATCAAACAGATCTTGCTGCCTAAGGGCTGGCCTTCTCATTCGGTTGCCGTTCAATTTCCCTTTGCTGCACTAAGAGCTTGTGCCTCAGTGAAGAGACACTCGGCTGTTGGAGTGGCAGGAGAAATGACTGCCAGAGAGAGCGACGGAGAGATGAGGCCGTTTGGAAGAACGTGATCATCAGCACAGTCTGAAGTGGCCCAGGGAATCAACTGCAGACAGAGCCTTGATATCCGTTTCTAGTTCTGTGTGAAAATGGTGCACGAGACAATGCTTGCTATAGAAATTACTGACTGAAGGTACATTCAATTTCCAATAGCATTTTTTTCCCCCCTGAAATCACCTTTCATGAAATTGGGTCTGTGTTTTTACTCTTTACTTTAAGTTACAACAGTTGATAAGAAACAGTCATATCACATGAAAACAGTAGTGTATCTTTGTGCCAAGGTCGACAATGTAACCATTTAGGACTGTAGCCTGAAGAACAATAAGAGAAACAAACAAACAAATAAAAGAAATGTCGAAATGTGAAAGAATCTTTACATATCGTTTCACAACTTTACTAAACGTCTGACCACAGACTGATTGTGAGGAGCTCCTGTCAAAGAGTGCCCTGATATAAAGGTAATGCTCACTTTGCTCCCAAAACAACATAAGTTTATATAATTATCTCCCTCGTTACTCCTCGCCCTGGCGGCTATGTGACATAGCTGTTGGCACTGGTATATGTGGGAGGACCAGAAATGTGTGTGTGGCTGGAGCGATAAGACTGCTGTAAAATTTAATTAGCACAAAGCCGTGGTGAAAATCACTTCATTTCTCACTGCATTATTAACTAGAGCACTGCGTAAGAGCCTCGTCTCAATCAGTGTAAATAACAGGTTTCTGTGAAAAATGAATAAAGAAAGGAAGAGAAAAAAAGCTAAATAATAAGGAAAGAAAAAGAGAATAAGGGAAAACTTAAGTACAGTTAACAAAAAGTTGCTTGTTTTTTATTTTTTTTAAATCGATTGTGTATTTTTTGACTAAATAAATCGGCTTCCCTATTCTACTTACAGTATAGGCTTTTGACAATGCGTGCAGAGAAAAAAGAAAGAATGAGAAAGGATATCAGAAGTGTGCTGTATAGAAATCCCACATTAGCAGCTTCACCTGCGACTTGGGGCCTGAACTGGTGTGAATGGACTGATTAGGGTCCTTGGCTCAACATGCTGAACACCACTTTCTATTTCACGACTCAGAGCTCTTATTACAGCCAGGCTTCCTCATAATCCAGCTAAAAGTGGATATCTGAGGAGCCTGATCGGCTTAGGGCTTGGGCTAAAAACGCAGGACGTTCAGCACAGAGAGGTATAAGGATAGTGGTCTCTCTACTCTCCCTCTTTTACATCAACCCCCTCAGCATGTCAACAGAATATATAGCACACTAATTCACCTCTCCATCTTTTTTCATCCTAGTAGAAGCACGAATAACTCAGATAACACATACAGAGGCTTATTTTGGCATTATTATTTTTAACAGCACTTCATGTCAGCATCAACATTCTACATACACATTACAAAACACTTCTGAAAAGTCAGATACACGCTTCACAACAGCCCAGTGAGTAAGACGCTATTTTTCCGTTGCATACGTCCTTGATTTTAAAAGCAGCACAAGAGGCAAACCCTATTATAATCACACTGAGAAGCGGCAAACAGTAAAACCATAATCTAAATCCCTATTTTTATGACAAACATGGTATACTGAGTTCTTTCAAAGATGCTACATTAACTATTTAAGTAGGATAAACAAAAACAAAGGCGAATTGCCTTAAAGGTAAGAGAGTAAGGCTTGTTTGTGTTGATGAAGCAGGATTATTAAGAATAAATTGAAGATTATTACTTGGAAGAAAGCAAGTTGGCCGTTGGTCAACATAGCGCATTATAGTCTAATGTATAGCATCCAAATGCAGAATTCACATTAAAACTGGAATAAAAGTAAAATCTTTCCTTTTGCTCTGTACAAACCTCCATTAATATTCCATAAGTCACACAGCACAGACTAGACCTAATTACACAAGCCACTTTGTTAAGGTGCCCCCTTGCTCCATCTGTTCACTGTACGTCAGTACGAGCTCAAACAAGCACCCACCATAACCAAAGCCTTTCAAACAGACAGAGACAAAGACATGTCAAAGAACATTCGGACATCTGCACACGACTCTCCGTATATGAAGAGTCAAAAATCTAAAACAGCACTCAAGAGAGCAGATAGTGGGACTCAAATTAGCCTGATGAATATCTACATGAGTACAAAGAGCTTGACACGTGTTAGAAACAAAACGCACAGATATCGCTCTGACCCATATATCAGTCAGTTACATTCTACTATATATATTCCAATTAGGGAGGGGAAATAGGGACTTTAAAGTTTACCAAGTTAGTTAAAGATAAAAGGGATAATGGAATGTGTATTAAAAATATGCTGGGAAATATATGACTGTAGTTGCTTTAACTTTCACTGCAGTAAAACTCCTGTAATCACAACTACAGCTTTTAAAATGATTAAAAATAACATACAGCTTACAGAATATTAGTTAGGATATATTTAAAAAAAAAATCAAAATAATAGTAAGATGTAAAATTTCCATCCCTTGCTCAAAGCAACTGTCAATAAATTAGAAACTGAAAATTAGTTGCTGATCATATTTGATTAGGAGATGATCAAGTGGAGAGTTCTTTTCTTTTTTTTTTATTTGTTAAAATCATGTAAGTTAATAACCTTTTATAGGTGTGTTAATGCATGAGGAAACACCATGTTGTCATTTGAATTTAGTCAAAAAAATAAATACATGGAAAAAAGGCATAAATATGGATCAGTGTTTCCGCCCATGAATGGATTCTCTTAAAGGAGGTTTGTATGTGTTTATTTTAATAATAGAAATACACTAATTGACTGTTTTAACCAGTTAAACAAAACAACCAATATAAATGCAGCGTTATTTAATGATAGATTAAAAAACTAACACTGTTCATAAGCTTATAATTCCTTCCATCCTTTTATTAGATTCAAAATTCTTAAAATTAAACATCCGCCCATTATTTTTCCCTCCAATGTTTCGAACTTGTCAGGCTAAGGCTGCATTTTAATCCTGTAAAGGTACATTCACAATGAACGCGAATTTTGTAGCTGGAGCAAAGGTTTCCCATTTTATCTCTATGTGGAAGGCAGATCTGGAGCAAAGCAAAGTGGATCAAAGACGAACGAGGCAAAAGTGGCAAATTTAGGGAGGCGAACTGCACGATTAGCTTTGTAAATCCAGTAGACTCCATGAAGTAGAAGACTTTCGCCCGCCAGGCAAATTCACCTTTCATGAGAAATGGTTTCACTCGCCAGGCGAATGTCAGAGAGAATAAAAGCAGGCAAAACTGGCGAAATTTCCACAAGTTTCGCGTTGAGTGTGAAAATACCACTATAGCATATTTTAACACAAGGTAATCTACTGTATGCTGCTAATTTTCTTTTATACATATATATATATATATATATATATATATATATATATATATATATATATATATATATATATATATATATATATATATATAATATGTTAATGTACAAAATTATGCAGCTCTAAGACTTCTTGTGCATTGGGAACGTGGGCCGCTGGAACAGCATTTAGAAAACTAAATATTACAGACAAAACTCCACGATAACGATGGTAAATCTCATACAGCATTATGTGGATGCTCAGTCATACACAAACTAAGGGTAAAATGTATGGTTTGATCAATTTTTAGACCTCACACTAATCCAACCATTTAGGGAACATTGAGAACTACATAGCCTGTTAAAAACTTAATATTGTTAGAAAAAAGTGCAAATAAAACCAAAAATAAATCCTTACACTTAATAGGCAGAAGTAATGTACCTCATCCTGAGACAAATTAAAACCTCAGTCCACACATCTGATCCCGAAGCACCCAGCCTATTCCACTTGGGAGCGCATCAAAGTGACCAGCCACTTTTAAAAACATTACAGGACAGCATGGTTGATACAATCTCCACCATTTCATCTTTAGATCTGTGTTTCATCCACTATGCAAGTCACAAACGTACACACTAACATAGACAGAAAGATAAGAAGCTTCTGGAGAAAGAAATAATACCAACTCATTAGTGAAAATCAGTATTGGCAGAAAAAACAAGTCAGTATTGGCCAGAAAAGGCCAGATTGGTCTATTTCAAAATTAAGGTTAAGGGTTAAAATAGCATTTCTATTTAAAACACAGCTCAAACGGCTATTTTCTATGGATATATGCAAAAAAGCAGAAGCCGACTGACAATAATCTATCACTGTAATGAAGAGCCCACATGCGGCATGTGATGTGTGGATGATATATTGTGTCTAAATGTGGATATATCAGCAGCTTCTCCAGTTAAACTTTTGAAATCATGAAGTCTTGCATCAATTGAAATACATCAATGTAGGAAAGGGTCTGTGCTCTTCTTTTGTTTTGTTTTTTTCACTCGAGCTCACCGAAATGATTTAATAACTCTGCTCCTTTTCTGCTTATGTCATGTCTGGAGGAAAGGAGCAACCAAGGGAGCTGATGGAGTAAAGAGAAAGCAAAGTCAAAAAGTAAAGAGCAGACTGAAGAACTTTAGGAGGGAAGCTATCTTATGTAATAGACGATGATACGAACAGACAAGGGCGTAAAAGAAGAAAGAAAAGGTATGAACACCTTCTTCAGGATATAGTTAGCCCACAGTGGATTTCATAAGTCCATAAGAGGCCAAATCAAATAGGAAAGTATCTAACAATTTTCCACTGGAGCTTCTGAATCTACAGTTTTATGTGAAAAAAAGAACACACAAAGCTACAAAGACACAATCTTCCATTACTTAATTCTATTTTTCCCAGGTTTATCCTAATGGTGCTCTGCTATACTTCTACTGAAAGACTCTAAAATTGCATCCATCAAAACTGTTTAAAACTCCACCAATTGCAAACCTGAGTGGATCAAAGCAGCTACGGTATATAGAGATACATAAATTCAGTAAAAAGGGTCGTAAGGTTAACCCTGCAGATAAGATATAAAGAATTTTTTTAAATACAATTTGACAAAAAAAAAAACTAAAGGTCTGCTTTTAAGGTAAAGAAATTAATGTGAAAAGTCACTTGTCTCCATTTGGCGCCCGCGTTCGCCGACTTTGTGAAGTGACCTTTACATCAATTTCAAGCTCTGGTTCAGAGTTTAGACCACATACAATAATTGTTAGGTCAGGTGTCGCGAAAGACATTCGAGGTAATTGCTCTTAAACAAAGAAGAGTACCTGACCTCACTGATCATAACAGATCAGTCTAGGACAGAGTATTGGAGCCAGCATACGCTCTTAGTGCCCCCCTGGCTTCCACTGTTTAAACACTTGTGGACCTCTTCCTCTCTGTCAAACACAACATGAGGGGGGGGGGGGGGGGGGGGGGGGGGGGGGGTTATAGCTGTTTGATTCCCTCCCACATGTACATACTTTCAACCAGCTTGGGAAACAGAAAGGTTGTGACAGGACCTTCCAGATGGAGCCTGAGCAGATGTTTTCAAGGAGAGACAGTTTAAACCCTTTGGCTATTTTATAGATTCAATAAAGGATCTTACACTTGTGTGGCTAACCACCATCGATCCATCATTCTGTGGAGCCCGATCCAATTTAGAGAGCTCGAGAGGCCCAGAGCCCCACAGCCTTATCCTAATGCAGGCCACAGCCAGCGCAAAGCCTGCTTACCTTCATCCCCCTAAAGTCAGCAGGTGTGTCTGTCTGCCTTTTATGGTTGTATTTATTTGTATACGTGTGCTTAGGCTGACAGCAAGCCCAGCCAAAAACACCTTTGCTGCTGGCTCAAGTCAGAGTGCACTGAGCTGTTCTAACGTAGCTCCAGAGGAGAGGCGAATGAGGAAAATAAGAGCTTTAGAAGGAAAGTAAGGAATAGAATCCGATCCAAGTCAAAGATTAAGAAATGGTGAAAAAAAAGATAATTTAATCTTCACGTTGTAAACAGTGACTTAAAGGCATTTTATAATCCAAGGGTTAGTTAACATAACCAAATATTTCCCTTCATTCGTGGCCAAACCTTCTGGTTCAGATGCTTATTTTCTAATTCTGTTATCTGCTTCCCTGGAGTGCAGCAAAACCTCGGAGCTCTTTTATTAAAGGCTCTTTAAAATATTTAGACTGAGAGTTATGAAACTAAAAAAATAAAAAAAACTGTTTGTGCTGCTGAATAAACTTCATCACCTCCCAAATAAACAAAGAGGTTCGAACAGCTTTCATTCTCTACAGCGACTAAACCCAGGGCAATTAAGGCCTGGAGCTCCGTAGGAGTACAGGAGGGAGAAAGGAAACAGGGGGGGCAGCAGAGAACCTCCATACCAATAACAGGCAATTATGAATGGGTAGGGCCATTGCCTGGCCATGAGAGTATAGGAGAAGACAGCAGGGATATGGGATGGTAGGGAAATGAGGAGGAGTGTTATTTAGGAGGCAGATGGCAGAGAGGGGAAAATTAAGATGAATGGGCACTGAGAGGGCTGAGCTGGTGCTGGGCAGAGGAAAGTAATTAGCTGTGGTTGCTTTGGGAGGCTGGCAGTGAGTATGATGCCTACAGTGACAAGCGGAAGCCTTGAGCTTTATTAGACAACAACGATAATCCTAAGGCTGCCAGCAGGGGGCAGTTGGGTCGGCAACCTTTTAGCAACTTCTTACCTTCCCCCCGCATCATGTGGTCTTTTCACAGCATGGGCTATGTTTTAGTATGCACTGTATTTTCTACTCTGATCACTCCCTAATAAAACATGTTTCTAGCCTATTCTCCTTTATGATTCCTCTTTAACATTCACACATACCGTCTGAAGACAGAGTCAAAGCCTTTTCGCCCACCTAACTGCACAGTCTCACTCCTAACATCTGGCCTTCTGCTTTTTTCTCACACCGCTTCCACTGTTACAGTCACATCTATCCATCACTTTCCTCCCACCCCATATATATCCTTCCTCTGTGTCCCTTTCCAATCTAATTTCAGATATGCTGTAGCAGAACGACAGAGCAACACCCTTTATCACACCCATCAATGATGTGGGTGGATTGAGCACAAATTATTTTATTCATTTTTGTGCTTGAGCCAAGCCCACTAGGATTCCAATTACAACTAATAAGATGTAATAAGAGTAACAGGATCTTTTTTTTAAATACCTAAGTGAATTATTTACAACAGAAAGCTGAAAAACACATGAAATTATTATCTGTTCACAACTAAGACCAACATGGTGCTATTTTATTTGAACTACTTGGATACTATATATTCAGGTTCAACTTGGAAGTTCAAACGTTAAGCTCAAGGGAAATAAAGCCTCTGAATATGAATGCATGATTCTAGTTACTATTTGGGATACAAGTAAGTTGCTTCTATTTTATGTCACAACCTCTCCAGTTGTGAATAGAAGGCCTTGGAGAAGCAAGCACACAGAATAAACAAATAAATCAGGTGGAAAAAATATGAAATTTAAAGAATGTCAAAGATGAAATGTGCATTCAAAAGACCAAAGAATTTACTCAAAAACCTCAGTCAAGGAGAAGTTCAGAACAGCTCACATGCCACTCTCAATGCCAACACTATTTCACTCAGTTTGCACGCTTCACCAACTCGCTCAGGCCAATTTTCTTTGAAACGCTTGAAAGACGCACGCAGGGTGAAAAACAAGAAAGACGTGAAGCACAAAATAAGCTGGACACATGTACTGCAGACCCAAATTTGCATTGCGGCGCGTGCAAGACTTGCTTTAATGCAGATATGCAACAGCAGATGAAGCAAAAAGCTGAGCATGCCCAAAGCTTTAAAAGCATTCTTTCGACGGCTGCTTTTACCATAGTTAACGGGCCTGAGAACCTGGCGGAAGGAGCTGGGGCTGATCGTCTGCTGGTAGTTATCTGTAGGGAGTGCAGCGGACAAATTGTAGACTAAAACACCCAAAAGCTTCTTAACAGAAAGTGAAACATCTCAGGGGTAATCTATGCCTGGGAAAAAAAAAATTGAAGTTTTCCAATAAGTATTTCTTAATGTTCACAGATTGAAAAACAATGAGGATGCACTTAATTTTTATTTTCTATCAAGCAAGAGGAAGAACAAAATAGTCGTATACCCAATGATTTTCTAACATCTGACCTGAAATCGAAGTGCAGCATTAGATTTAATGGTCTGTATTTGGGGATAAATGTGAGAAATAAGACTTACCTCTGGGTCTCGGCACTCTCTTCCTACGCTCTCTGAATGCAGCTCCAGACTGCAGGGCTTCCAGCAAACTATCCATCACACCTGTCTCATCATTCTCTGAGAAAGACAGAAGAAAAAGAGAACATTAAAAAGGAGAAATTTCCTGAAACAAAATCATAAAGTATAACAAAACTATTTCTTTTGGTAGAGTGTGCTTTGCCGAGTGCAACGAAATGGAAACGAGCATCCAACAAGTAAGAAAATAACCTTAAAAGCATTAAGGAGAGGTTGCTCTAGGAGGTAATCCAAAAATTGGCTAACTGGCATCACTGGAGAAAGAGGCACACAGTATTTGTACACACTGGTCCACAAATGATAACTCATAATAACCTTCATGTAACAAAATGAATATTATTGAGATATTAATTAAATTTTTCAAGAGAAATATCAGAGGATAAACATTTCCTCTCAATCATTTCCTCACCAAGTCAGAGGTTGGAGACACCTCATCATCTAAAGGCTTTTCTTTACTAACATTATTTTAATGCTGTGGATTTGTAGTGAAAAAAAATCAATGAACTTCACAAGCATCTAGGAAAGATTTTCAATATTCTTGAAGGTGTACCTAAAGTTAGAAGTAAACTTAAAGTCAAACTGTTGAATGAGTAGGTCTGTAGAAACCTTTAAGTGGTAGTTCATGGAAATCACATGCACACTTGATGTACCAAATACATCTAAATGTAAAGTCCAGTTGTTTTAATGGGTATGCACTGAAAAGGGGCAACATGCTTTAATGAAATGTTTGGGAAAACACTGTGCATGCTTGAAAATATGAAATTTTTTTCTTTGCAGTCAGTCTCATGAAATAAATTTGAAACTTGATACTGGTTATAAGGAAAATCACTCCAAAACTGATCATGTTCATAACATCTGCATAAATCATTGAACTCATGTGGTTATTTCAGGTTAAGAGAGAAAAAAAAGAGTGTTACAGTTGTTAGAATTTCTGCCAAGCAAGAAAAAAAAGTTATTTATTTATTGCATAAGGTTTCCTGTCCATATGTGGGTTCTCTCTGGGTACTCCAATTTCCTCCCACAGATGACGGTTAGGTTAGATGGCCACTTTCTTAAATGCCACACACTAGAGTGTCAGTGTGAGTGTGATTATTCGTGTTTCCCAGTGATGGACTGCTAACCTTTTTAGGATGTACAGTAACCGCAGATTGTTAAAGAAAATATTATTATTTTTTTTTAAACCCAAACAATACCAGTTTAGTAATCTTACACATAGGTACTTCTTTGGCAGCCTTAGTTTTAGACATTAAACACTTAAACCTATTTCCTAACCATATCTTGATCAATCCTAACCCAGGCTTGGATTGGGTGAACCAGGCCGATGTGACCAAAATAACCCAAAAATAGGATTGTTCCATTTTCCATCCAGCAGCTTTTAGAGAGCGTGCAACAACTGATCAGTAAAATCTTTTCTCTTTTTTTTTTGAAATAATTTGCATTATCTGATATATAGTCAGAAATTCAGTCAGAGCATACTGGTGTTTGAACAAGACAGTTTAGGAGCAGGACATATGAGGACAGCAGGGAGGGAGAAGCTGCATGCTCTGGTAATAACATCAATAGGTGGAAATAAATCTCCACATAAGTAGTTGTTTGCTGCTGCTGCTGTGGCTGCTTCAGGGTTTAAAATATCACATATTGGAAAATGGTTTAAAACCTAATATACAGTCAGACTTAATCAGATTGGAACTGAAAATGAAAAATGTGAGTCACTGACGACTTGATGTAGAGTGTTAAATGTAATTAGAACAGTACAGACTGCAGACGCACATAATGAAGAAGACTAAAGTATAGCAGCAACAAATCCATGAATGACTCAAATGATTTAATAAAACATAACATTTCCAGCCAAAATCTCTAGCCTCAATTATTCATCTACTTCCAATATCTTCATGCTAACAGTGGCCATGTGTTTCACAAAGACGGTTACTGCAGCTGCACAGCATGCTTTACTTCAAGTCAACAGTGATGGAAAGAGACAGAAGATGAAGAGGAAAAACAGGAGGGGAAAAAGCAGCTTTTGTCAAAGAAAAGAAGTGAACTTTCTATGCTGTAAACCCAGTTAAATTATGACAGAACGTCAGCAAGCTCTCGGACGGATGTTTTCGAGGCCTCCACTTGGAAAATGGTATTTACTGAGCTTGCCGCAGGACTCTCCATAAAACCCCCTGTGATGCTAAACTGAAAACAAATGGTACTGAGCTCTGCTCATCCACAGCGAGATATAGTTTTTTACAGTAATAAATAGTTGATGGCCAAGTTTTATCTGTGAAAAAGACAAGTTCTTTTCTTGGTTTTGGCACCAGAACATTTAACACTGTATAGTGAGACAAGAGAAAGAGAATAAAGAAACATCAAGGGAAAATGAGAACCTTTGATTCAGAGCGAATGTAGAGCATGTAAAGCAGCTGTTCGCACATCCACTGATAGATTTCTGCTCGTCTGAAGCGGTTTGATAGATATCCTGTCCCAACTGGCTGCACGGGTAACATTCACATCGAAGTGTGCTTCAAATTCAACAGTGAACCCAATTATTAAACATATCTTACAATCTTAGCCCTGAAATATAGCCTTTTCTACAAAAAAAAGGTAAGTATTATCAATAAACATTTGCCCTTTATATCCACAAAAGCATTCTACCATATTTAACTACATAATTCCACTTTTTGAGCTATATAACAACAAGGGTGCTATTTATCCTGTTTCAATGCATAAAATTACTTTAAGATAAAGACTCATTTTCAGACTTGAGGTGTTTTCCTTTAAAACATGGTGCAGCGTTCGTCTCGGGTCTTAAGAGGATAATGAGCGCTGAACTGGAGTGAGCTATTGACTTCTGAGATGTCTGAAAGCTTCTCCCTTGGTTCCTTTAAATCTTTTATAAGACATAAGCTATCACCACCACAGTCTAAATGTAGGATGTAGTCTTCAGACTGATAGTTCCATCTTGTGTCATGCACAAAGCAGACCTACAAAAACTGTCAATCACTGCCAAAATACAGTCCCTTGATATCAACACTACTTTATACCAAAGAGTCTATATTCAGGGCAGAGTGTCCCCTTGGTACTGGGAGGTGGTTGTTCTAATCCCTACACAGAGTGGTGAAAACAACAACAAAGACTTTTAATGGCCCACTTCCTTGTCGGCTGGGTCATATGTGCACAATTTTGTGCTTTTTTCGTTCGCAACACTCACATTCCCCCTTTTTTGCTGATACGTCCCTAGTTCTTCATCATTACACTGAGTGGAGAGGCAGCGACGATTCCTGAGCAAACCAAACACACTTCGACGTTCAGATTTGTCTCCTATGCCGCTGCAATTCATCACAGGCACTGAGCTTTAAGACTTGCCACAAGACACTCATACAAAAATAGAGCCAGCATGCACAGAAAGCAAAAAGAAAAAAAAAGAAAAAGCAGATTAATCTATCGCAACCTGCAGTAAGCGCCTTCATGTGCAGAGCGCCGTTTGACTCCAGCCTTCAAGAACATGAAACATTTTGTGTGCCTCTGGAGGCGAGGAAAAACGAAGCCCTCCCAGATCTCCTGCCTTAGGAATATATGGCAGTAAAAACAGTCAGATTTTACACCCAACTCCAATGCAATTCACCTCAGCCGAGATGCAAAACTCTGTTACAGAACACGGACAAAAGGTAAAGACCAAAGGAATATATATTTATCTACTAACGGCCACCTTCTCTCTTACTGAAAGATCATAAGTGTGTAAAATTGGTGGAAATTGTGGGGCGACGAATGGCAGCAGATTATTAGTCAAGCTAGCTGCTGTGAAATGGCTTTGAAACAGTCCTTCAGTCTGTGAAAGGAGGTGATGTTTAGGATTCAGGGACAGAAAAGAGGCCAGTGAGAAGGACGGTGCAGCAAAAAGAGATATTCAAACTCTTACAGCAGGGGTTCTGATTGGTGTTTTGATGCAACTAACTTAACTGCTTTTCTGTACTTATTTGGTTGGAACTGACATCAAGGCTGACATATTTTCTTTGCACTTTAGATAGTGACATTTGCTTTAAGGTATGCAAGAAGCAAACATTGCTTCTAGTCAATGCATGCTTCAAATCTATGAATCAAACTGCAAACCAATCTCAATTTAGACTTAAGTGTTTGAGGGTGTTATGTAACATGTCCAATTAGATAAAAAAAACTAAAGGCAAGGTGTTAAATGTGCCAGAGGAAGGGTACAAGTGTAGGGGCCAAATTCACAGAATAAAAAGGAAAATATAAGTTCTGGGAGCAAAATCAAGAAGAAGCCGGACCTCCACCCCAGGGTTAGAAAAAGCTGTAGTTACCCTCCTGTCTGAAGTGAAACTTCAATCACCATCTATTTAATCAGGGCCTGTTCTGGGAGGAGTATTTCTATTGTCTGGACAAAAAGTCTGTGTCGCCGTCTACTCCCCATTCAGTCCTGGGCTGATATCTCCAGCCACTTCTCTCAACAGCTTGTGGCACTTATCATCAAGACAATGACCAACTGTGTGCAACTGAGGTGGGCCGGAGAGAAAGAATAAAAAAACCCTGCCATCAGGGGTGGGATAGCAAAGCTTAAAAGAAAGAAAATAACATGTCTGGTACAATGAATGCAGAAACACTACTGTGCTCTCCAGGACAATTGCAGGACAAATATTTCAAAATGGCAGTCAATACCTTTTCTCTTTAGTGAAAATGTTTCATTAGAATTAACTCATTCTTTGCCACCAAACAGTATGTCATGTATTAATGATTAAGAGTGAGGACCAAATGATAGCAGTACAACCAGAATTCATCAGCGCCTGTAATTTGCTTCTGATCACAACTTACTATCCTGTACTGAAAAGTTTTCATTCTAAAGCGTTGGCTGAAGAAAAAAAAAAAAAAGCATTGTTAATTCATAAATAGACTGGGAAAAAATGTTTTTGCCCTCGACAATGTTCAACAAATGATAACTGTTGTTTACGTATTTTCTGCGAGTCTATATTAGCCGCACCAACAGTTTTCTATCATTACTTTCAGTTGCATTTTTGCATTGCACAGTTTTCCTTTCTTTCTTTTAAATGGTGGCCTATTTTCATATGTGTGACTGGAAATTCTTCATGGTTTTTACTAGACAGGCATTGTAGGACCCAAGATCTAGGAAATAAATTAATACCAATAGCAACACACGCAGTAAGGTTTTTGTTTTCTTTTTAGAATTGTGCTTCAAACACAGGCCAGATGGCACATGGTAATAAATGGGAATAAATAGAGAGAAACCCTTAAGTCTTTCCCAGATGGGGCAACCGGTGGAGCTAGTTAAAATGTACCTTCTATATCTCATATAGAAGCAGAACTTTAAGAGTCAGCCAGGTTTTTTATGTCCTCAAGACATGTAATTCATGTATGTATGTAGTTTCATCTGGATTTATTGACAGATATAGCTGAGTATCATCAGCATAACAGGGGAAATTAATCCAACGCTGTCTAATAAGTCTACCAAGTGGGAGCATATATATGGTAAAGAGAATTTGCCCTAGCACTTATCCCTGTGGTACTCCACAGGTAACCCTGGAGCATGAGGAAGATCTATCATTAACCTGAACAAACAGAAATCGGTCAGATAAATACGATATAAATCAGTTTAGTGCTGTTACTTTAATTCCTACAAAATATTAAAATCTTTCTGAAAGAATATTATGATCAACTGTGTCAAATGCAGCATTGAGATGTAACAGGACAAGTACAGATACAAGTCCATTATCTGAGGCCATGAGAAAGTCATTAGTGACTTTCACCAGAGCTGTTTCAGTGCTATGATGAGCTCTGAACTCAGACTAAAACTCTTCAAAAATAGTTCAATATGGTATAACTGGTCACACACTTGATTGGAAACTATTTTCACAAGAATTTTAGATAAAGGAAGATTAGATATAGGTCTATAATTGATAAAGCCAACCGGGTCAATTACAGCAACCTTAAAAGCCTGAGGTACATATCCCTGTAACAGCGATAGATTAACAACATCTAAAATGGAGGAGTGGATCAAAGGGAATCCTTCTTTAAATAAACTGGTGGAATTAAATCTAACATACAAGCAGAAGGCTTAGATGAAGATAATAGTTCTGGTAACTCTGAAAGATCAACTGGATGAAAACAGTCTAAGCCTATTTCAGATTCAATAGCTACCTCAGATGCTGCCTCACCGTAAAGAGATGAAACAATCATATTTAGAGCGGTGCTAAGGATCTTATTTTTGTATGTCTTATGACATTCAAATTTTTCTAAGCAGGCAAATTTTGTTTTTGCAAGTTTTGTCAGCATCATAACTAACAAAAAAATATTTTCAGAAGTAGCAGGATATGGGCTTATTGAATAGAATATTTCAATCTGTAGGAATTGTATTATTGTATATATTATATATGTTATCAGAATATCATAATAGCTTTGTTAACCAAACATAATGATAAAACATCTCACAGTGGCTTATGTTGGTAAAAAGAGTAAAAAAGTAAAAAGTTAAACTGGATATAGAGAGAGTCCAGACAGTGATTGGTAAGGGGAATTGACGGGTCAAATTTTTGTTGTGGCCCTTTTAGTGCTGATAAAATGTACAGTATTCTAGTAATTCAGTAATTTAATTTGTTTAAACTCAGATTTGAGATCAGCAAGTTCAAACAACTTGGATTGGAATTGTTTTTGTATTGTAATATCGCTGACATTTTGATCAATTTAATAATTCAATAAAATGTTTTGAAAATTACAAAAATTTAAAAATGTAGCCGTGCCCAAATTCTGACTAAATACTTAACAGTATTGTATAATTTGGAGGAAACTAAAACAAATGGCTCTATATCTTTGTCTAAGCTATTTGTATTTTATTTAACAGGGAGATTTTATCAGTTTTGCATGACATATTACTAATAGAAATTTTATAATTTGAGAGGAAAATAGACATTAGCAAATACAGAATGACTCAGAAAGACAAAAAATTAATCAGTCACTTCTTATCCTGTTCTTAGCTAAAGCTGCCATTAATACATTTTCAGGGTTGCTGTTATTTTTCTTTTACATGGACTCATACCTTACTGTTCCAAACCTATCACAGATACAGTTTCCAGAATGGACCTTTTTCTTTCTCTCATTTTTCTTCTGCTCCTCCAATATTTTCACCATTCTTGCATCCAGTGTTGCATGTCTTGCTGTTCTTCTATTTGACATCTTAATAGTTCATCGCTTGTAGCCATGTAGAGAATGTTAAATAAAGCTCTGATGTGTAATTTGTCGCTCTGCAAACAGTTCTGCTTCTGGCCTACCCTGGGAGTTAATGCAACAGATTTGTCATACACAAGCCAGGCACAGCTTGGGGAGGAGGAAAAAACACCTATTCAATCTGAATTTCAATCTCCATAGGGCTCTATGCAAATGCACACAAGCTGACGCTCCCTCTCTCTCAAGTTGCCAGAACATGCTAATGGCGTATCCAGGCGTCATATCGTAGGGCATGTAGAGGCCCAGTCTGGCAGGTAAAAGAGGAGGTGGAAAATGAGAATGAAGCAGGAATAGTCTCACATTTCAAGAACGAGTAAGCAGGCAAAACTAGAAATCATAATAAATGCAGACACTTGTCGCAGGTAAGGAAGCAAAAATCCATTTTGATCATTTCCTCCTGTAACCCCTCCCCTTTCCTTTCACGTCTCTCATTGCTGTGCCCTTCAGCATAATATGGATGCAGAGCCTCTCTGAGGCTTTTTAGGGAATTGATGGATAATCAGATGATTACATAGAAAATCTCCATTGAGGAAAATCCTCTCCGACAAACAAAGAGAAAGCTCTTTAGTTAATAAATAGACTGAGAGACAGACAGAGGGAGTATGTGTGAGAGGGACTAAGTAAATCCTGTTCTAGGCTGACAGCGGAAAGCCAACTCTCAATCACATATTTATTTAATTCAATCTGTCCATGTGTTCATATGTGTATCTGTGCATATGTGGATGTTGTCATAAAAATCACTTCTTCAGCATGTTCCTGTATTTTCTCCAACACATATGAAATATCTTATCCTTCTAAAATATATATAAAAAAAAACTCCTTGTTCTCCCCATTCTAGCATTAACCACATGTAAGTCAGTTGGGTATTTCAAACTGATCCAAGAAAAAAAAAGTTTTGTCTGATTCAAAGGCAAATCATCTAGGGAAAAAAGTCCATTTATCCAATGTGATTTTTCTCACATTATGCATGCAGATATCTGGTTTCGACTGGATAAGACTGATTCCTATGACACTTATACTGAAAGGGAATAGATAAAGGTTTGTAATGAAACACAATCTCACACTACCAATAGGGAGGAAATTCGTCTGGGGTTTTACATATTGTTTAATGCGGCTGAAAGCAAATTATTTTGTGTGGCAATAAACTGATATTAACATAATTTTAAAAGCACCAAAAAAAGAGATAATTTATAATAAATAAACATCTTTTAGTCTAAATGTAATTATGTTGGCTTTTCAAGCTTTGTGTTGACCTGATGTTGTTTAAACAAAACATTTTATCCAACTGTTGTCCAGAAACAATGTTAGATCTACACTTCGAAAGTAAAATATGTAAATCATTGGTGATTTGGATTCTGGTCTTAAGATACATATGTTTTGTTTTTTTTCCCAATGAAGAGTGCTGTAAATACACATAGTTTGCTCAGATTTGATACATACATTCATCCACTAGTCGTTATAGAACAGTAGGGAATTTATTTGAGTATTAATAGTTTTTTTATGGCAATATTTGACTGCTCATAGGGTTTTAAAGCATTTTTACACCATTATTAGTATTTAGTAAAACCAGTTCATGTTTGCTTCATATGCGTTAACATAATGCAGATAGATTATAAATGCAGGTTTGCAACACAAGTTATCGAATCAAAATCTATCATCTCCCCTCCCTCAAACTGCCAAATCAGTCATTTAAGGTAGATTTAAGTCATTTCACATTAACTTGTAAAGTTGCAATAAAAGAAATTCTAGAATTCTTCGATGCTGTTATTTAACATATTTTAAAGGTTGATGCACGGTACGTAAAAAAATATATAGGGAATACCTTCAGCTGGCAAATGGAAAGCAATAATTTTCAGACATTGGAAATCATAAAGCCTAGCTCATACACAATCTATTCAATAGTGCCCTACAGGAACAAGAGAAAGTTAAGTCAACTCTTTGCAGTTACTTTTGGAATTGATTATTTCCATAATGCAGACAGACCTAAGTCTGATACATCGATCAACACAATCCGACTGAGCATTTAAAACACACACATTTATTTGGTCAATTCTTTATCTTATAAGCAGAGTTTTCACTCTCAGTGGAGGCTGATAAAAAGGTGACATACTGGGTTTAGTAATTCATAAAGACGCATATTTCAGAAACAACCTTCAGAAGCTATTTTCTATGGCTGTTGTTGAGATTTCCACAACAATGAGGAGGACTTATAGACCATTTTCCTTAAAGCAATTTCTCTTTACTTGTATTTCTGGGACGTCTTGATAATGTCAAATAGCCCACCTAAGGTTATGCCATAGCAACTCAGTTGGATGAAGGTCAGGATTCTGACTAAGGCACTTGAAAAAAGGGTCTTTTCTTATAATCATTCTGTTGATGCCTCACTTGTATGCTTTGTGCTAGGGTGTTTTTGCATCAAACCTTCTGTATTTTTTAAGGAATGGTTCATGTAAACTACTCAATAAAATAGTTTTTGTTGTCAAAATGTATAGCCCTACTTGATCAAAACAGACTTAATGACCAGAACAAGTATTTCTCACAGTATGGATAAAGAAGTGAATCTTTAGTTCAGTAAATTGTTCTTCATTACTTTTCTCAATTACAAAAAGTTTTTTTTTTTTATTTCTAACATTGAAATGCACAGTTGAGACACAGAAAAAGAGTAATTCCAAACGTAAAGTTTTATAATCGCAAAGAAAAAAAGTCAAACTGAGAACGTGATTCAAGGACTATAACAATCTAAATGTAGTTACCATATGCAAGTTATCGATTAAAGAGTTCATCTTAAGTTGACTGATCTTATCAATTAACTGACTATTCATTGATAAGTTGCCATTTTCTTAAAACCATTAGTTTTCCCTTATAATGGGGGTCTTTTCAGGACATTAAAGGTAAAAGAGTTTTAAAATATTTTTGTGGGGTGGGTGGGGGTAAAATGATACGACTGGCATAAAATCAAATACAAACAGCATAAAAATAAAAAAAACAAGCCGGTCCCATCTAGGCGTAATCAGAGACAATGACAGACAAAGTGTGCTCCTGATGTCCAGTCTGCTCCGTAGCTTTGTTTTGGTCGCTGTAACCGCAGAAAATCCAGCTTCACAAAGATAGGATGTTATAGATAGGATGAGTCTTGAACTGAATTAACCTGTGTCAAGAGGCACAGATGCACCGACTGATGTAATTGGGAGAGAATACCGCATTTTTTTATATTTTTCAAAATAAAACATCACTCAGACTCGTCGATAAATTATATATATATACTTTTTTCTGTGCGGCCCGTAACCAAATCACCCACGGACCGGTACCGGTCCGCATCCCGGTGGTTGGGGACCCCTGGAATAAACCATTATTTGTAAGATACTTCTATGTAGGGTCGGGAATTAACACTCGCCAAATGTGTGCAATTTATTTCATTTGTTGAATTAATCCCAAAGCACCATTCGCCTCAAGGCTAGTAAATGTTTACACGCCGTAGCGCTTCAGTCACGTCTTTTACTTTGGCTAGTTTCCATCTGTCCCATACAGAGAGCACAACCCCAACACCCCGTTATTTAACAACAACTGCGCCGCTAGGCGAAATGTGGCAGTATATAGTTGGAGCAAGAAAGCATTCTAAAAGACAACATGGTGATAAGGAGTATGGGGAGCGAGGATCTATAGCCCCCAGTGTGCAAAGAAAGTTTATTGAAAAATGGTGGTTTCAGGGAGACTGTGTTCTGAAAGAGAATGGCTTATTTATGAGGATGCTAAGCTAAT
This sequence comes from Cyprinodon tularosa, assembly GCF_016077235.1. Classification (NCBI taxonomy): domain Eukaryota; kingdom Metazoa; phylum Chordata; class Actinopteri; order Cyprinodontiformes; family Cyprinodontidae; genus Cyprinodon; species Cyprinodon tularosa. The sequence goes on along the minus strand of NW_024039471.1, from coordinate 227,256 downwards.
GAGCTGCTCTATGTGCAGCAAATACGCAAAAGAGAACAAACACGATTAATTTGTTGCTGGCTGTCAGTCTATGAAACTGGAGAGCATCCGTGAACACAAAGGCAGTTAATGCCACATTCACTGGACGTCCATGTCTCAGGCTCCATTAAAACAACCAGTGGCACAGCAACTGATACTATAGTACACTGATGCTATAACAACACAAACATGGTGAGAGGAAAATATAGTTTTGTAATGCCCATGCAATTGGAAGAAAGGTTATACTTTTATTTACAGGCAATATAACAAATAAAAATAGTCTCCTGTTCTCTGAATGATTTGGTTTATGGCCACTTTATCAACTAAAAGTATCTTATATTTGCACTTTTTTGAATGAAATTGAATTAACCCCTAAATTACAACCTTGATTAATAAAGCTACATTACTCTTTATTTTAAAGGTATAGTGGAGGATTTTTGTGAATATTTTAAAAAGACCCACCCTTTTTACTAAAAAAAAAAAAAATGCAGATGCACAACCCTGTACCCGCTCCTGAGAGGGATCGCCTATTAAACGTATGTGACAGTGTGCACAAGCCCATTCCTCCTCATGCACACTCTGTTTAAAAGTTGCTGTTTTCATCGCTCAAGCTTACTTTCCAAAAGAAGATTTGCAATTTTTCCACCATGTCAGGCTCACCACCGGTAACTGAAATTGGGGACGAGCACGTAGGACGGCCTTAAATAAACATATCACCAGAATGATTGACAATTAGGAGGACTATTTTTTTTTAGATGAACCAACCACAAAAAGAACATCCTCCACTATACCTCTAACTTTGCATTTTACATAATGCCTTAGTGACATAATATGTTCCTGAAAAACATATGCAAGCCAGTTATTTATTTATTCTTTCTTTCTGGCCAGTAAATAATATTACCATCCATCCACGTGGGCGGTGAGTCAAAAAGTAAATTTCAGATACTGCTTCTAAGTATATCTAGAAGTATATATATTTGCATAATAATAAATACCAAAAATATAAAAACAAAAAAACAAATAAGCAGTTTCCATAGCGATAGTATAATCCATACAATGGACAAATTGAGATAGAGATAAGAAATAACAAGCTTTTTGAAAACAAACAATAACCAAAAAAAACAACTAATGAATGAACTTTTAATATAATAATATAATCTGTCAAGCTTAAATTTTAATTTATCTGAACTAAAAGAGAAATTTTAATGAATTACTTTATAGAGAATACTTTTCAAATTTAAGAAATAACTTAATTGAAATAATTCTCACTATCAGATCTCACTATTTTAGGGGTTGTAACTCTTTAATTAGTTATTCTGACTCTAACCCAGTCATTATATTTACATAACACATGTTGCAGGACTTAACTTTCACAGTACAGTGAATTTCATTTGTTACTGCCAGGAATGTAAAAGTTATGCAAGGAGAAAATTTAGTCAATATCTCAGTGTGGTAGCTGCAGAGGATCCATATTATAGCAAACTCAAACAATGCAGATGTAGCTTTTTAAAATTTTTTAATCTTTTTTTTATTTAAAGCCAAGATAGAAAATGCTTTGGCTGGAGAGTCAACTCAACAGCACATTGGACTGCAAGGAGCACACTGGATCTATTTATGTTGCTAAGTTCCAGAGAAGTGATAAAGTGGCACAGAAATTTAAACTTTAAACACTTGTAAAGGCCTCTACCTCATTCAACTGTTCTGCCAGCCTTGGCATCGAACTAGCTTCTGGCATCAGAGTTACTCCAAATCAAAACAGGGCGAAAAACAACCAGCAGGTAGATTCATATTCTTTGGCATAAGCAGCAGACAATCTTCCTCAGAGCAAGGTGCTATGTTAAGTAGAGTCATTATTCTGCAGGGTACACTGTTTATGGAAACCAAAGCAGTCGTTCCTTGCATCATATGTTGCATGAATGCAGGAAAAACCCTCAATATTTTGTGTGTGTTTGTACCACTACTGTGTTAAAATCTTTAGATGATAAAACAAGATTAACACAAAACAATTATTTATACACAGCATCACCGCAAACATTTTTTTTTTAACCACAGCAGCATTTCTACCCTTTATAGATATTTTCTTAAACAGACCATATTATCAGCAGTATGTATCGGCTTTAGTTTACTGAAGTCCCATCTCTAAATTAACTTGTAACTAAGAATGTAATCAAATAACTTCCTCACAATTAGTTGTCAATAAACGGTCGATTAGATTTAAATTTGTTCCATCCCATTAATTGATAACAGTAGGTTAGAATTTTTTATTTTCAGTGTTGCAATGTCACTGCCAGCTGTTCATTCTTAATCTTTTTTTATTTTATTTTTTAGGTTTATTGCCATTCGCAAGAGATGAAATTCCAGAGCGGCTTCATTCTACAGCAGAAACATGAATCTATCCAGTCATATATACCAATATTTGGTTAGTAAGTACTTAATACTTCTGAAACAGTAAATAGTTACAACATATCGTAATGTGCGACTTTCTTTAAATTTATATTATTGGAAAAACATAATTAAGCTATTCTGTTTATAGAAAGATACTCTTGATACAAAAGAAAACTTTATTTTATTTCACTTATAATTTAATTGTTAGATGATCGATAAGACCATTAACCTTAGCTGTTTTTTTTTTCTTTTTTTGATGAATTAAGAAATAACTGGCATCCCTACTTTTAACCCTTTTCAGAGGCATGAATGCCAATGATTTTGTCTCTTAATTGTTCATAAGTTGCTTTATTTTATTTTTTTTTAAACAAACTTTAATGTGTTGATTTCAGATATTTCTATCTACATATTTAATGCATCTAAGGAGGCATATTATATATATTTTTTGGCTTCTACATTAATTCAAGACAGGAATCTGCTTCTGTAATTACTTAGGCTGTCTTTTTTCTATATATTGAAATTAGATTTAAAAATTCAGGCATCATTTGGTGACACAGAAAAGGAAAAAAGAAGAAATTTAACTGTAAAGTATCCAACACCAAAGTGCAGCAATACAAATCTTCTAAATTGTGTTTCGGGTAATTATTGCGTTATATCTTTCTACGAATTGCTTTAAACTACTCATTTTGCTATTTAATCAAAGCCATAGCTATAACCCCAAAGCCACACTACAGGATCTTTGGATCATGACAATGCAATGAATATTATGCATACCTAGGATATAACACTTGTACTCCTAATGCCCTGGAAATAACTTTGATAGATTACACCATGAAAACTTTGTTATTTAAAAGATGAGGGCAAAGTGATTAATGATTAAAATCTCTCTGTTTTAATGTGTAATATGGCCTCATGGATCATTCTGAGCTCAGAAGATGGAGTAGAATTCACACCAACTAGAAGGTCAGTAGTTTGACCTTGACAGTATAAGTGTTAATGGGTTAGTGTGGACTGTAGCTGCTGTGGAAGTGTTTTGGGGTGGCCTTAATGACAACTAGCAAAGACGTCTGCTCACAATAATGTATAATCAATCAAATCATCCACCAACATTTATTTTCTACAGATGTGGGTTCTTGTTTTGGGGAAGATAAACAGCGCATTGGGAGAAAACAGATGTCTCCTGTAATCCATTAAAATGAGACGTGCTTGTTTGTTTGATGAATGAGAGTCATTGTATTTGAATGATCTCCAACACCATTTGTAACTAGATTGATTTGACACGCAGCTCTCTGTAAAGGCCTTATCGTTGCGAGGGGATGACAGGGAAAGTAAATTGAACACTCTTTACCTGCACTGACTTCCAGTAACCTCCTCTTCTTCTGCTGTCTCTCCTGCTTTTCACGCTCAGCCTTCTCCTTTGCGGCCCGTGCTCTCCTCTGCTTCTCCTCCAACTCCCTCTGCCTATGGTTCTCCTTCAGTGCTTGCTGTGAGAGAAGAAGAGTGATGAAAAGATGGGAGAAGGAGAAAACACGACAGACTGCTAAGTTGGGGTAATTACAGTAGTGTAGGCCCTGTCAAAGGCAGAGGCAGCTGTCAAACCGCACAGGCGTCTTTATCGGGTGCTATTAGAGTCAGATGACGCTTCTAAGGTGCCCTGTCACTGTGGCCTTGCCAGACATAAAATGGCTTCACAACAGAGACTCCAGACACTAGAGCCAGAGGACGGCTGGGATGACAAACCTGAATCTTGCCTCTGGCTCCTTTTGAAGAGAAAACATCTGATCCTGTGTTTTTTATTATGCAAGGAATCCTGGAGCTATATTTGACCATTTTCCTCTATTTTTATCAACCATTATTTTCTGGATAAACACCTCTATTGTCCTGACTTTGAATAATGATAAAATAGGAATAAAAAACATCTTCCTAAGTGTAGAGGTTCTAAGTTCATCATCACCTGGTTGCTAATGTGGGAACTTGATACTGTTTAAGGCTGACAAAGTGAGATAAAGCTAACAGCAGTGTAACTGCACCTGTTAAGCAAAGGTAAGTGTTTTTTTTCCTGTTTAAATTGTGAGTGCATAAATTTTTTCCCCCTTCATGGTTATTCTAAAGAGTACATAAAACCAAAATAATTATGGTAATAATAAAAACCCCAACACCCGTGCACCAAAAACAGTGTAGAAATTCAACCAAACATGAAATATAAAGAAATATGATGTATATAACTTTATGACATACATGTGTAGAACTGTCTTGAAGAAAATAGGATTTTTCCAGTTTATATTCAGTCACATCAGTTGGAAATTATTATTCAAGGTCAGCCCCTGGAAGTTGCTGGGCGAGGCTAACATTGTTATACAGGTTGGTCTGCAGTTAAACAGCTGAGCACGTTAAACACATATTAAGCCATGCTCACACACTGAATACAGCGTAGCCGCCGTGCAGCTAACGTGCTCCAAAAAGTCCCTGATGTCACAGTGCTGCGACCTGGCTGACCCAGCTGTGACTCCAGCTGTGGAAAAGGTGCTCTAGAGAAAATAAGTGTACAGAGTTTAAGTTTCTGGGTATTGCTGGACATTACTCATAATATGTATGAATAAAATACCACTTTCTTTCCTTGTGTTTCTGTTTTGCCTTTTTGCTTTTGGGTTGATTTTACTCTGGAATTCACTGGGACTTTAGTCTGTCTGGTGACTGACTATTCCTGTTCGGCTTGTAAAATTCAGAGGCTTGATGTAGAGAAACCGTGATTTTGCATGGAGAACTTCCTTCTTGGAGAGAATTATTTTGTTGATCCGCAGAGCTTCTATATTGCACAACACTGATTTTAATGATTTGGGTTCCTTGTTGCAGCCCAACTGCATCTAGTGTGAGCCCAGCATCAAAGATTATTTATTTTATGGCTGAAGCATGGGACATATACACACACTTATGTATTTTATATATATATATATATATATATATATATATATATATATATATATATATATATATATATATATATATATATATTTATAGTCAAGACAATGAATTAGTTTTAGTTGAAGCAGTCACTAGGTGTGTCAAAATTTTCTACATTTGAATCAAAACAGAACAAGTCATAATTCTTAAACCAAGCGTTTCAAAATAGGGAGGCAAGTTATTGATTCATTAATTACCATAAGGTTGACTGATTATATCAATTGACTTACAATTAATTTAAAACATTAAATAAAAACATTTAAAAAAGGTATTTTTCTTAAAAATATGAGTAACCTTGTATCACACTTATCTTTGCATAATATGACACACTACATAATTTGAATTTAAATAAATACTAAATTTTTATATTTTAACTACTTAAAATATAGAAAAGTGGAGATGCATTACTCAAAGTGGAGTAGAGTACTCGAAGTTGAGTGATGTAGTTCAGCTTTATTCGTCAGGTGTATTAAATTGAGACTGACTACACCAAAAAATGTTTTCTAATACATTTATAAAGTTAATTATATAATTAAACAAGAACTTATTGAGTTCATGATTAAAGAAAGGTGAATAAAATACATGAAACTGTTGATTTCTAATGAACAAAGATTTAAAAATGTCACTAAAAGAGAAGATTAGTGTGTTGTTTTTATGTTTTTACATACTTTTTATATGATCATATTTGAATTATTCATTTTTATTGCATTTCATTGTTTTGTCCAGTAATGATTCCATTACATTCCACTACAATGTACCATTTCCTTTTTTTCCCCCAGATACAGGACTTTAAATAGTCTTTCTATAGAAAAAAAGAGTGTATTAAAATACATTTGACTTATCTTTGGTTGAAAGACAAACTGTGTTCAATTACCAAAACTAAAGCTCAATTTTTTGTTGAACTTTTTTAGGAGTTACCTTTGTCCTGGGAAATCTCCACCAGCCTACCTCCAAAATAAATAAAATTGAAAAACGTGTGCAGCAATGATTTATTCAGGTGCAGGTAGCTGGAGGCCTTTGCAATGTCATTTCATTTTGCATTAACTCAAACTAATGTTGCAAACAATTTAAGATGTTATAAAAGCAATTTCACATCCAATCTTTCCAAGCGGAATAATACAGTATATATCCTCCATGCATCATCCAAAGGGGAACTGGCTCTGTAATCTCTATTGTTTAACTTCTACAGAGTCAATAGCTCAGCAATGCCCTAGCTAGAGATAGACTGCATATCCTTTAATAGAGTGGTAGTAAGACTGCCATCCTGATCAATAGCCTGTCACTGAAAGTGAGGAGGTCTGGGTCTTCATCTAACATCCGACTCTGCATCACCCCCCCCGCGCTATATTCGCACAGCCCGGCTTGACTGGCAGGTCAAAGGAAGGATGATAATGATGTCAAGCTGACGTAAAATGATGTCCAGAAAAAACACAAACACAATGCAGCATACAGAGATCTCCAGTGAAACGTTAAAGAGGGGCAGTTGTTTATGAGATCCAGCTGACACCCTCTTATTATGACTGCATCAAAGAGACTATTGCTAAAAATGATACAGTCAACCGCATTTCAGAAATAGCTCCGTGTGGTCAGTTTAAAGTCACAAAGCCACTTGAAATGCAGAACAACAGCAACCCGAATGCTGTAGATCACAAAAAAGTATAAATCACTTTACCTCTGTTAACCTGTGCTTTAAAACTATGTTTTCTAAAGCTGAGGGGGGATGCATGTCAGTAAATCCGCTGCAGCATAATTCACAATATTAAATACCTATTAAGCTAAAGTTAAATATGGAATAGGTGTTGACTGCCATTTGTCAATGAGAGCACAGGAAAAAAAAAAAGACATCGTAGAGAATTGAAAATGCCTTGGCAGAAAGCTGGGGCTGAGGTACATAAAGAACTCTATAAAACTTGGTGATTTGTTTATAACTTTGCATAAAAAAAAAAAATCAATATTAATTATGCAACTTCAAACTTGAAGATTCATGAGAACACAAACCAGTCAGGGTTCCTAAAACGTTCATATTGTTAAGCACAACAATTCAAAGGTATAATGAAATACAAGCTTCTGTTAAACCACAGGTCATGTGGGAATGAGTCTTAATATCAGCATGCTACACACACTTTAACTTCCCTTACAGCAGTGGTTCTCAAACTTTTTCTGTCATTCCCCACTTTGGACAAGGGGGAATTTTCAAGCCCCGCCTGTCCCCATCGCCCCAACACAATGCTAATGAAATATGCAACAATCTTAAAATGTTCCAATTTTACTGAAGTAACAAGTAGTATCTAAATACAAACTATCTACATCAAATAACAGCAAGCTAAAAAATAAAGAAAACAAAAATGCAGCTGTGTCAAAATTTGTATCAAGCTCAAAGATAGAAAAAATTAAAGTGCCACTCTGCAATCTGTTAATAAAAGAAAAGAAGTGAAATCCATCTGGCAAGACAGTTCTATTTATCCCTGCATTAGTGGCTGCAATGAGCCTGTTTTGCATTGCACAGTTTCTCAAAACGGGGTTGCAGGCTTGATACTGCCACTCTCAAGTCATGCTCAATGTTCAGCTGAGATCTGTATTTTGTTTTCATTGAAGCAACAGCTGAAAAGCCCATCTCACAGAGATATGATGTGGCAAAGGGAAGAAGAATGCACACAGCTCTCTGCCCGATGAGTGGATACTCCCTCTCCACTCCTAACCAGAATTCACTAAGAGTCTGAGCATTAAACCTGAGCTTCAGGGTGGAGTCGGACGTCATTTCAATAAACTGGTCCTCCTCAGCAGACCTAAAATCAGCAGGTGCTGCAGACAGAATAGGAAAAAATAGACTTACTTTATTTTTCATTGCATAATAAACTAATAAAATATTTCAAATTCAGTTATTTATGATCAACCTGCGCCGTCAATCCCGGCGCATGTGCGCTTTATTTGCAGTCTGGACGCTAAAGTTAAACATGCTGTGTCTCTGCTCTGACTGCAGCGCTGAGAGGGACTCCTGCAATAGCGGGGGAGAACGGGGTTGGGACGGAGGAGGCGCCCCACGGCAGCACCTGCCGCTGGAGGACAAGAAAAGGAACGATACGTGCTTTCACGTAAGAGTCTCCAAAAGTCGCTAGATTTGTCGCTAGTCGCTTTTTTGAAAAAGAGTCGCTGGAGGGGTCTGAAATATAGCGACAAAGTCGCTGAGTTGGCAACACTGGGGCGCGAAAGTTTATTCCGTTACAAATAATATGCCGACGTCACGTCAATAATTATTTTGGCACTTCAGTTCCAGGTGAAATGTTTCTCATATCTAATGTTCTTTTAATTAGACTGCATGTAGGCTAGTAATGATTACTTTGTGGGTTTGATTGGTCTAAAAAGCGGCAACATACAGCTATAAGGACAGTTTGCTCTCACACGTTCTACATTTATAGTCACACACACACACACACACACACCGGAACTTGGCGCGCCCCACCTGTCACGTCTCAATTCCCCACCAGTGGGTCGCGCCACACACTTTGAGAACCGCGGCCTTACAGTAATGAGGATGGTTATCAGCATCACAAACATTACTGCTAATTACATTTATTATTCAATCTTATTTAAAGCAACTTGCAGCTGAGGAACACTGTCACACACTAATAAGCATATCACAGAAACTGGGGAGCTCAGTGTCTTGTCTAAGAATAATCTGAAGCATAACGGCACCACAGATGGAAGACGACATCTATCTAAAAGCAGACCCGTCTACATTTGAGCAACAGTTTCTAAGTTTTCTGATGGAATTAAAAAAAGTATATTTGAGTTGAATTACTTTTGTAACCAAGACATTGATTTCATCTGCACCATCTTCAGGCTGCATAAAGGATTAGCTTCAGTAAACAGCGTAAGGCTGCAGCAGCACAAACTCGGTTTAGCTCGGCTTTATCATGCTTCCATCTAAACAGGGCACTTTAAACGGTTTCGAGGAAGAATTGGAGAAACTTGCATGTTTAAAGCTTGTGTTTCCAACAAGTTATCATCATTAAGTTGATAAAGAATCTGGATTTTCACTTATTGTGTTTACACATCAACAAAAAATAATAATAACCATAATTTTTGTTCTCAGTACAGCTTGTAGAAAGGCTTTGAAAATGCTAACAATGAAGGCTCCCATCTGCAAGGAGAGAATACAGCTGAAAAGTAGGAGGATGATGAATACCAAATTACTGTGATTGAAGCTATTCAGGGCTCTCTTTTTAACTATTTTTAAATGAAAGCCTCTGTGTCACAAATTTATCTCAGAAATGATGGAATGTCTATTGGTTGCTCATGGCAACGATTTCCTCACAAGAGAAATATGCGATAAATAAGTATCAAGTTAGGTGCTTCAAAGCAGGGGCCCAACACTAAACAGGACTGAAGGGTAATTTAAAACTGAACGCGTTATTAGTAACAATTACACACACCTAAGCATTATTTGCCCGTCTTGGCAACGCTTAAAAGTTTACTAATACTTGCATTCAAAAAGGGTTATAACCTAAAACAAATGGAGAACTTCATCTGTCCAAACCTGTCAAACATTTTATACAGTCACTTATTCAGCAAGATAAATGGTTCATTGTTGCAACCTCTATCTTAATCCTTCAACTTGTCTCTGTCCTTTAACTAGATGGATAGCACCCAATAATTAGAGCAGGGTTTCATAGTACACTAAAGGTTGCATGTTCATCTTCATTTTGTAAACTACTGAGAAGAAAAGCATCTTGAAAATGGCTAAAAATGAAGACTTTAGCTGTTGAAATTGAATCTTTTTTAGAAAACAATGCCTCCTCCATTGCTTTCCTTTCATGCATCCTGACTTTAATAGTGAACTGCTCCCATGATGATGAACTTTAAAGTTTATTTCATGCAACAGCCAAGCACATAAACTGATTAAGGTAGTTGGAAACACTATTAATCTCTGAAATCATCTGCCAATGGTAATTTACGTCCAACAGCTCTGAGGAAAAAAAAACGTTTTCTATTTTTTTTTTTGTTTTTCTCTGAAATTTCTCTAGTGATGGTTTTGCCACCAGAAATTTCACTATTGAGGCGTAGCAACCCTTTCAGGAGTTCTCAAGTTTTTAAATCTGAAACAAGTAAAATTATTCCTAACAAATTATGTTTCTTATATCCAGGCAAGTGCATAAGTATGTTGGTAAATGTCTTTAGTTATTCCAAAAAAGTGGAAAAAAAACAATCCCTAGACTTTATTTCCAAGTTTGAAGACGGATTGTTTTTTGGAAACAAAGTCCAGTGGTTTGTCTTAAACTTTTTTGGAATGACTATGACCTGGATGACTGAATCTTCACCAGCATAAATATCTTTAGATTATTTGGTCATCAGCAGAGGACAATATGGAAATGTGGGGATGACAAATACATGGCAGTTGAGTTGCATCATTGTTGTTCTCAATGTCAATGAGGTGGAGGTCTGAACAGCAGAGCTGGAGACGCCAGGCAGCATAAAGCAGAGCAGGAGCATCAGATGTTCAGACTAAATATAGCCATGTGGCAGACCTTCCCTCAGAACAAAGTGGTAGTACAGCTGTCTTTATATGAGCTTTAGAATTGAACAACACAGACGATAGTAGTCTCTCAGCACAAAGACTTTCACTAAATTAGATTTAAGATGCCTGATTAACTGCTTTGTCTACACCAGTGGTTCTCAAACTTTTTCTGTCATTCCCCACTTTGGACAAGGGGGAATTTTCAAGCCCCGCCTGTCCCCATTGCCCCAACACAATGCTAATGAAATATGCAACAATCTTAAAATGTTCCAATTTTACTGAAGTAACAAGTAGTATCTAAATACAAACTATCTACATCAAATAACAGCAAGCTAAAAAATAAAGAAAACAAAAATGCAGCTGTGTCAAAATTTGTATCAAGCTCAAAGATAGAAAAAATTAAAGTGCCACTCTGCAATCTGTTAATAAAAGAAAAGAAGTGAAATCCATCTGGCAAGACAGTTCTATTTATCCCTGCATTAGTGGCTGCAATGAGCCTGTTTTGCATTGCACAGTTTCTCAAAACGGGGTTGCAGGCTTGATACTGCCACTCTCAAGTCATGCTCAATGTTCAGCTGAGATCTGTATTTTGTTTTCATTGAAGCAACAGCTGAAAAGCCCATCTCACAGAGATATGATGTGGCAAAGGGAAGAAGAATGCACACAGCTCTCTGCCCGATGAGTGGATACTCCCTCTCCACTCCTAACCAGAATTCACTAAGAGTCTGAGCATTAAACCTGAGCTTCAGGGTGGAGTCGGACGTCATTTCGATAAACTGGTCCTCCTCAGCAGACCTAAAATCAGCAGGTGCTGCAGACAGAATAGGAAAAAATAGACTTACTTTATTTTTCATTGCATAATAAACTAATAAAATATTTCAAATTCAGTTATTTATGATCAACCTGCGCCGTCAATCCCGGCGCATGTGCGCTTTATTTGCAGTCTGGACGCTAAAGTTAAACATGCTGTGTCTCTGCTCTGACTGCAGCGCTGAGAGGGACTCCTGCAATAGCGGGGGAGAACGGGGTTGGGACGGAGGAGGCGCCCCACGGCAGCACCTGCCGCTGGAGGACAAGAAAAGGAACGATACGTGCTTTCACGTAAGAGTCTCCAAAAGTCGCTAGATTTGTCGCTAGTCGCTTTTTTGAAAAAGAGTCGCTGGAGGGGTCTGAAATATAGCGACAAAGTCGCTGAGTTGGCAACACTGGGGCGCGAAAGTTTATTCCGTTACAAATAATATGCCGACGTCACGTCAATAATTATTTTGGCACTTCAGTTCCAGGTGAAATGTTTCTCATATCTAATGTTCTTTTAATTAGACTGCATGTAGGCTAGTAATGATTACTTTGTGGGTTTGATTGGTCTAAAAAGCGGCAACATACAGCTATAAGGACAGTTTGCTCTCACACGTTCTACATTTATAGTCACACACACACACACACACACACACCGGAACTTGGCGCGCCCCACCTGTCACGTCTCAATTCCCCACCAGTGGGTCGCGCCACACACTTTGAGAACCGCGGGTCTGCACCAACTCAGATTCTGTTTAACTTGGAAACCAGTGGGTAGAAGGATCCGAGTTAGAACACTAAACACAATTTTATATCAATATATTAGACTGAGACTGCTTCTTCATTTCAGTTTCATTCTGAACTAGTCAGAGGTCATTTTAGATGGACAGATCCTCATGTCCTTGTTGGCTTTGTCACATCTGTTTACCTGAATTGTCTTTGTCTATATCTTGATCTAGAATAGAAGATCTACTGGGGCCTTTTGTCATTTCCTTTAATAAATAATGACAACTTCATTTATGACTTTTCTACAAATGAAAACGTGAACATTCTTCCTTTCAACCGTTCTAATTTAAACATGAAATACTAACATAGAAGATTAATCTAATTCCTATTATATGTTCAGAAAATATTCATATGTTGAACCTTTTAATGATGGAGGAGAAGAAAAGGGGAACCAGCAAACTAAAGGAACTGCCCTCTGCTTTCTTTTACCACTGCAGGTCTGCTTCACCATCTTCCTCTCCTGGATGTCCACTATTAGATACGCTCAATTGGATTTCTGTCAGAAAGACGGCCTCGCCCTGGGCCTCCTTCCTACAGGTGACTGAACTTGCTGCATGCGTGCACAAGCATGTGTATGTCTTTGCGTGCAAATAAAACCAAACTTAGCAGCTCCTCCTGTAAAAACTGCCAAAATGGAACAACATCTAAAACACACTGTTTATGTCTAGACTGCAAAGAAATTTAATGCACAAACTGAAGTCAGTTTGCTTTAGGGAGAGGGCATTAGGCAGCACAAAGCCATTAGCATGGGCCTTGGCTCTACGGGGTATGTGCTGACACAGGTTTGACCGAGAGGTTACGATGGCGAGATTTACTGCGGGCCAGTGTTCGCTGACCTGGCCTCGGCATTTCCCAAGACATGTCGGTGTGATGTCACAATTTCAACGAAATGCTGAGGGAGTAAGCTGCATGTGCCTTGACCTGTCACAGAGAAATAAATAGCTACCTTGGGAGTGTTGATCTTATAATGCAGGTCTATATAAAACTTGGCTTGTTCACCTTTCACAAGCGGAGTCATTAACCGTTGTGTTTGGGCAGAGCAAAAAGGCTACGCTGCGTAGGACATGCTGTAAAGCCAGGATACAGTCCTAAAACACTGAAAACACTTTCATAAAGTTGGTTTTACTTTCTTTAGGTAGATAACTGACAAAAAATTTTCTTTTCAACACTTAGCCATTCTTGTTAGTTTGATAAACCAATGCTAATTCAAATGCTGACTCGCATGTTCATATTTAAAAGTGCAGGGTTTTTTGTTAATATATGTCAATTAATACTCTTAGGCAAAACATTTCTGAAACTTTAGAAATAAAACAAGTGCTGTGTCGACAGATAAATGAGTCAAACTGCACCAACCTATTTAGCTGTAATATTATCAAACACCAATCGGACACACTATCATCACCAAGCTGTTTGCTAAAAGAACTAGAATCTCACTCCTTTTAAGATATTTTAATATTCAATGATACTAAAGAATGGACAATATTTAAACCTTACTTTCCCTTTTATGTTGGAAAAAAAAACACTAACGATTGAAATAAAATAAAAAAACTATTGGAAAAGCTTTTTTTTGTTGTTGTTGTTGGTCAGACAAACCTGATAGTAAAAGTCTGCACACCTTTAAATTAATAATTTCATGCAGCAAGACATATTCTTATCCAGTTTCAAATTTCCGTCTTCTTGAGTTAATGCCTCCTATTAATTTTATTTAAGGGATAAATTATTTTTTCTTTTTATCCCTTCTTTTTTTACTGACATTTAAGAAGTCTTTCCTTTTCTACATTGCCCTCGACTGAAAAGACAGAATAGAAACCAGATTCCCGATACTAAAAACTAAATGGGCTACAAGAGTTTTCAACACTTTCCAAATGTGGGGATTAAGTAGCATGGCTGTAAGAGATTATAATCTTAAACATCAAAATCTTTCTAACCTTTGTTGGTGGTTCAGTGTTACAGTCGGATGAAACCAAATCAAAGATATAGAGGTCAATTCAAAGGGCAGAAAGATAACAGACCATCACCAGGAGAGCAGCATCCAAGGTTGCCACTTTTGAGTTCCTTTTTCTTTGTTTAGCTTGAGAAAAATAATTGAAGTTTGACCTTAAACCTGCAATTGTCAACTCATAAGCTAGACATGGAAAAGGCTTTGAATTTGCAGCAACAGTTCACATCAGTCCAAATCAACAAATGAAGGCATGCATTAGAAGAAAAACACATTTATTTTGGAACATGTTTAACATTTAATACTACATGTGACAGAAAAACTAATCACCAAAGATAGATTTGAACAAGATATTTTCTTATAATATTATTGATTTAGAGAATGACGGTGAACTAGAGTGAGGAAATGTTGGAAACTCCAAACCGAAAGAAGATTGAATGCTGATAACTTATATGAACTGATATAGTATTAGTATAAGGATGCGTGGACATATGAAAGTAATTTATTTGACCTTTTTTATTTCTAACAACTTTGTTAATTTTTTGTTGATTTGTACAGGAGAAATCACACAATAAAACAAAAACTTATTAAATCATGAATTTGAAAGTACATTGGTCTCCTCAATGAAGATGCATCCTCAAGGTTTAACTTTAATAAACATGTAACCATAATAGTTTGGTAATTTCCAGTCCTAGTTTTCAAGCCAAACACCTCTTATCCTCCATTTGTAAACTGATCGATCTCATTAGTTAATGAACATGCTACAAAATACAGTTACATGAGCGGCTAAAATGAAGAAAACCTTAAGCATTAAGTATTTTTTCAATATTTTCTGTAATGTATTTCTTGAACAAACTTACAACAGAGTATTAAGGCCAGGCTAGAGATATTTTTGTTTTATTTTGAGAATAAAAAAATCTTGTAAGAATAAAGTCCTAAAATTACAAGATGTCATAATATTACGTGAATGAAGTCATCATACCACAACCCGTTTCAGAAAGCAATCTTCAAGCTCCAACCAGCATATGAAGGTCAACCAGCTCCACCAAAAGGCAACTTGACATGCTGCCCAGAATTTCTGATTCTGATTGATGCTGGTGTGCTAAAAGATTTCCTTATTTGTGAAACCAGAGCCAAAGTATAACTTCACATAATGCTCGACATTCCTCATTTTAGGGAAAACAGTGTTTTTTGTAAGAGTTGTCATAAAATACAACTTTATTCTCATAATGTTATGACTTTATTCTCGTGATTTTATGACTTTATTCTCGTAATGTTACGACTTTATTCATGAAATAGAAAAAAAAAATCTCTAGCCTGGTCCTGATACTCCGTCATACTAACTGTATTTTACAATGCTGGAACAAAAAAGTAACATTTTGCATTTCATGCTTTCTTAATCAAAAGTAAAACATAATTTATTGTGAAAAACCTTAAAGATGGAGTAATAGAGCTTATATGCTGGCCCAGAAGAATACACGAATTATCTCAAATTTGGATAAAAGGCCATAACTAAAAGGGATAAAATTAGTCTATCTATGGTGTAAAAAGGGCATGAAATCCATTAGTGTCTTTAGGGGAAATGTTAAGATTTGGGCAGGGCAAGAACTTTAGTCTCTTAATTAGCTACTAATTTATGTCATGTCCAGTGACCTATACCACTAATCCCTCTAATTTAACATAGTGGGTCAGCACAAACCAGGGCTCGAAGCGGATCTGGCTAATAACTTTAAAGAGCTGAGCAATAACATAAATGCATTAAAAAAGCAGGGCTCATGTTGTTCTGCTGTTTATTATATAACAGGAGTATAATGTGATAAGATCAAAAAGGATTTACCGTTTGTGTCCTGACAAAAGTAAATAAAATGTCCATTTATTTCAAAATCAAACATCTGTTGCTGCTGAAAATGTGGTGTATGATACTTTTTGGCGCATAAGACAAATAAGTGAAATGCAGAAATAATAATAGAGAGGAAAATCACAATCAAAAGTAAGTGAACCGCTGTAATAACCGTGTTCTAAAGGATCATGCATAAATAAATAATAATAAAACAACTCCAAACCCAAAGAGTGTCTAAAAATGACTTGTATACTCACAGCGAACATGGAGCGGAAGTTGCTGAGGTCAGTGAAAAGCTCTTCCACAGACGTCTTCTTGGGATCCACGGCAAAGTACTCCAGTAGGTTTTGGTACATGGTCTCCATATTGCTGTGCATGATCACAAGCTTTCCGTACTGTTCCTGTGCCACTTTGCTGAAGCTGTAAGGCGGTGGGTCAAGGTCAACATGACATCCATCTGATATTAATGTATTCAGCAAATGCTGATTAGAGGATCCTGTAAGCGAACAGTAAAGGCTAGTGTTTAATCCTGCTTTTTTTTTTTTAAGACGAAAGTAAGGAAATCATTTAGATGCAAACTGTGATGTTTCCATTCGTAGCTCTGACACAGTCTGTCAGGATGCTTTCACAGTGTGTTCGCACCCTAGCAGCCTACACCATCAATGATAAGCTCCTGGCCAAGTGTCATAACATATCTAACACCAATAGCCGCCAACATAAACTCAAGCTAAAAAAATAAAGAAACACTCAAATATACAGAACAGGATACTGAAATGCTCTGCATTGAGGAATTTATCATTGATGTATTATATATGTATTTTTATGTAATTCCCACTTTGTCTTTGGGGTTTTCATTTTCGAAGACTTAGAGGAAAAATACAACACATGCCGACTATGTCTATATAAAACCTTTAAGCAATAACATGTTATTGCGTCTCAAAATTGTTTCAGAACAGCTAAAATCCCCCTTTAGTAAAGAAAACTACCTGGAGCACACTGCATTGGTTTAAATCTCCTTCAGGGAACTCACCCAGCTGAGTCAAGCTTAGCTTCTCATTCGTTGGCGTTTTTGTGAGGAGAAAGAGACAAATATTGTAATAGGTCTGTCACCATGTGCCGTAGAGGTGTCAGTGTGGGAGCGGAAGTGCTGAAACGCTCCGTGCCAGCCATCAGGGCAGGAGGAGAAGTCTGTCTCCAAGCTTACCTCCAAAATTATCTCCAAATGCATATTCCTGACTCTCCTTTTCACATGCTCGCCACTCTGCTGAAACTCAAAGCTTCTGGCGTGTCGAAAAAAAAAATAAAAGAAAAGTCCGTTAAATATATATATTTTTTTAAATTTCAGATCCCATTTCTCTAAAACATCTTGAAGAAGTAATCAGCGGCCTGGCTAATGGCAAACACTGTCACCTAATGGCAGATAAGAAGTAGCACTGAGTGTGTGGGCAGCATTCTGGCTCTGATTGTGAACCTTCATTATAGCTCAATTGATGGACCTATCGAAGATTTGGCCTCGGCTGAATCTGGCCGACGATGAGACTACCTATTCACAGCTGGATAAATGCTGTTCGATAGGCTCTCCGCCCAGACCGACTTGTCAGTAATATGTTTCCAAACCAGAGTGTGAGGAAAGGAAGGCATTAGGAAGGTGAGAGTAGGGGTAAAAGCAGAAAAGAAAAAAAGCCAAGAGTTAAGGTAGATAAGTGTTGTGGAGGGTAATATCTGCCCACTTTTTTGTTCCTCCATCTCCAGGCTGCTTTCCTGCTCCTGGGACACCTGCAGCTCAATCTCAAGGCCTTTCTTTCCCTCGAGGTTTAACACTTACACCCCCCGCCATCCAGCCCGCTCCATCATTCTTAAGTCTCCATTTCTCCCTCCTAGTCCTGCTTTTTTCAGGATCTGATCTGCCACCTTTACAAGCCAGATGTGTAAAACCAGCTCAATAACTCAGCAAACCGTGTACTTAAGAAGGGTCAGAAGGGAAAAAGGAAATTTTCACCTGCGTGATATCCAACAGCTCCTCGTGTTTGGCCCGTCAAAGGCAGACCACTGCTTATAAAGCAGAATATTTCTGCCCCATGTCAAGTATCAAGTGATAGTTTTTCAAAAGACTCCCTCAGCTTTAAGCAAAGGCTCTGCAGGATGAATAATGAGTAAGAATTGCAGTGATTGCATTAAACATGATACAAGATGCAGTATACATTAAATGAAGTTAATGCGCTAAAAAGGTAGAGGGTCATTTTTAATACTATAAAGAGCAATAAAATACCTAACGCTGATAGGCACCACTATTAAAGTGGCCGGCTTAAGTAACAAAAGAGCTGAACATTATAACACATTATAAAACCAGAACTTTAACAAGGGTTTGGTTTTACATGTGATGCAACATCATAAGCTTCTTTAAAGACTATACTTTGTAAAGCCACTTTTTGGGCTCTCTATTAGAATAAAGAGTATCTGTGAACAGCAGGATTTAAAAAGTGGTTTAAAAAGTCCAACTGTGCGTTTAGGGTTATCGCTCTACTGGAAGCTTAACCTAGAGCTCACACAAGTCCTGTAGAGGCTTTCACAGCATTTCCCCGCCATTTTCTCTATCATGTCCCCAGTAAAACAAACCCATTCCTAGAATATTTCTGCACTACAGAGGTCTTTAAGATGATGATCAGTGTAGGTTACATTCTACCCATTCTACTCTGTATGGAAACATTTCAGTTTTGGTCTCACTTTCTGCGGAGCCTACTTGGCTTATGGGAAACTGTTAGAGAATTTATTATAGCTTTTTTTTCCTCTAAACGTACTTTTTTTTTCATTACCCTTTCAAAAGATAGTCAGATGTCCCCTGACTGTCGTCTACCGCTGTTCTAACCTCTGCTATGATGTATTTAAGGCTTTTGAAGTAAACAGAGATGGAATTAAAGGCACAATATACTGCTCTGATTCCCCTTTTGCAGTTTTATAAATAAAAATAAACATTGTAGGTCATCTGCCAACTCAAACGCCCCCCGGCAGGTCTGTTTTGGCGCCGTTCAAAACTGGTCGCTTATTAGCTTATTCTATGGGCTTGGTAGAGCACACACTGCAGTTAGCAATAAAAGCTGGATTAGACTAGGGCTAAAACATTTAACCGGATTAATCACATTTAATTGATAATTAAAATAATTGTCAACTACTTTAGCAATAGATT
This sequence comes from Cyprinodon tularosa, assembly GCF_016077235.1. Classification (NCBI taxonomy): domain Eukaryota; kingdom Metazoa; phylum Chordata; class Actinopteri; order Cyprinodontiformes; family Cyprinodontidae; genus Cyprinodon; species Cyprinodon tularosa. The sequence continues at coordinate 207,833 of NW_024039471.1, read as the reverse complement.
AATCAGTAAATGGAGTATAGAGGGTGTAAATCATGGATTTACCTGACAGAGCAACCCACTTAGAGCAGTAATTATTAGTTTCACTGGGTTTCATTATGTAGAGTCTTGTTTAAAGAATATTTGGCTATCCAATTATTCATCAATTAATCAAAAAAAATTATCAACAGATTAACCGATTTGCAAAATAATCGTTAGTTGCAGCCCTAGATTACACCTACCTGTCATCACAGAACAACGCATTGACTCGACTTCAACATTTACTGTCAAATAGTCGACTTGGAAAAATAAAAATTAAACATCAGATTGCCTTCAATTTCTCAGAATGTGTTTACTACATAAAACCTCGAACAATACATAGTTACAATTTAGTAGAATGTGAAAAAGTCTGAATTATGAAGTTGGAGAGGCAATATATAGTAGCTCCAAATTTGTAAGGATAAAAAGATGATCAGTGGACCACGGATAAGGTGCGGGCACAGAACAGGCAGGTGTCACTGTAATAACTGCCTTCTAAAGTTATTTCCCTAATATAATTCATTCCTAATCTTATTTAGTTCATTTATTTTTGGAACTTATAAATGTAAAACTGTTAAATTAAAGTCATTTTTTATACCCTCGGCACAAGGACCAAGTACCAAAGAGACAGAGAGGTGCTTCAAATTAATTTTGTCCGAGCTGCTCTCAAGTTCTCTGCTAACTACCTCAGCAGAAGACATCAGTGGCTCAGCCCCAAGGCTGTTGATCAAAACTACATGAAGCTGGCAGGGAACAGAGTGTATTATTGAACACACCTGGCCTGAGTCTTACCTGTCAGCCTGATCCTGTAGAACTTTCTCAGAAGATAATGAATAATTTAGCTTCCTGTCAAATGCACGCCAGCTGTCAGCGGTGGACTGAGATATCCCCGGATGGGCAGTGGAAACGTGTTGACTCTGTTTATGCCTTGGTGCTTTTGTATAATTAAATGAGGATTCAATAGCATAATAAATTGTTGCTCCTCAGGGATAAACACTGTCTACTGTCACTGCCGGAGTTAAAGAGAGAGGTACACCAAATCCCCATCGCCTTCCCCTTGCTCTCAGTTTGAGGCTGTGTTCACTCACTTAATAATGCTTGGAAAAAAAGAAAGTAGCTGGAATAGTGAGTCGACTGTGGAATAGGATATACTCGTTACTTGTGCACAGCATCAGTGATAATGTAATGGAAACCAAGTGTGAGACACGGCTGAGAAAGCAGCACATTCTTATCTGCCTCTTTTTTCCCACCCAGTAAAAACAACACAAACTGTTTTATACATTAAAATGAGACCATGATAGAAATGACGGTTAGGGTTACTTTTTGCATCTCAACAATAATCTTCTGACCCCATCTATTTATCTATTTTTAACATACAACGGACTGTATACCGCCTTCAAGCAGTAAAGCATGAGCATAAATGTGAAAGGATATAGCCATTTTAGTGAGGAACATGTCGTTCGGGTCATCGGTGGAAGAAAAAGTCTCCAGGTCTCTCTCTAGTTGCTGCAGCTGCTTCTCCATCTGCCTCAGGCTCTTTTCCAGATTCTCTGCAGAAACTAAGAGACACAAGAACACAAGAACTTTCAGCAACAAACAGGCACATTTATGGTACTGGACCAAAACCACGTTACAAAGAGATTAGGAGCCACAAGGAAAAGACGTGCAGCATTGAAGAGGAGGTTCTGATCAGGCTTTAAGGGTTTCATCCTGAATATGTTTAGACCAACAGGTACATGGAATTTACACCAGCAGAGCACAGAAGAAGGCCAACGCTAACTTTCTGTTAAGTTGGTCATGGCTGACATGTTAAGCTTGTGAGTGAATACAGCATATGGCTTGAATTACCCCGATTAGACCCTGCTTGACAAAAAAACGTAAGCTGCTTAATTTTAAGTAGTTTCAAATTTCGCTTGATCCTAATACACGTTCTATGAAAAAGTAGCTTAGCTTCTCTTTGACTTCATGACATAAACCCGTCTTTTAGTGATGAAGCTTTTGCTCTAGATACTTAAAACAGATTCAAAGGTTCTGCTGTAATTTAAAGTTGGGGGGGAAATGCATTTTTTTTTGGTTGATGGAGAGACGTGGTCTTTTTCTTCACAGATAATGGCAAGAATCTAACAAAAAATACAAATGCAAAACAAACATATTGTTTAGCATGGCATAAGGAACAGATAAGGCTGCCTTTTTACTCATTTTATAACCAAGAAAACAACAAAGCAGCAACAACGGCATGAAGGGGTAAAGAAAACAACATTTAAAGCAGTTCATATGTTATGCAACACCTACACTCACTGAATTATTAGCACACTTCCTCCTCCATAATGTACATACTCCTTCATTCTAAGTGCACAGACACTTCAGTCTGGTTTACTGCTCACTGTATCTTCTCTTCAACAACAGCAGGGAGTAAAAACCACTATAATGGCAGTTAAAAAACAAGTTTTGCCAAAAACAAACCGATCATTTAGTATTTGGATGTATGTCTCAATCCTTCCATGAACGACAGGTCAAAAATACTCCAGATATATTCCATTTACGGTACAGAGAATAGGTCCTTTATAGGTTTAAAGCTACAGTGCACCCATGATACTCTCTCCTGCAACAACTCTTCTGTGCTTTTACGATCATTTTCCTGCTATAAAAGAGAAGATTGATTTCAGGAGATGCTTTGGTTAAGTAAAGATCATTAATAGGATGTCATAGCATCATTAACCACACTGCGTCTGGAGACAAGAAGACACCAACAGACAGAAAACCTGGCTAAAACAATTAGAGGATTAATCATTTTTAGAATGTCACCAACTTAGCTTGGTCTTGGTGGTATGTCCATCGATGAGTTTGTGAATTATAATTATACGTTTTAAACTGAATACTAAAAAATGTTTCTATTCAGAAAAGTACTTTTGTATTAACAACCTTAATCTAATAATTACATTAAGATGCTAAAAATGTTAAATTCCAAAAGCTATTTTTCAAGGATATCAATACTTCTTTAATGTACTGTTTATTTGCATGAGATTAAATAAAATGAGGATATTTTTCCATCACATTAAACAGACCAAGTTTAGGTAAACTTGCGTAAACAGCCTACTTCACCTGCTTTTCACCCTCTTCTCTTTTCTTTTCTCTGCATTACCTGGCAACCAAATTTGACTGAATAAGGTGTGGGCAGAATAAAAAGTGGAAGAGGTGGTAGACGGCTACTCTGTTAATAGAAATGATTAAAGCCCGGTGAGATGACGCTGTGGCTGAGAGAAGAGCAAGGGAGGGCGAGACAGAGAGCAAAACAGACAGGGATCTCCTCTTTTCTCTGCTTCACAGGCTAATCTGCAGCCGTTTGTGATGTGGTTCACTCACATGGAAGGATATGTGAACAATGGCTGACAGAAAGGTGACAAATACAGCACCGTGTGCTTCAAGAGAAAAATCTGCTTGGAGACTGACTGTGGCAAATAGTATGTTCTGCTAAACACAAATAAAAGGCCTTCAAAGTGAACAATATCCATGTTTAGTCAAAACGTATGTTTGAAATATAGATCTGAGGATCTAAGCAAAAGCTTAGCTTATAGGTGACAAACTTGATATTAGTACAAAAGCAGAAGTGATCTTTGTGTGTGTTTCAAGCTCTTTCTGGCCAAGCTGTTGTTGCTTTCTCATTCTGAGCATTAAGGCGTGAGTGATTTTTATGGGCACTGGGACCTGAATGCCTCTGGAGTCCAGAGAGGCTGCAGACAGATATAGGGTGTTTTAGAAGAATAATAATTGCAGTATTTGTAGAGGTCAAATCCCCCATTGACATCCTTTTATTACTCTGTCAACCTGCTGTGCAATAAATGAGACGGAGAGAGGAGCAAACAACCACGCATATGCACGGAAAGCCGTACTACAGACAGATCCACCATAGATCATATTTTGATATATGGAAATTAAGAGAGTGAAGAAATTCAGATCTGCCCTGAGAGGCCAAAGCTTGTCATACAAGTGGGACTAGACTGATGGAGCCACAGGCTATGGATGGGATACCTACATAGGAAATCCTGGCAAACACTCGACATGTTGAGCTCCTAAGATACTGCAATCCAAAAGAGCAAAGCAGTCTCTGAAATGTAGCGCAGAAAGCCCTTTCTATATACTTTAAACCTCAGGCTCATCACTCAGACTGCATGAGGTAGAACTACAAAGCAGAGCTTGAACAGCATATTAAACAGCCATCTCAAAGTCGTCGAGTCCTCACATAAGTCCTTAATGACTCTTTAATGCAACAAGCCGCCAGAAACAGAAAAACTTCCACGTCTTTGATGTGTAAAAACTTTCATGCCGGCGTACCTTTTCAGAATCCACCCCAAAAAAAACATTTTTTTAAACAAACATATTTTTTGCGTCAAACAGGTAGGTTTTAGGATGAATTAACCTAGTCTAGTCTATTAGTTTCTCTCAACAGTCGCCTGCCTCCAGTCCGCTTCAGCAGAGTACCACTCAGCTCAAACCATCCTAACTGTCCCAAGCTGCTGCTGTTCATCGCATCCGTGCGCCTTTTGTGATAAGGGAAAGAATGAAAAAGAAAGAAGAACAAAACGACGGAAGGTGAGCAAAACTGAAGCCAAAAACAACAGAGAATGGAGAAGGGAGGGCAAGGACAGACAGACAGACGCTGAGGTGTTGACAGACAGATAAGGAAGGATCCATGTGAAATGACAGAAGCATAAAAAAAAGACTCTCTCACTGTCAGGAGAAATAATGATTCCAGGGCTGAGAAGAAGAGAGGGAGAGCAGAAATAAGAAGACAGGCACGAAGCGACACCCAACTAAAGTACAGTTTTGCCTCTGTGAGAAGTGTGTTTGTGTGTGTGGGGGGGAGAGGAGCTACGTTCCATGTAGTCAAAAAAGCAGCACCCTTCAGAGCTGAAACACAAATCATTACTGCTACCTCTACCCAACCTTGTTTTCATGCCCAGCTAAAGCTCTTTGGTTGGTGTCTATGAATGTAATGCAGCCTTTTAGTAAGTCTACAGTCCTCTCAAATGGCTGTCAGAATTAATGAAAAAGAAGCCACTCAACAGCCCCCTTTGAAAAGAAATGGGATTTGTGTGCCTGAATGCGAGATGTGGCGTAATAAGACACTTAATGTGAGCATGTCATATTGGTACAGAAAGAGGGAAAGACTGTGACAGAGAAAGGGCTCTCCTTCTATACACATGTAAATATACTCAGCTTGATGTCTGTAAAGCAGACATCAGACAGTCTGAAGAAAGATCTAAGAACTGTGCTTCCCATTGATCTTAACCTTGTACTTATTAATCTTGGCCTTGTGGACATGCAGGCTAGTTGGGAGAAATAGACCCACAACAGGGGTGTCATCATCCACTGTTTTGGAAAAAGAACAAATTCAAAAGGAAATCTAAGGGAGTTTTTATGAAGGGAGTCCAAACAATGAAGCCCAACAAATTATCTCCCTATGTTTTCTTCTCCTCACACTTTCCCTCTCTCCCCGCGCCACTAGCAGCAGAGCAGTGGATAAAAATTTTCTTTAGAGCAGGGAGGAAACATGCTGTGACGGAACAAAAATCACACGCAAACAAACACAAACTGCCAACAGACTTCTGCACGCCGCCGCCCGAGAGCCGCCTACAGCAACAACGGACAAAGAACAAGACCGAGTCTCCTTTGACCACCCAGCCGGCTCTGCTTGTCTCTGACCTTTACCGTACTCAAGAGAGTCGGGCCAGATTAAAAGCACTTTGAGTGGAGCCATATTTGTGTGAAAAAAAGAAGAGGGAAAAAAAGCCAAATTGCATTCAAACCAACATAGCAAATCTGAACGTGTTCAAAGAGAAAACTGCTCTACATCTCGATGGCTGACATAACCTGATGTATTTACTAGAGGAAAAAAAAGAAATAAACCTCTAACTTGTAAATGTGCGACAGCTGAAGATTAATGCTGGGATCAAACAGCGGAGCAGATGAACAGAGCGTAGTTTGGATCAAACAGTAAAATAATTAAATATATTGTTTATAGAATCTACAAGCTCTCTAATTTCAAAATAAACCCAAGAGACTTTTGCTGAAGGATAAAGCTTACATAGAAAAAAGCAAAAACAAATGCAAAACAAAAAAGCTTCATTTCAGAGTAGGTAGCCTATTGCTGGTGAAGATTCTCAGTCATCCAGGTCATAATCATACCAAAAAAGAAATGTCCAAGTTCCCATCCAGGAAGCTTTTTCAAGCTGTCCTCTTTGTCCAAAATGTGAACACCTTATGGACAAAGGACATTCTTTTGAGGACCAGAATATTCACATTTTGGACAAAGAAGACAGGTGGTTTGAGAGGGCTGTGAAGGAAGCCATCTATGTTAAGAAAGAAAAAACAACCTTAAAGTCATAGGGAAATCATATTTAGATGTCAAATCATTCTGGCTTAAAAATGTATATAAAATAGGAGTGGAACGGTTCACAAAATCCACGGTTTGGTTCGATTCACGGTTTCGTGGTCACGGTTTTCGGTTCGGTTCGGTATATCTTGATTGTTACACCTAAATCTCATAGAAATTTATGAAATTAATGAAAAAATCCCCCAAAAAATAATGGATTGTAATTATTTTAAATGATCCACGGAAACCCTGGATCATTTCCGTATGTTTTGCTGCTTTGAATTTAATCATCTCGCGCATGCTCTCTACTATCTCCAAGGGACTCAGAGGAGAGCGGACAGGAGCCACAGTGGAGGCTGTAGGCTTTGCTTTGAGCAGCCGGTCTGGAGCGCAGCGGGGGTTGCTGACGGAGTATGAGGGATTCCGAGGTTAGCATGACATGTTGCTGTTAGCATAAACAAAACGTGTTGCACAATGCTTTCACACTGTTGCACTTTTATCCACAACTTTCTTTCCGCTGTCATCATAGGTCACTCTAAATGCAAAGTGGTCCCATACAGCAGACCTATAAAGTGCTGCTGGCGCGTCTTCCAACTCCAGTTCTTTCCCACTCGCCATTCCGACACAATTCTCCACAACAACAAATTTTTTTCCCTGCTACACCCGGCTAAGCTGCTTCGCTTATTCTTCTTCTTGTTTACTACTGGTGGTTGGCTTTGGTCGCAGTAGCGCCACCTTCTGCTCTGGAGTGTAAACGCTTGGCCTATGAGAAAAAGGAGCAGCGCATGAACCGAACGAAACACACTCGAATCGAACAGAGACAGTCGAACCGAACATTTCACGATTTTCATAAATCGTCCCATCCCTAATATAAAAGTACTCTTTATCGGTTAAAAGTTAGAAAAAGTTAGAAAAGTTCTATTTTTAAAGAAAATTCTGTCTTAAAAACTGTGTTTTTTCCCTTATCTTATGCAGGCCAGTTAGTTATACATCAGCTTTTGCACCTAAATTCGGCTTATCATATATCAACGGTCCTCTGTCGATCACATTTTTTCGGTCATAGCATCTTGATTCATATGTCGCAGCTAATATATGCAACGGTTGAAATAAGAATTGTTTACTTTCCCATTGAGTTACATCCCAGTGTTCACGGGTATGGACGTCTGTGTCTTCAGCAGGCGTAGAGCTAACAGAGCTGGCAGCGTTGCGAGGCAAGGGCTCAAACATGTACTGCTGTAAGCCTTCTACACCAAACCAAGCTTCTGTCGCCCTGGCGTCCTCTTCCACAACATCTTCGTCCCCGCTTTCCTCCTCTAAATAAAAAATGTATGACGGAGGAGACTCATCCACGACTTCCCACACAAAACTCTCCGCTGTCCATAGCGTTCCTTGACAGTGTCGTTTCTAAGTGACCGATTTAGTGCTACTTGGCCCCAATGGAATTTCCCAATGGGAACCTACTAGCACTAAGTTGCTAACTGGTAAGCAAAAGGCTTCCGACACAACAATCCCGCCCCCTTGATAAACGTCCATATAAACCAATCATATTTACTTTATTCACTTATGAATGTCTACGACTTTAAACAGAGGGGGTGGACTCAGATTTTAGCTTTCAAAAACCTATGATACAGCGATAGAGTTGATCTCTCCTCGCTACCATTGCAACCCAACCCCCATACAGTGAATTGGAACACCTTGCCTGTTCATCCAGACCATCAATTTAGCAACCCAGTTTTCAGAGACATAGACAAGTATTGGGTATTGCAGGCTAACAAAGAAGTCAAACGACCCCCCTTCCAAAGGGGCGGACCCATTCTTCCCGTTTAATTTGCATTTTTTCTAAGTCAAAACATTTTGATTTTTTGGTCCACTCCATAAAGCCTCAAACTCAACGCCATTTCTGACATTTTGAATTGAAAAACCTTCCCGGATAGGAAGCGAAACATCTTCAAACTTGGAAACAAAGTCCAGTAGAATATTTTTTAACTTTTTTGGAATAGGTAGCCTATTCTATTTTACATTAAACTATATAAACACAAGAAATACCCCAAGTATTCTAACATATAGATGGAAAATAACTTGGAGTATCTTTTAATAACAGCAACCTATCTACTGTGTACCAGCTTAAATAATAACATAAATCTAACTGCTTATACATATTTCAGATAAGGAAATATTTTAAAAAGTGTTGAGGTACATACAGTAGCACCAGCACCTGATTTTGCATGTGAACCCACCTTTCCCATTACATGCTGTGCTCCCATTATCTTGCCCTGCTTTTACTGCATTCTGTTGTCACTATTGTTTATGCCAGGCTGTGATAATTAATGCTCACAATGGAATATGTTGCTAGTGGGTTTTCATGGGAAATTTATAAATTAACACTCACTTCTAAGATTTAATGACACCAGCTGAAGCAGAAACTAGTTGAAAAAAATAACACTAAAGGTTTTTCTACCCATTTAAAATCAAATCTAAAGGGGCTTCCTGACCTACAAACTGAAAGTAAACAAGTGTTGCTTTTCCCCCTTCTCTCATTATATCAATGAACACTTGGTACCAACAATCAGTCCCTCTGTGCTGTCATACTTTGCAGATGAGTTTCAACAACCAACACTTTCAAATCAATAAATCAATAGAAATGTATATATAGGACAGAAAGTATTTACTGTCCACATTTAGTGTTTGATAGTATGTCCATATAAATATTCTGTACCTCTGCTTGCTCGATCCACATGCTCCAACTCGTCAACAAACTTGAGGACATCAGGAAACTGCTCCTCACACACTTCTGCCAAGAAGTGAAGCAATGTGGTCTTCTGGTCTGCAGACTTTGTGTCCTTTAACTGTGAGAAAACGCATAGAAAATCACAGTGAGTCAGGCGGCTCATTTCGTCTGACTGCAGCCCTGATGAAACCAAACCTTTAAAAGCTGGGCATACACTGTGCGGGATAATCAACATTTCATTCTGGGGATAAAATGGTTATTTAAAAACAAACTGAAAAAAACAAATATAAAGAAAACGATGTCATGTTAAACGGATAATTTCTGACCAAAGTTGGCAATTAATTAAATTAATTTTATTGAATATAATACACTTTTTAAATTAAATTTCAAATGCCCATTGAGTAGTTTAACTTATCAATTCAGGCTGCAACTAACGATGATCTTGCAAATTGATTAATCTGTAGATTATGGTTTCGATTAATAATCGGGTAGCAAAAGGTTCCTTAAAGGAGATTTTTTTTTTTTTCTTTTTTACAGAATCAAACCAGGAGAAACGAAAACTTAAATCTTAAATTCAAAATATTTATCTCCTTTTGCAAATTTGGTAGAATTACTGTTCTTAGTGGGTTGCTCTTTCAGCTAAAAGCATGTTTACACTCCAGTTTAGGATTAATCGATTACTAAATTAGTTGGCAATTATTTCAATAATCGATTAATCCAATTAATTGTTTCAGCCCTAATATCAATTGTTATTTAAATGTTGTTTGCAATCTATGAAAGATTCCTGCTTAATTATGAATAACTTGATTTCATTGTTATGAGTTAAACATGCCATTTCTGTACAGCGTTGATTTTCTTTATTTTAAATTTCTTTTATCCTGTGTGATTCTGGATACTTCCATTTGTCTGTCGCTTTTCTGCTGATAAACCTGAATTTCCCCTCTGAGAGACAACAAAGGATATTTCTACACTATTCTATTCTAGAGGCCAAGTGAACCAAAATATTGGCCAGCTACACTGTAACAACTGTCACAGATTATACTCATTTACCTATCACAGTTTAATTCTGGTTTCCATTTGCAACAGCAAAGAAGAGAAGCAACAAAAAAATAAACCCCAAAACTGAGACATGTGCATTACTTCCATTTATAGGATGCAAAATTTAAAGAGACTTTCTGAACACCTGCTAGTTCTGCACCATTTCCGAATAACACACGTGTTGGTTTTTTTTCTTATCAATGTGTCAAACAGTAAAGATGCAGTTAATGACGTGACCTTGACTTTTAACACTTTATTTACATGATTCAAAACATATTAAAAAATTTACGTAACACAAGTGTCAGTTAAAAATCTCTATTAATGTAAAAACAAGTTTCAGCTAAAAATCATTAAATGACGAGCTTGTTAAATAAAGTTAATAACGTGTGAATCTTGGGCATGAAAATGTCTTCAGTACTCCAGTCGATTGTTTTTAAAAGAAAATTTTTTTGAATGCCTTTGACCTGGAAGACTAAGAATCGTTACCAGAAGTCTTCAGCACTAGTAGTTTAGAATAGAAAATAGAAAAGAATAGAAAATCCCTTTATTGTCCCTCAATGGAGAAATTCTGAAAAAAAAAAATAATAATAAATTATGTGCTTTGCTTTTTCATACAGAAAGTGATTTTGTTTTTTTTCATCTGACTGATGTTACTTTTCTTTTGTTACAAAAAATGAAACCCCAAACAATCCTACCATCGTATTTCTGATTGTTTTATTTCTGATTCAAATTCCGTTGTTTTTTTTCGGACCCACCCCGCGTTCTGTTAACAGCTAACTTGTTAGCTATCTGGACCGGGAACCTTTTCTGACCGTTTTAAAATATGCGTTTTAATACAGAACTAAATTCTTCTTTTTTCTTCCCCCCTCCCTCGCGGGAACCTTGCCTGTTGCTAATGTTTACATGCCGCTATTCACTGCCGTTTCTGCTATTTTGGCAGCAACTGACCCCCGCTCCTTTCCTCCTACTATACTTGTGTTTGGGTAGTAAGCGTTCTGATAAGCATGTCATCATAGCTGTCAGATATCGCTGGTGTTGCATGAAACTTACGTTGACAAGTTTATCTTCCCAACCACAGTTGCCGCATGCCAGAAATCCTCCACTACACCGGAGAACTTAAATCTATGCAGTTCCAAACAGTAGATGACTTTATTCCTTTTTTGTGACCAAACTCTTCACTCATCTGTAATTATGATGTCATTTGCCGTTTCGTGTGATGCTGTCGCTTCCCAAACTGCAACCTGAGAGCAATACTGCAGCTACTGAAACTCCAGACAGCCAAAAATGTTATAAATGTTGTTATATAAGGAAAGAAAAGGTTTAATTTATCGCAACAATCCCCAAAAATTCTAATTAGTTCATTGAATCAATTTTTTGCGCAGGCCTAGTGCTAAGCATACTATTTGAAATTAAAACCCATATGAATCTGGCCGAAATCCTTTTTTTCTAAAGGGTTCTGATGTGAGAAAAGTCATCCCAAGAAGAGAACAATTCTGACTTTCAACCTTTCTCCTAAGGCCAGCCATATGGAGAATATAACAGGTTGTTGGCAGATGCAGACCACAAGCAGTACTTGTTGAAAATGTCTGCAGCGTCTTCAGTGTTCCTGTTGGCCTCCTGGTATCCTCTCTGACTTGTTTATGTTTTTTTTTTTCTTCTTTATGTTAGTCTTTGAGAAATGTTCAGCTCCTGTTCCATTTCCCTATTCATCCATATATTCTTTTGTTATAAAGAATTTTGCTGAGATCTATTTTCTTTTGCAACTGATACCTTTGCACAGTAAGAGCATTTTTTTATCTTGTTGGCAATATATTGCTTATCAAATTTCCCACAAGAACTGCTAAAATATTTTTACAATTAAACTGTTTTTTTAAGTAATTAAATGATGGTGCTTCATCAAACTAATAGTTCAAAGATGTGTACATTTTTGCAAGCAGGTCATAGCAACCTTTTATTTTCGACTTTTTTTTTCATTTATGGGATTTTACTAAAGCCACACAGACTATATGGCATTGTAAAGAGAAAAAAGGGAAATCATTTATGAAAGTCTGTCTTTTACATAAGGAAACATGACATTTTAATTCAATTTTTTGAATGGCTACTTTATTAAAGAAAACAGATGTTTATAAAAACTCATTCTATGCTTTGATGCAAGGGGAGAAGGACGCAGTGTAACTCGGCAAATAAAAACATCCCTCAGATGATCAAATGCGCTGACAGGCATTGACTGCAAAAAGCTATATGATTCACATCATTTTCATAGTCGTCAGATGTTTGTGGGACCCCTCGTGACCCTTCAATGGGGGCACCGTATATTGGAAGAAACCAGTTTGCTCAAGATAGAAAAGTTTCATCAAAGGAGCAATCACTCAGAGGGATTTTATATTGATTTGCAGTGACCCGTTCCTCCAAGGGAATAAGTGGACCAAAAGCAGGTTGTCACAGAAAAAAAAGAAAAGATATGTATGAAAACGGAGGATAATAGAGAAATGAATTCTGCAAACCGTATGGGTCTGGCATTCAAGGTTTTCCTTTGATGTGTCACTGCTATGTATGTGTATAAATTGCCTCCTTTTTGGTTTCTGTTTTCCTTCTCCTCAGAAGAAAAAAAGAAGAGAAAATCACAATGTGAGCTTGTCACGGCGGACGCGTCTGCCGCAGCAGACTAAAATTGTCAGACTTTACATGTGTCACTGCAATTTCGCCGATGACATAAGATGGCAGTATCTGTTGGGTAGTATGAGACAAAGAAACTCGTGTCTGAACGCCTGCGTCATAAATGCCAAGTGTTGACAGAGCAACAGATGATTTAATGTCTCATGCTCATGCAGCAGATGCAATTTCACAATGGGGGGACCCCCCCCCCCCCTTTGCACTTGCTGAGGCTCTCTCACCCGCACACAACAATTTTTCAATTTCTCTGATAAATTTCCGTCATTGCTCTTTTACAGTCTAATTCTAAGATGCCTCTCGGTGTCCCCGCTGTGCATCCCTCCTGTGGAGTCTGTTGCTGTGTATCTCTCTAGGTGATCTATTGGTAGACGGCAGTGTACTCAGACCCGCTGGGTTTAATCATGTTTGCATTATCTCCTCTAATCAAACATTCTCATCTCTCTTTTCATTTCTTGCTTCTCCTTTTTTTTCCCCTCCGTTCCTAAAAGCTTTAACGGCTCACTCACAAAAAGGTCCCTCTCTGAATTTAGACGGATGGTAATCATAGATGACAATGTAAACATTTTTTCTTTTTTCCAGCGGTGCTGAGTGCAATTTCCCTGCGCTGTGAAGTGTGTCACAGTATTAAGTTGTCAAACTCTGGGGGAGGCACGAAGGTGATGCCTTCCTCTACATATTGTGTCTGAAACAATGACTCAATATGGTCAGACAACAAGTCGGGGAGTGTGGGGGGGAATCGACACCCTGGAACAGTAGCATTAAACTTGTTTGGAACCCATAATCCACAAACAAACCTCTGCTGATTGATTATGTTATTGTTCTGCTAATGTTTCTAGTCCATCAAATATGCAGGAATCCACATTTGGCAAATGCGCTGGTGTTTATATGAGCATAAGCATCCAAGTCTAACAGGGCAAAGAGGTGGCAGTGACAAATGGCTGCGGTGGCTGTTACTGTGGAAACTGCAGCGCATGTGCCAACAGCTTTAATGTAACCACTGCAGGAGTTTCTCATCCAAAGATTACACCGTGTTTTTGCCCTCACTATCACACAAGGAAACCGGGTGCTCAGTCTTCATCACAGAGTTACACCCATAGGCCATGTGTTCATCCGTGAAGCGTTTGGTTAGACCTGAATGGTGTGTGTGCTTTCAGAGTGATTGTGGCCACACACCCAGTTATCTATTCTGAAAAGGGAGCCTGAAACTAAACATGGCCTCTTTTTGAATTCTTTGATAAAAGCAAACCGATATGTAAACCTTGTCTTGTATGTTTACACATCACTATATAAGGTTTGTTAAGAAAAACAGTAAAGTTATGCAGGATTATTGTATTTTTTAAAGAAATCAGTTTCCCTTGAATAAGATGAGGGCAGAACTGAATTTATCTGGCTTAAATATAGAACACTATAAGAAGGGGATGGAGTTAAATAAGGGCCAGCAGTGAAAGAAAGCTATAACTGATTGTAGACTGATGCTGCAGTTTATCTTCCAGCTGGAGCCCCTGAACATGCAGCTAGACCTACGACAGAATGGTTTCCATTAAAGCTACAGTGTGTAATTTTCAGCGACATCTAACGTCCAGACTGCAGACTGCAGCAACATGAACATCTCCCCCCCACCGCTTCTCCCCCCCAACAATACGGCGAGCGTTACGGGACAAAATGTCTTCCACGACGTCGGAATCACCTACCTTCTCAATTAATGAGGTTTGTTTACATAGATAATTTTACAGATAGTATTTCATTAGTCTGTGTAGGGTATAGATTTGATAATAATAAATATATCCGTTATTTTTATTCTACATCGTTGTGACGTTTTGGTGAGCTGCTTTGCATGGTGATATAAACAGACGAAGTAATTGTAGTCATTAGTTTAACAGCGAGATTGTGTTCGCTGGAAGAATACCGGTATATATTCCCCGTTTACAGAGTCCAAGTCTTGTTTGTGGCACGGGGGTTACAACGCGAGGAAGAGGGAAAAGAAGAGGGCAGAGAGGGCGGGGTGAGCGTGCAGCCAGGGCCAGGCGAGAGAGAGGTGCCAGCGGGGGTTGACTATAGCGGAGGAGGAAAGAATTGAAGATCTCCAAAGGAGCCGGAGAGAAGTAACCGAGGTATATATCCGTAGCTCGCTAATATGCAGCTTCATATATCTGTCTCTCTCACACTCACACACGCCACTATCAGCTGTGGTAATTTTATGAAGCTGTGGCCTTACCTGTCCAAGAGAAAACTGGCAACTTGAGCGTCACTTTGAAAACCTTTTTCCTCCGTCAGTGCCTTCCATCGTGTAAATGCCGTGCCAATGTTGATCCGTGTTTTTTGTCGTTTCTTGTCACGCTTGCGTTTATTCTCGTCGTGTTTCCGCTTCTTAGATGACGGGGGTTCGGTGTCCGCCGCTTTTCGTTGTGATACAGAGTAGGCATGATCCTCCATTCGTCTGATGTTTGGCAACACAGTGCCAAACAGTTTGCAAAGTCACTCACGCCTGCCGCCTTGATCACCTTTCTTGTTACTGAAGCGCAGTATACCTGCTTCTTCTTCTTCTTTGGTTTCAGGCAGACTAAACGCTTCTCAGGCATAATACTGCCATCTATTGTTCAGTACCGTCTCAGTTAATCTCTCAACTTGCCGTAGTTACTTTCGAGCGTAATGGGCGATCTCGCAATCGCTAGTTTGTTGCTTCTGCGCTGCCGTAGCGCAAAGATGTCTGCCTCCATGGCTGCGAGACCCGCTCCTATGTAATTATAAATAACGAATTCTAAGGCAACGTAAATATTATGGTTAAAAGGCTGAGCTCATAGGTGATGATAAATAACATAGTTATGTATAATATATTCAATTTCTGACTTTATATCCCTGTAATTATTACACACTGTAGCTTTAAAGCATATTTCTGTTAGAATGGCCAAAAAATCCAAATGCAAAAGTTTAGCAATAATTTAGAAACAAGTTATAAACATTTGAAAAGAAGAACTGGAAAATATTTGCGTATCTAAATGTGTTAAGTAGCTGCTGACATTTTGAGAGCTTCTCCAAACCAATAAACATGGGGATGGAGACAATAACAGTTTTCTGCCATTTTAAATAACCGTGCAGTTTTTTTTTCTACCATTTTAAACTTTCTCCCTTATGTCTGCTTATATACCTTTGGGCATTTTGTCTGACCATGAGCTCCCCTCTCAGTATTGATTATTGTCCCAAAGTGTAACATACTGTACGATAAATATTATATTAATTTGAGCTTTTATTTCTTAGGCATTTTATGCTTGAAATCTCAAATAAAAACAACATATGTATGTTTAGATACAAAATAAAATCATTTTATAAACAAATATTTATACAACTGGAGTACGTCCCTTATAATCATATTTAAACTTGGTGAATTGAAAACAAAATACGGAACAAAAACTATAGTTAAACTGAATTAATTAGTTTTACTTTGTTTTCATCAAGAACTCTGAGCTGCTTTGATCGGCTCTGATAGCTCATTTTATTTATTTATTATTTATTTTATTTTATTAAATATACTCTAATAATCCCAGAGGCAAATTACTTCTCTGCATTTAACCCATCCCCTTGGGGAGCAGTGGGCTGCCATTGTGCGGCGCCCCTCCCTCAGTGTAAAAAAAATCAAAACTATGACAAAAACTTTATTGATAAAAGCTTATTTCATTTTTCAATTTGGTCCTCACAAAAAAAAAAAAAAAATACAGATCCCAGCCCTATTTTATTTTACTACCTAATAAAATATTTACCCCTTGCAATGCACTGACGGACCACTAGGGGTACTTGCTCCCCTGGTTGGGAATCACTGATATAATAGAATTGCCCAATTTGGGACAATAAAGAATTACTCTGCTCCATCTATTTGTCAATATTTTACTAGCTTCATCTTATGTTTTTACTTTCTGAATAAAAATTTCAAAGAAATAACCTTCTTATTTTTAATTTAATTCCTAATTATAACTAATATCTTGTATGTCTACAAAACAAAACATTAATTTCATGAAATATATCACAGAATAAAAAAAAAAGGAAAGCAGTGGTGAGTGGGAGCAGGTAGACCATTTTCAGGTACTTCATTTAACATCAGTCAATCTTTTGTTATTTCCATCTCCAGTGTCAATCTGCAAACACAGCTTTATAAAATCAATATTCAGGATCAAGAGCTTTATTGAACACGCGTCACTCATGTTGTACCAGTGCCAGTGGGGTTAGAAATGACTGCAGGGTGTGTGTAAAAACTCAGGTCAGTATTTACCTTGCAAAGGGAGCTGAGGTCAAAGCCATATGACTGGGCATTACGAGAGCCTGCGTTCATGTAATTTCCCAGCAGCAGCACCAGCTCCAGCAGGCGGCCAAAAGCACGGCTCTTTCTGACCTCTTCACACGCTGCATTTACTGCCAGGATATCTGGACGCAGGTTGTTAACTTGCTCCTCGAACTGGAGTCGGAAAAGGATGTGGCTAAGGCGAGGCCGCAGCCGTTTCATGCTGCTCATCTGTGACAAGAAAAAACAAGGATCGTTACGACCGGAAAATGAATGGGGCAAAACTGAAAGAAACAAGGAGGAAAACTGGATAAATAAAAGAAAATATAGAGAAAGGAGCCACTTCAGAGAACATACTCAGACTTCAAAATATCTACAATTACATTTTTTGGCACTTTCAACATATAGCCGATCTCATTTAACACACATTTATGCAACCTGCATGCAGGAAAGTGTTGCTAGGCGGTGGTAATAGATGCTGGCATTGATTTGATTTGAGTCCCAGGTCTGGTAAGTTAATTGTGGAGTTAGTGTCCATATAGGCCAGGCAGCAGAGGGGGTGGAATATACAATAGCCTGCCTTGGATTACCACTCTCACACAATTAGAGAAAATTGAAAAATATTGCATTGGGCCCAAGACCTGGCCACTCCAGTGATTGTGTACGTGTGCTGAGGGGGGGGTGAGAAGGAGGGACGCAGGTTCCTATTGTCTAGTTTAAACAACAGCTGGCTGTGTGGTTTGATGTTCTCCATTGAGGGTTTAATTATAGCTACTGTAATTTTATGAAATAACTATTTCGGAGAACGGCTGGGTGAGTTTATTCGTGAGTGTCAATGTAATCGCATGAAAAAAAGAAAAAAGAAGAAAACTATTTAATAAGACTAAGAATAAAAAGACACAATAGAATGAAAAGTGAAGCTGGAGTGAAGACAAGATAAGTTGTGTAATATGTGTTTGACGGCAGTGAGATCATGAGGAAAGAGAGCAAACAGCATCACGCCATCAGTGTGAAAGTATATTGTTGCCGGATAAGCAGCACCAGCGAGACGAGGCTTACCAAAAGGAATAGGAATTTAAGAAAAAGTGACAATGATCAAAATTATATTTAGATATATTTTGAGGATGAAAGATTGAACATGGAGGAAAACATTTTGTGCCAAAGTTCTTTTTTGTTTTGTTTTGTTTTTTTGTTCAACTCTGGATATGATGTTTCTGCGAGCTGACTAATATATGTGAATGCTGTCGTTCCATCATTTGTTTGAGATAAGGGTAAACACATAGACATAACAAATCAGCACCGGCTTCTCCTAATGAGGCCATGCTCCCATAAAAAAAAAAAACAAGAATTGTTGAATTCTCGGCTTTTCATTGGTATTTTTGTTGAATGTCTATACTTAATGGATCATATTTTAAGCAAGCAATGGAGTGTACCACTGGGAATAAGCAGACTTTCTCTCCTATTGTTTTGAGCTTACAGATGCGCAACCATAGATTCTTTTCTCCCTCCAGCAGCGATCTTTTGACATTCAGGGTTTTATGCTCACTGTAAAAACAACAATAGCTTTAAACTCTTAACACTTATTTAGTAAACCATGCATTTTAGATAAACAGAGGCTAGAGATTAAAGAGTCATGAGTTAAACTTTGTGGAAACGCCTAAAAACAAGTTGTTTAAGACGATGATACCCATCCCAAAGCAAAGAGATTTATCTTGGCTTTTAATAACGGAAGCAAACAATGGGCAGGTGCAGAGGAACAGCTGGTAAAGGCTGCATCATTGCTTGCCTTTCAGGCACAGACCACTGATCATTTATCTGTCTCGCGCCCTGCAGCTTAGAGATGTTCAGAGGGTTACCACCTTGCCCATCTGACCAGAGCCTATGCTCTTGGCTCAAATTAAGCTATGATTAAATATATGATGAATTCAGCTAACTGTAAGTGCGTATTTCAGCACAGTGAAGGTGTACGGAGAGCAGCTGTGAGACGACTAATAAGCTCTATTTTCTAAATTGGTTAAGACGGCCATGACAGTAAGAATTTATAGTTATCATGTAAGAGAACACATCGGTGCTGTAACTGCTGCATATTTAGGTCTCCTTGAGTGGAGCATTTGTGGTCCAATATATAAATTATACTGTATTAAAATGGATAACAAATATGGGGACAGTTTTCCGATATCATGAAACATATTTTGGTGCCTTTATTCAAAAGGTGAGGCTCAAACTATTAAGATTTATTACAGACAGAGTGCTATATTCTACCATCTGTTTCTTTTTTTTTTTTTTTTATCAACATGGTGCAGACGAATGCTGCAAGTAACGTTTATTTTGCAAATCCTTTAATCTGTTGATTATCTTTTTCGACTAATCGAATTGCCAAAGGTCCCTTAAAAAAGATTTTTTACTAAATTAAACCAGGCGAAAGTACAACTTTTCCACTTGAGTTATTTATAGAGCATAATGACAGAGAAAAACATATTTTTCATCTTAAACGCAAAGTTTTTATGTATTTTTTTTTTTTATTTTTATTTTTTTTACAATTTTGATATAATTACTGCTCTAATTGGGTTGTTCTGTTAGCTAAAGGCATGGTTTAGAGCAGAGGTCACAGATAAGCAGACCGAGGCCGGATCCGGACCCACCTGCTGGCTAATCTGAACCCAACCTGAATTAAAACATTTCTAAAATACTGCATGTTGACCGTCGACAGTGTCTAACTTCACTTGCGCCGCTTCTCCTGTTAACATGGTAAAGCCCTCCAGAGCGTTCCGGACCAGGCTGCACGTGATACAAATCAGCCAATGAGCTTTGTCGGTCTTTTAGACACAGCAGGCAAACCTGTGGCAAGCTGCAATGGGGGAAAGAAGAAGACAAAGAGAAAAAGAGAGCAGAGAAAGTGTGGACTGCTGTAAGAACAGAAGAGAACTAGTGAAAGAAAAGTGAAATGGTGCTGAAAGGTGACCCTGCACATTTTGAGCATGTTTGGCTCAACCTACTGCTGTGAAGCAGGATTCTCTACCATGAACATAATCAAAAATAAATATTGCTCACGAATGAGCGCCTTGATATGTGCTTGAGAATGGCTTTGTTGCCATTCAAACCCAGGTTTAAAAACATTACAGGGCAATGTAAAGTTTCCTTCTCTGATTAACCCATAAAGAAAAAAATAAATAAACGGTCAGTTCAGGTGTTTTATAAAATATCAGGAAATTGTTTTTCTCTACTTTAAAAAAACACTTTCGATTTTTATTTTATTTTTTTTTTTTTTATGTATTTAACAATTCAATATATAACATGGATGCATAAAAACCTAATTTTATTTCAGATTTAAATTCTGTTTAAAGTAACATTATATTTAAAAATGTCTTCGGACGTTTACTGGCTGTTGAATTTCTTTATTCGGACTCCGCTTATTTTTAATTGGTTACCCCTGCTTTAGAGTCTCTAGGCTCCAGTAAGCGATAAATCGATTACTAAACTAGTTGATGATTATTTCAATAATCGATTAATCAGGATTAATCCGATTAATTGTTTCAGCCCTGGTGCAGACTAATGGAAAAAGAAAATTCAATCCTTAGTAACATTTTCAACATTCAAATTTTCTATGTCTGATCACTGAACAGGTGCTATCATCTACAGTCCAGCATTCTACCCTCTGCATTCATGCAGCATCACATGGAGCATCAGCTTTGTTACTACTGAGGTGTTCAGAAAGCCCAGAATGCATTGCTGTGTCTGGTGCATCTCATCTTAATTATGAAAATAGCCTATAGATTACCCTCAGGTGAGTTTGTTATCCAATGAAAACACAGTAATAATGTGGCAATTCAAACAAGTATCTTATAATGTGAGCAGTTAAAGCAGCATGTGACTCTAGGACTCCTGATTTCCAAAAACATCATTCTAATCTAATCACATTATTTATATACACTAAGGAACCGTCAGCCATTTTTTTGTTTTTGAAGTTCAGTTATCATCCCAGGTTCAGAAGTGGATTAACACTTTTCTTAACAATTCTCTAAAGCTACAGCTACTCATGCTGCCTGTAAACATTTTTCTAACTGCATGTTTTCCTTCCACTCGACTTCCTAACAGCCAGCTGCCATAACATCAACCAGATGCCAGACAACTTTCAAAGCATAAAATGGTATGTGCTATATAGAATAACATGTTTGTATTCTCTGTTTTTAATGGTATTATTACTATTGGTATTATAAAATTTTTACCTTCACATAAATTTTATTGTTGTTGTTATAAACCTGAGTCATCAATATAATCAGTAATAAACACTTGGAATATAGCACTGGGTGTATCAATCCATATAATAAGAGTTTCACTGTCTGAACTGAAGCACTAAAATAAATGAACTCTGCGATTACATTTGGGTTTTATTGAGACACCTGAGTTAATGTTTATGCAGGAGTCTGTCGTGTCAATGTTTCAAAATTATGCATGCGATTCGATGCGAGAAATGAAAATAGTGAAAGATTTTACTTATTTTTGAGGTTTGTCACAAAGAAAATCTGTTTAAGTAAATATTATTAATAATATCCACCTGCAGAAGATGCATGCTGTTGCTACAATATACCAAGCTGTTCAGACACCATGTTTCTCTCATAGACATTACAGCCACACAATGAGACATAAAGGAAGCCTCTATCAAACTTTGAGGGGAGAAATACTGAAAATATACAACACAAAATCATTTGCATAAATTTTTTTTCTAATAGCTTTTATCTAAGGTGAAAACTATGATGAAGCTAACCCATTACATAGATTACAGGCATGTCTTGAAGATATAAAAACCTGGATGACTTTTAACTTTCTGCTCCTGAATGCAGACAAAACAGAAGTTATAGTCTTTAAAAAGTCCAGAGTCTTTAAAAAGAAGCTGATTAGTCAGTTACATCATTTGGATGGGATTAAATTGATCTCGGATAAAGTAAAAAGTCTGTGTGTTATTTTTGATCAGGACCTGTCATTTAAATCCCATACCAAAGAGGTTTCTAGAATTTCCTTCTTTCATCTGCACAATATTGCAAAATGTGAAATATCCTGTCCAGGGGTGACGCTGAGAAACTAGTCCATGCATTTGTTTACTTTAAGGTTGGACTAGTTCTGATGAAAATTAAAAGGGGCGATCATATCTCCTATCCTTGCTTCTCTTCATTGGCTTCCTGAATCCAGAAAATAATTTAAAATCCTCCTTCTCACATATAAAGCCATAAATGGCCAGGCTCCATCTTATATCAGAGATCTGATTGTTCCTTATGTTCCTAACAGAGCACTTCGCTCTCAATCTTCAGGTTTACTAGTTGTTCCCAGAAATTTTAAAAGTAGAATGGGCTCCTCTCCTGTGGAACCAACTACCAGTTTTAGTCCGTGAGGCAGACACCCTGTCTACATTTAAAGGTAGTTTTAAAACTTTCCGTTTTTAAAAAAGCTTATAGTTAGAGTGGCACAGGTTATCCTGAGCTATCCCTGTAGTTATGCTGCTATGGACTTAAATTGCTGGAGGACAGAGGGACCCCTTTTTCATCATTCTATCTCTATTCACCCATTCTGCAGTATCTTTTAGTCCAATCTCTAAGGTGCTGCTGTCTCTACTTTATCTCATAGTAGCTTCACCTCTTCTGTTCCTGTTTGGCTGTGACACCACCTTGGAGAGAAATATCAGCTGTGATGCTGCCTTCAAAAACTTTGTATATAGATGTTCGAGATTGGGCTGTTTTTCAATGTAGTCCTGTTTCTCTGACTGGCTGGATGTGCTCTCTTCATCCTCTGACATGGGAGCTAGCTCAGAGTTCGTCTGCCTGGCTGTGTGTTTCCTGGATGGGGCCGCCCTTTACAGTTGCCTTTTGTATCTTTAATTCTGTCTCCCTGAACTCTAGTCGGCCTCAGCAGATGGCCGCTCACACTGATTCTGCTGGAGGTTTCTTCCTGTTAAAAGGGAGTTTTTCCTCTCCACTGTCGCTACAAGCATGCTTAGTGTGAGGGATTGCCTTTGAGTCGATGCAATCAACGGGGTTTACTTAGATAGAAAACTTTGAATAAATTTGACGGATGATCTGGTGAGCTGTAAAGTCCCTTGAGATGACATGTGTTGTGAATTGGAGCTATATAAATAGAAAACACAAGCTGCTTTAGACTTACACAAAAAAGGAGACAAACAGGATTTACCTAGCTCAATTTTACTATGGCTAAAAAGAAGGGTGTCTAGGTATCTAATATCTGTTTCCTCCCTTTAGTCAATCAACAAAGAACTATTCCGTGCGAGTACAATACAAAGGGCAATAAAGTAACATATTACACGTTTCTGTCAGAATTTAAGTTGCTTAAAATACAAAAAGCCAACTGTATCCTTTAAGTATTAAACCAAATAATCCTTCTTCGGAAAGTCTTAAGGAAAATGATGCCGACATAATAAGGTAGAAATTGCTGCTCCTTGATGTGCATAAATTAGTCCACAGGTGTCCTGGCTCTTTTCCTAAATTTTAAAAAGATAGAATTTTAAAAAGCACTGGATTATGTTAATCATATGAAAGCACTCAGTATGTGCCTGTGCGTGTATTAGTGTTTTCATAAAGACAGCAACTGAGATGCAAAAAAAAAAAAACAGACAAGTTTAGATTAACATAAAATTAACCAAGTAACAAACATGTCTCTTAAATGTCTTATGTTCTGTCTATACGATTCATCCTACACTTAATTAGTACCATGTCGCTAAAGGTAAGAGCAGAGGTCCTGAATCATCCAAAATGCCATAGTGTAAGATAAACCCTCGATTATTCGGTTCATTTCTATCAAAAAAGGGGGGTAAAAAAAAAAATCATAGGCTTGTCTTGTGCATGTTATAGAATAGTAGAAATTGACTTTAAGTCATGCTGACAGCCTCTGTGTTTATGTGGGTGGGTGGGTGGGTGTGTGTGTGCGTGCGTGAGCAACTCACCACAACCCCGAACTGCTCAGGCTCTGACAAGTTCGAGTACTCGTTTTTATATTTGGCCAACGCGTTCAGCTGCTCCTGCTCTGGGAGGTGCTTTACAAGGTTCTGCAAACAGTGTGAAAAAGACAAGATGGAAGCAGACACAAAAACAATACCAGGCATTTTTTAAATTCAATTAACAGACAAGATACTTTACACATTGATTCCTGTTTAACATTTGAACTTAGCTTCAAATTGAAGGCATTTCACTAACTACAGGGTTGCTCTCCATGAGTTTTAAGGGCTAATTAGATGCCCCAATAAAGCTAAAGAGCTGTTGTACCAAAAACATGCTCTACATACATAACGTCATATTTTGGTTGCAAGACAACAGCAGAGAACTTAGTACTGCTGATGTTAAAAGTGGGAAAAATGCCATTCATGTATTCATACTGTGGATACACCACAGTTTTCTATGAATAAATCCTTTTATGTCGCAGGCAACATTTGCAGTCTTTTGTGGAGAAATAGTTCAGGTGCCTGGAGTCAAAACAAATGAAGACATGTCTATTAATGAAGCTTCTTTCATTGATGCAGCATAATTGCATTTGCTTTAATGACTATTAATTGAACGAATGAATTATTCAATGTGTACATCTATATTTCAGGTTTGTTTTTATTTGTTTCAACTCAGTCTACACACTAGACAGCAACATAATCTAAAGCCTTCAGAGGCATCCATTAACCTCACTGTTTGGTGCAAAAATAGTCAGCCAAAAAGCCAATTAAAAAGTTAATTCAGTAAACTGTCTTTTAATCTGTTTCGCAGAGAGTTGTTAGTCTTGTTTTTTTTTTTTTTTTTTTATGTATCCCATATGCTGATGCCTGAGTTTTGTAATTATCTTATATTAACAACCTTTTCTGGCTGGCATAAATTAAAAGAAATCCAATTAAGAAAAAGAATGCTCAAAATTCATTTAAATCAGTATCCCAGAGTAGCAACTTTATCCAAGATGCCATGTAAAGACAGTCAAATATTTAGTCAATATAGTGATAAATTTGAGCTGTAATCATTCAATGTCAAATACAAGAACAAAGGGAGGGATTTCTAAGTGCATAATAATATACAGAGTCTAGTACCTAAAGGAATCTATATTCTGCTGCTCCTCTCACAGGCTGCTAATCTGATTTAGCAGCCAACATGATACTTTCAGGCTTTAGAGGGGTCCCCTCCTCTCTCTCTAGCTGAGGTAGCTTTGCATGTGTGCTAAAACAAGGGGCAGTTTTAGGACAGATTCTCTTTATTCATACTTCTCCCCCTTAGAAATATAAGTTAAGCATGTTCTAATGGTTCTCCTATCCTTTTTGCAATGATATTAATCTCCTTCATTCACCAAAAACTTTGATGGCATGACTAATCAGCATTAAACAGTATTCAGGCAACATTGAAGGCCCGGTGGCGCCAGAGTGCGGCAGCCTCGCTTCTGTCAGTGAGCCCCAGGACAGCTGTGGCTACAATGTAGCTCACCGCCATCAGTGTGTGAGTGTGTGTGTGAATGGGGGAATGACAGAATGTAGTGCAAAGCGCTTTGCTCAAGTCTCCTGACTAGGGCTGGGTATTTTCGCCAAAGTCCTAAATCTATTTGATTTTGATTCATACAGTTCTAAATCGATTAATTGCAATTTGATCCGTTTTTACAATGATGAAAGTGGTTCAACTGTGTTTCAAAATACTCATGTATTTTATTTTTTCCTGTCATATTAAACACAAAGTGCAAACTTGTAAATCAGACAATTTAAACTTGAGATGTGAACAAAACTGTATCAAAAGTGCAAACTTGTTTGTGAAAAACTGAAGCCTCACTCGAGCAAGCAGACGTGACACAGCGGGGGACACAGCAGACACGCGTGAGCTGCATTATCTTCGCTGCACAAACTATATTTGCAGCATTGTCTTTAACAGGGTGTTTGCTGGTCAGCCCCAATTGGTTAATGTCTTCAGTCAATGTATTCGCTATATTTGCAGCTATCTGGCTTGAAGTAATCTTGAGTGCATCTTTCCTGCTCATTTGAATCGATCTCATTCCCTATACATCGATTTTGCAAAAATGTAAAGGAATCGATTCAAAATTGATTTTTTTACCCAGCCCTACTCCTGACTTGACCAAAGTGCTATAGAAGTACAGGCCATTTACCATTTACCAACATTTACCTGCAGCTGAATCCCAGAAAGGTCTCAATCAGCCGATTCTCAAACAAATCAGAGACAAAACCTGCGTATTTTAGCATTGGATGACCACCAAGTTAAAACTATTCTGGTGAATTAGAATTAGCTGGATGTACATTTTGGAAAACATTTTTTTTTTTTACTTTAATGAGCAATGGGATTCTGACCATCCATATAAATCTGCCCTTAGAGCTTCAAACTGTATAGTGTATGTAATAACACACAAAGCATGCACTTTATTTACTTTTATGGAAATACTAAAATATTCAGGATTGTTCCTAAACTGTGCTACATTACAGAAGAACAACTTCAACTTCCCACAGCTTTTAACCAGCCATCGGGTCAAAGGTCAAACAGGGCAAAAGTTATAACCAAAGCATCAGGATAATTTGAAGGCAAAGACAAGAAGCCCTTTGCCACTGTGGAGGATGCAGGATACTAACATGTTATTTAAATACTCAGGCCTCTGAATATTATTCCTCCAGATAACACTTCGATAAGCAAACATACAGAAACTACGAGAAAGTGTCAAAATGTTTTCAGGACGCAAAAAAAGAATATCAAGAAAAAGCTCCTCTTAAAAGGTATAAGGCACTGAAGTTTATAAGGCGCACTGTTGTTAGATAAAATGAAAGGCTTTTAAGTACCTTTAAGGGCTTATAATACGGTAAATATAATAATTGGTTCTATAAATCCTTTGTGCCTTAAGTGACTTTGAACATTTCATTTTGTGTTGCACAAAATTCAAATTAAAAAAGATTTTTGCTGTTAAAATACATTTTAGCAGCAAAAATCTTTTTAATTTAAATTGACTGTATCAAAGCATACTGTCATAATGAGTGACCAAAATGCAAAACTACCTTCCTGTTTCTGTTTTCCATGTGTCTATACATATAAATATCTTTTAAATCCACAAATGTTGCATTACCATCCCTGATGCATGGCTTTTGTGCAGCGTGTATAAAAATAGAAGAAAAAACAACAACAAACAGATGGAGAACCAGGTGCAAAACCTTGACCCAGAACTGGGA
Source organism: Cyprinodon tularosa (assembly GCF_016077235.1). NCBI lineage: Eukaryota > Metazoa > Chordata > Actinopteri > Cyprinodontiformes > Cyprinodontidae > Cyprinodon > Cyprinodon tularosa. The sequence continues at coordinate 180,553 of NW_024039471.1, read as the reverse complement.
ACCAAGATGCGGATCTGGTGACCTATTCTGGCATGTAATTAGGCTTCTAAAATAAGAAGGAAATAAACCGATTAGGTGAAGGAGAGAAAATATGGGGAGATGAAATGAGCTGGTGTTAATGGGCGTTATACAGATGATAAGAAAACTTTATGTCTCAACATAAAACAAGAAAGCAGAACACAAAAAGCAGCGACAGGTGAAACAGCCTTGGTAAACACCCACAATATATTTCTTTGTTTATAATTTACAGTCTCCTTCTCTGACCGAACAGTCACCAATGAGGGTGTATTTCATATCTGGAGATGTCCAATGTTTCAGCCTCGAGCTATGCTCTGTTTTAAGGTTGCCAACTAATGAAGACGACAGACAGGAGTTGGGGCATGAACCTATGTAGTTGTGTAGGAGCAGAGCTGCACAAGAAATCCAATTCCAGCCTCAGGTATGTAGATGCATATTGTCAGATGAGTTACTTTCCTATATTCTTTCCATCTCAGTTGAATATGACCCGATTTACTGTAGGCGGGTCAGCAAACATTTACACTCATACTGCAGAAAAAAAAGCCATAGCTTCAAAAATCTTTAAAAACTTTATGGAAATCTCATCTTTACCTGGATCATTGGTTCAGTGAGCTGCTCCTCATCCACTTCCACTATCATGCGGCGGATTTCCTGATAAGGCATGCGGTAGGAACCCAGGAAAATTGCTAGAGAGAGAAAAAGAAATAAGAAAACAAATGGTTTTGCACATATTGGAATGATTCACAACGGTGCATTTTCAGTGAAGAAAAATGAATGAATGAATTAGAAAAAGTTACAAATAATAGGGGAAGAAAAAAAAAGTAAAAAATAGACTGACAGAAAACAAAAGAGCCAAAGAACACATTACAGAACACATTAAGTAAATGAAGTTGGAACCAAAGAAAAATCCAATTAAAGCTGCATCGATGTAGTCCATCAGACAAAACTATTTTCAAATGTCTAATTTTAAAAAGTATAAATAGCTAAGATCCTACATCAAATGTGTGATCAGGGATAAGATGGGTAATGGCTTGTCAGGGTAAGACATTATTGTGTTTGGGGAAAATTATAAAAAAGAAAATATAAACACAAGGCAGAGGATTTACTACAAAGATATAAAAATAAATATGATAGCTTGTCTCCATCTTAATGGAGTGTAAAGAAATCCATAGTTTGACTTCGAATGATATATAGCTGAACCGATACTCACTCTCCCAAACAAAATATGAGTATAGATTGCCCGTTATCTGCTTCCAATTAGACATATTAAACAACATTTCACTTTTTTATCATACAATAGGACATGGATCACTTTTTATTCCCTTGTTTTACTGCTAGCTTAATTTTTACTGAAAAACCTAACAATCTCAATAAGGTGGTGGTTTTATATCAAATGAGCCTTAAAGCAGGGAAGAAAATAGTACTTCACAACTTATTAGTGTTAATTTAACTGAAACGTAAAAGTGAAGCACAATTGAAATCAATCAAAAAGAAAATAACTCCCATACATATTACCAAGCTTTTAGACCCTTTCCCTCCTATGGTGAAGTGCATACAGTAAACCTGCCCACTCTCCCCAGCTTTTTACCCCACTTGTTTCTGCTCTGCAGTTTCCACTGCTTGATTTATCGCTGCTACTGGGCTGATTAGTCCCATTTTCTTTTAATGCATGAAACAAAGGTCAGAGCTCCCCTCCATATAAGCCAATGAGGTGCAAAGATCTGACGGTGCTTAAGAGATCAGCAGGATTCTCATTAATGCCGGGTGCCTTTTTAAAACGATCATTTAAGAGCTAGGCATACATGTGCAAATGCATTAGTGTGTACATAACGGGGGAGAAAGAACCAGAGAGAAAGAGAGAGAAAGATCTATGGTATCATGCGCCGTAGCTTTTCCTTTTTTCTTCCTCTTAATGGATCCTTAACATCGTTAATTAGCTCAGTGTGAGGAGATGAGTCACAAGTATCAACGACCAGGTTCACAGTGAGTGTCATCTTGTAATAACTGCTATGGCAACAAGCAAAGGCACAACAAAGAAGGCACAAGTTGGTGAGCACCTATGCTTAGAGGACCTGTTCAGGTATATAGTTTGGAAAGTTCGTCATATAATGGTCTTCAAAAGAACACGCTACAGATTCAATCTGGCTTTTTACTTTTTGAAATTGATCTGTTTCGTTTTTAATTAACTTGTAATTTTACAATCGATGAGGCAAATTAGCGCCAGGCACGAGCCAAATACTTGCAAGTTTATAAAGTGCATGTAAGGAACCAGAATGAAAGTTTTGCAATTTAAGGAGAAGAGGAGCCTGACAGGCGGCTAGACTAATGAAGAGACAATCTCAGATGAAGAAGACCTGATTGGCAACTTTTTATTACCATTCTGGTCCAAAGCAGTTTAAAAAAAAATTGTGAAACTAAAAGGGAGTTTTATAATGAGAAAATGAAAAGAACTGACCTTTACATGTCTGGTAAATTTTTGATGACAACAACCAATTAATGTTTAGTCCCGCTGGCAGCAGTGGGCGCTGAACATTTTACTATATTACTAATCATTTCTTTTGCAACTTTGTTTTTTTTCTTCCAATCTTTTTGAAGCCATTTTAACTTCAAATGATTCTATTTAATTTCCCATAATTTACTAGAAGAAAAAGTGCTAACTTGACTCCGTTAAATCAAAGTCGCAGAGTTATTCTATCTGATAAAGAGTCAAAATCTCTTATATTTTATCAGATTCATAACGATGATTATACACACACTTCAAAACTATTATTAGGAATTCTGAGGAAATTACCATATAAAAAATCTTAATCACCAAGAGAAAAAAAATCCACAATGGATACAAACTGATCTATGTACTATAATTAAGTGGAAAAACAAGCAAGCCAAATAACAATATGTTGGTAGGAAATTAGGATACAAATCGATGACAGCGCAAATTGACTTGGAGCTTTTTTGGGGTTTTGCAAATTAGATAAAAAAAAAAAAAAAAAACACTATTAAAGTCAGTTTAAAACAATTTGGTTTGTTTTATTTCTCTTTTTATTTTCAAACCTAGCCACAGGTTGTGCAAGTAGAGCATGTTATTGTTCACTGCAATTCAGAAAAAGAATCGCTTGGCTCAAAGATTAAGGTTGAGATTTTTCTCAACTGAGACTTTAAGATTTGTGTAGCCAAAAGCTTTTTTCTTTAATTCAACCTCTCATAATTTTATCTACTATATCAATTTCCACTTGCATAAATACAATATTCGTTAAGACATGAAGAGAGCAATTGGCAGGAGGCAACAAAACATTTCCCAGAATCCTCCAGGGCCTTAAGAATAACAGCACAAAACTAAGAACTAAAGCATGTTTATTTGCACTTTTACAAGTTATGACTCGTGTTTTTTTTGCAGTTTCAGTTTAGCGCTGATTGCTCATAAGATTTTTATATCTATAGGATTTTCTATTCCTTTATTCTAATGCTTTTTAAAAGAGTGGGTATCGCATTTTTTCTAAAGTCATCCATCATGATAATAAAACTATTCAAAAGTACAAGAGGAAATGTAAGAGAAAGGGTTAAGACCTCTCCAAATGCCTTCCACACTTGAGGGAGAACTTTTGAAGGCTACTATAAATGTAAATCGAGATAGAAGTGGCCTAAATAGGAAAAGGATACTTACAGAGATTTTGTGCAATCTTGGGATCGAGCACCTTGAGCTCTTTAATCCTCTTCTTTATGGATTTCTTATCCTCCAGATCATCTTCCTCCTTTTTAGCTGATAAAGACAAAAACACAGAACTGTTACAAAAGGAAAGACAAACGTAATGGTAGACAAGAAAACCTGATACTAGAGAGCGTATTGGTTGTCGTCAAAATATCCAGAATCTAAAAAGACAAAAGAAAAAGACATGAGGTGTTTTAACTGTAGGCTCTGTTGCAATATGGAATCAATTTAGAAAATGTCTGAGAATATAACCTTTGAAAAAAAAAAATAAAAAATGAAAAATATATCTACTGTCCCTCAACTGTGTTATTCAAAAATAGGTTAAAGAATCATAAAGAAAAGGAATCAAAGAAGAATGATGGAATAAGAGTTATTGAAACACTGCTGTAATAAAATACAAAAGCTTTTTATCTATAAGTTAGATTATGTTGATAAAGGGTGTAATGATGGTGAGTTGCTGCTGGTTCTACTGAAAGAAAAGACACACAACAGCACAAAAACGTCTAAAATCTAAACAAGTAACCCACACTTTGCCATTTATTCTAACGTGTCTATATTTATAGACTGTATTTGTATAAAGCTGATTCATTTTAAAGGGCAGTGTGCTTGTCTTGTTCAGTTCCCCAACAGGACTGTTTCCGTGAACTGGAATTAAATCTTCAAAATGGTAGAGTGTCAGTAGACAGAAATTAAGAGTTGATACGCATCCGGGATTCAAAGTAGGTTTTCACTTTGAAACATCTTTTTTTTCCTTTTTTTTTTCTCATACCTAAAAAGAATACAGTTGTAGAATTTGTATTTACTGTGTTCTTTGACTGTTTGATTTGATATTTGGAAAGCATTGTTCATCCGGCTGCATCCAAAACACTGCTCTTTGGAAATCCCCCATCTTCAACTCATATTTCTCCCACTTGCATCTCATATTTACAGAGTTTATCAGATTGGAAATAGGTAGCTATTAGAACGTCAGCTGAGTTTTTTCAGTACCAATCATGTTAATATTCAGCTTGACATTTCAAGTGAGTAATTCAGTTAAGTGCAGAGCCAACTATGTCGCAAAGATTCATATACTGATCCTTTTGGTTTGATCCACCTTCTTTTTTTTTCCACTTTAGCTTCAATTTTCCCTAAATAACAGAGCTTAGCCAAAGATGGGATTCATTACCGTTTTGTTGGGGAGTCACTTTTTAAGGATGTGCTACAGAGCTTGTATTGCACATTTAGTAATGCAAACATAAACAAAGTGTTCAGGTTAAGACAAAGACTGTTTATCTTGTAGATATTTTCAGAGTTGTAAAACTCTTTGAAATACCCTGTCCAAAAAACTGAGGTCCACATAAAGCGTGTTTTATTAGTGAACGTCTTTAACCTTTGACATCAGCCCACATTTACCTCAGCATCAAGCAGAGTCTTCCTACCCATGAGATGATGTTAAATTCAGTGTCTATTTAATGTTTAATGAAGGAAGAGTTTTCTAAAGTGGACATATCTGAATGCTAAATATAAGCTTCAAAAATATTAAAAAACAATTGTGTCTCTGTGGCAAACAATTTATAGGAGAATGTCATTTATCTCCCCAAATAAATGCGGACATAGCCATCTCAGAATACATTTGTGGCATCAACTGAAAGACAAAACTATTGATGGACACTCAGGCACTCGGCTGATATTACTTTTTGGACGTGCGTTGCAGCACATCAATCAACTGAAGTAACCTTTGATTGCAGACTTGTATAGTAGCTCCTTCATATGATGCGTCCATCACTTCGACTGCCGTCTTCTTTTCCCTCCCAACGATATACCTCCTAAAGCTTTAATAATGCTTTGGACAGCGCCTTAGGAACATTCATCAATTTATTTATAGTGGTTTAGGATATGAGAAGCGCCTCACTGCATATGTTGGGGTTAAATAGGTTGTGAATACTTTTCCAGAAAAGAGGGGCCCTTAGACATTTGCTAAATTAAATCAGGTTACATTTTTTTTTCTTTTGGCCAGGTAGTGTCAATTCAGATATGAGTGCACACACAGAACACAAAAAAAAAAAAAAAATTATACCCTCTCAAGTCACATTCAATGAGAGGATCTCCTCGTTTCTTTTAATTATATAAGACAGCAGATTAAAAGAACAAAATGTGCAACCCTTGGAGTATGCCGGGTAATTGTCTAGCGCTGTAATTATTGCGAGTGTGTGCTTAGAAGAGAGGAGAGGATCGCAGGGAATAAAAGTGGGGAACAGTGTCTAAGAACACAGGGGTTAATCCGCAGGAAAAGGTATGCCTGCTGTTCCATGCGGTCTTGTTCTCCTTTCAGGGATCCTGTAGCCAATTAAAAAGTGAAGAGGTATACTTGGAGCTCCTGAATGATAGAACCGAGCAGCTTTTGCACAAACAAGCACACCTAAGACACAGCTCACCATGGTCAACAAACACAAACAGCCACACACTGAGCTATTCCTCCGACTTACGTGGCTCCTCCGTGTCTACATTCTCCTCACAGTCTTCGTGTATGCGGGGAAAGAGAGAAGCACAGGCAGGACAATAAAAAGAAGATTGCAACATAAAGAGAAGAGGAAAAAGAATGAAGAGATAAAAATGCATCCTAAGAATGCAACATGAAAAACAGAGTCTACAGTAAGAAGACAGCCAATCTGGCAAATGAACTTGAAATGAAATGAGTTGAAAGAGATCATTAGCAAAGAGGTACAGGAAATGCTAGGAAATAGGAAGGTAGTTAAAAAGCTGAATTAGAATCGTATATTTAAAGGGTAGCGGTGTTTGGACACCATCACATATTCATAATTCAAAGTTTAACCAAATAGAGGACGATCATCTAGAGGTGGATCATCTAAATAAGTGGTCCTCCTAATTCTCAATCATTCTGGTGATATGTTTACGTAAGGCCGTCCTACGTGCTATCTTTTTCTGTGCATGCGCACTTTCAGGCGTATATGTGTGGTGAGCTATGGTTTCACACGGTCATTAAAGCTCACCTTACTCACTGCCGTTCTTTGAAAATGGCCGAGGGTCATAAGAGAGAAAATGTGTCTAAGAAGTGCCTGAGAAGAAGAGAAAGGCCTCAGAAGAGGCAGATATATCCCAGAATGCTTTGTGTGGAGAGTTCTCCTTGCAAAGCATTATGGGGCAGCGACAGCAGTGATTAATAACAAAGATGGAGCAGGCACTGCGCAGTGGAGGAGGAGTTACATGACCAACAGGTAGCAAAAAGCAGTGATCATCTGTCTGAACGATCAGTTAACTGAGTTCACTATAAAGTTCACTATATAGTCCCCGCTCTATATAGTGATTGAGGTATTTAGGGGTAAGGGCAGATGGTCTGAAGCGGTAAGCTTGTATTAGCTATGAGAACAGCAACTTTAAAACAGAGCGTGCACAAGGAGAAATGGGATTGTGCGTTGCTCTCCACAAATACCTTTACTGAGGTTTGGTCAAAAATTGAACTGAGCTAATAGATATCAGCATACTACCAATAGTATTTAACAATCCCAAGCTTGTAGATGTCTCGTCTTTTAGCTTTTGAAATCTTGCTTACCCAGGGTCCATTGTTGCAGAATTTTATTGGAACCTTTGTGCGAAAAAGTGCTTCCTCCACTTCCATGCATGGATCTAAATGCTAGCTGCAACTCTTTCTGTGTGGCGACAAACCCACTTTAAGAGTTCTAATGCAAACTAGAGGGCTAAATTTAGAATTGTAATGGCTTATTCTTGTCAAGTATAGTGTGATTAAAATTGAGGCATCCCCCTCATCCAACCCGGACATTGCTTTGGGAGCGAGAAACAATCTTTTGGTTCATGTAAGCTATGCAGCAGACTTAAATCAAACATGAATGGCACCAAGCTTCACTTCTATACCCCTGAAAAAAATCAAACTAAATAAATTTCCTTAAAGAAAAAAAAGGCCACAAGCAACACAGAGGAACCTACTTAGGGTAACTAAACAGAGAGGCTGCTAGTCAAGACTAGTCTGAAGGAGTGTCACTCAGAGGAGAACCAAGTTCAGAATATTTGTTTTTATATGCTACAAAATACGAACACTAATCTCCAGCGTAGAACTATCATAATCCAAAAAACTGAAGAAAATTATTAGGAAAATGCAAAAACAACCTAAAATCTGCTGAAAGTCCTTTAATTGCCACTTGCATCCACACCATCTGCTCTGACAGAGCTTGATCTGATTTTTAAAAGACATATATTCCCTTCCAATAATTATCAAAGTAAACAGCTTCTACCAGTGTTGTAGTCAAGACTAGGGCTGAACGATTTTGCCAAAGATCTAAATTGCGATTATATCTAACCAAAACTACCATTGCAATTTTCATTTCACTTTTCCTTTGTACTAAGCTCAAGCTTGTAGACGTTTCACCCCAAGCTTTCAGATTTTGAAAGCTTGCTTGCCCAGAGTCCACTGTTACAGGACTTAACCGAAAACACTGTGTGAAAATGTGTTTACTTCTACATGCAGGCATAGATCTAAATGTTATCTGCAACTCTCTCTAAATATCTGTGTGGCAACAAACCCACTGGAAGCATTGCATCACCACCTAAAGGGCTGGAGGGAGAAATTTAGTGTCTTACTCTTGTTAAATTTGTTGTGATTAAAACTTAGTGTCTGTTATTTGAAAATAGGAGGGTTTTTTAAATTGTGATTATATTGCATATGCAATTAATTGCCCAGCCCTAGTCAAGACCACTGAGACAAGTTGAGACCAAGGCTAGTAATCCACATTTCATGTCACAATGAAATTTCATTTACACATCAGGTTCCCGGAAGACCTTTGTTTGTAAAATCAGAACAGAGGCCAGGGTGCGGCCTGTAGTGAAGCTAGACCTGCAGTTGGAGACATGTTCCTCAGGTTAGAGATTCAGTACCGTTTCTTTATGGAAGTGATGGAGCTGCCATCTTACCCACAGTGGAGAAGAACATTCACAGGCTCCATATTTCCCTTTCACTAACAGTAGCACACCAGTCTTTTTTTTCTTTTTTTAATTGTCATTACACTGTCACAAGTAATCAAGTTAGCCAATGTTAAACTTCAAGACCTACAAGTACATCCTGAAGGCATATGAACAGTTTATACACAGGTGTATGGCTGGGTTAAAAAATAAATAAATAAAACCAAGTCAACCACCCATGATACTTGAAGGCTAATCCACCTCTATCATTTTAAAGATCTGGCCAGATTTACATCAGCCACATACACTCAGTCCACATAGCCCCAGTTGTTATCAGTTAAATTGGCTAATTAGATTCCCCCCTTCCAACATAACCCCTCAATCCCTACAGCTTCAGAACGGGTCCTCTTCAGGGAAATCCACTCATTATACATCAGCCAATTAATGTGCCCTGCCGGAGGTCAAAGGTTACAGGTTAATCAATCAAAGAGAGTGCAGATAGTTGTGAGTATCAGATTGCAGCACTACTAGGGAAAGATAAGGATATACATGTGAGAGCAGAGCAGTAGGCAGTCTGCAGCATAAGATGATGGACACAAACAGCAAAGAAGCAGCAATTACAGAAAAAGTTATAACCAAGAGCTAGATTTGGGTTTCTTTTGACAAGAAGAATGTTCCTGAGTTTCTGACTAAAACCAATTAGAATCAGAAAGCAGAGATCAGTAAAAGAGAGGCGGAAGCTGTCCATTAGAGAGAACTCTGACAAAATGCAGTTATTTTGATCTATTACTGCTGCATTACAGAATTCAGGACTTTTTAAAATATTCCAAACTGGTTTAAAATCTTCTTTGTGATTTATTTAAGCTCTTTCGTTAGAATGGCTAAAACAAAAGTACACTATAAAGACTGAATACAGTTATTTACTGCAACTGCAGTTCACATTTAAAGCAGTAAATTCTCTATTATTTCCACAGTAAAGACTGTTAAAGCAAACCATCCATTAGTGTCTTTGACCACTAGTCCTTACAGGCCGTAAGTAAAAACAAACATAAAAATCTTTTATCGATATCGATTTTTACGTGCATGCATGTGGAGATTCTTTAGCAGATTCAGAATCTATGCCTTGAGACCATGTGGAGTGGCTGGATTGCCACTCCTCAATTTGCTGTCCGTTGTTAATGTTATCTTTCATTCGTTAATAAATGTTTTTCTTTTTGTAATTAACACCAGTGACGCATTTTATCCTGTTGCCATTCTTTTCATGTAAATGAAGGAGGAAAAAGCCCTTTCGCTACAAAAATTATCTAGACTGATTTTAAAGTATCTGTAATGGCATAGTCCTACAAAAACTCGTATCTGTCGATATCTAGATGTAACGGTGCTGGCAACATTATGACATTGATGGCAAGGAAGGGGAAACCCTGGGCAGCTTTTCATTGTATCACAGAGAAACACAGAGAGGCAAAGGAAAAACAACCACAAATGCAAACACTCATAACCTCAGGACAACTTAGAGTACCCAATTCAGCTAAAATCCTGTTTTTGGACCATTGGAATACCCTGGGAGAACCAATGCATGCACAAGGAAACCTTGGGCAGGGATTCAAACCCAGGATGTTCTTGCTCCAAGGCAACAGTCCTCCTAGTAGAGCTGTGCATACACTAATTAATACAAACTGGGGATACGGGTAATCAGTTTCAGTGGTCATTGCAAATGCAGAATACAGCCAAATTTGCTTTCAGCATTTAACCAGTCTCTCGAGGAGCAATGGGCAACTCAAAGTGGTAAGGGGGCAATTTGGGAATGAGGGTCTTGCTCAGAGTACTTGCAGCCATCTCAAACTTCAAGCAGTCTGCTCCAATCACTTGGCCACCACTACACTAAACATGTTTATTCATTGCTAGTTAAACAAGATAGATGATTTATTACTTAAGAAAACCAAAGGGTTGGTTAGTGACTAGACCAGCTGAGGATTCAATACTGGTTATATTTTTTCCCCTTTTTAAAAAAGGTATCTACATTTCTCACCTATATTAATTTCGCTGTTTGGTTTTGATCTGATCTCTGTCTAAAGGCACTTGACAAGGTAGAACACCGCGTACACACCAGCTTCCCAAGCAACCGCCCTTCCCACAAGGCAGTATCAGTGAATCCTGCCATCAAAGCACTAAAGGGAGTGGTGGATGAAATAAAACTGCTGTGAAAGAGCATGACTGATGCTGTACATGACAGGCAGGCCTCAGAGACAAGCGAGTAACACCTCAAATTCAGACCACCACCCCCACCCCAGCATCCACGTACACCCACATACACACCCACACACACAGATCTCCATCTCCTTGGCCCTTTCCACTCACAGTACCACTTCATCTTATCACTGAGGATTTCTAATCAGAGGGAGCGGCTTACTGGAACTGGCCTGGTTTTGACACACACATCCAGCCACTCACACACAGAAAATCAAATTTAGTGACATAGCATACTTTTTGTGAAACGCTTAAGACAAAAAAGTTATCAGATAAAGAATCTGCATTTTAATCTATCCAAAGCACCAAGACATGCCCTCCTCCTCTAGAGCTTCATTTATGGGGTTTATTGTTAGATGCTTTAGCAAATGCCTCTAACACTGTTGCTCTTGTAATGGGCAAAATAATGCTTTCCAAGGCTTTTCTAAACATGCCATCTCAATACAAATGACATCATTTACATCCCTATCCCTGTAATAGGTGAGCACCAATTTACCAAAAGGGAACACTTTTCTTATACTGCAGTGCTGTTCATCAAAATATAACTTCAGCTATCTCTCTACCATTATTCTGACTACTGAAATAAACTTATCAAGTGACAAAAAAAAAAAAAAAAAAAAAATGGGGAAAGGAACAGTGTATGCAACCAACCCTGAATAAGCTCTCATTCACTACATCTACCTGCTTAATTTCACATTTTTCTCCTTGTAGCACTGAAAATGATTTCAAGTACTGTATTTTTTTCATAAGAGTTGTATCAAGGCTAAAACCACAGAACGGTGAAAAAACTGAAGTTGAGCAATTTTCAAATACGTTTTCATCTATTAACAAAGCCACTGATTTTGTAATGAAGAATCATAGAAAGTTATGCAGGGTCTACTAATTGTATGGTTTGCAACCAACAAATACACAACGCTCCAACAGATCTTAATTTAGAAAAACAAAAAGGTAAAAATCATACAATCCAACATGTTTGTCTTTTATTAAGTTTCAACTTTTGTTGAACACTTTCCCTACTAACATGCATAAGGTTTGTTGTGCATGTATGTTTGCTTGCAATGTTGATACAACATCCCTTTTTAACTAAAAGTAAAGAAAGTAAAGTCTACTGAGGAATCTTAACCTTTTTTGCAGTCATATAACAAACAAAATCAGTTAGAATTGCTCTTCATTGAGATCCATACAGCCAACAAACCTCAGATTGTGTGACTTTGGTTATTTTAGCCTTTTTATGAATTTTTAACACTCTATTTTTTTAATTTAGTGTCCTGATCAAATTTCTTTAACACCAATAAGTTATTGTAACACCAGAAAGTCCAATCAAAACTGCTATCTTAACATTAACACAGAATATTCATTTGAATCCTACAGAGGAAGTATAGATTGGCTATAGCTACTAAGGTAAAACAAAGTTTAAAAAGTTGCAGGAGTGAGCAGTTTTTTTTTGTATACTTTATGCTCTACGGAGCAAAGGGTAAAGAGATGCTTGCCCTCTAGTTAGCTCAGAGACGATTCCAATAGTTTCTTTTCCATTACAAGAAATACAGAAAAGCATTTTTAGTAGCAAAAAAGACAGAAGCCTTGAAACTAAACAAGCTTCTCCAATCACTCAGAAGAAGATATCTCACTGTTTCCAAGCTTAAAATGTGAGTAAATGATCAGGTTTTCTAAGGAATATATAGACATGTCGCTTCTTCAAAGCAGATTTCTGGTTTTATTTTCTCCTTTTCTGAAAACATGTGTATTGAAGTCACGGGTATAAAATTCAGGTGTTAGACTTAAATGGAAAACTATGTCAAGTGGTAAGTTTCACTTTCTATTGCAGTTATGCAGTCATGGCAGTATTGAAGCAGAAGTTGTGCAAATGCATCATTATTGGGCACTTGTGGCGTATTCATGATGTGTGAGAGCTGTGGCACTAAAGGGCTGGCTACACTCCCCACCACAGTGTGTCGCAGTGAGCCTGATGCAGACATTTTTGATTTATGCTCAATATTGAGCGTGGTATGCGCTATACGCTGTGGGTCTAGATACGGCTGAGGGTGGAAAAGAGCGGACCTCGCTCTTCTAGCTGGTCCAACTTAACAAGTCGTTTTCCACAATTGCGGTCATAAAAACCAAGCAAGCCGGCCTCTTGTCTGTGGCACTGTCTGCGATCACCAACAATTTGGGAGAGGAGCAGCAGAGTGTCTGCAGAGGGGGCGGGGACGTCTTTTTGTGCACTGCGATACCTACGAAGTGAACCTAGTTTCGAAGTATAAATCAGCCATTGCGCCTCAAAGTTTTACAGAAGTCAGCCTGTCATAATCCTGGCACTGGTGGCTCCCTTTATTGCTCATTCAATTCACCTGTTTAACTCTGCCCAGTTTCTCATTACCACTTATCTTATCCACCTGTTTCCAGCTCCTATATATGCTGTTTGTTTTCAGCCACCAGTGCCAGATTATTCAAGCTGTTGTGAGAGTAACTCTGACCTTCAAGTAAGTCTGTCTGTTATCTCGATTCTGACCTGTTTTCTGTTTTGGGTTGTGGAGTTTTTTGCCTTGCATCTGTCTGCTGTGTTTTTTGCACTTTTTTCCTGCATCCTGCTGGTTACCGAACCTGGACTGTTTCTCTGACCTCGCCTTGGATTCTCCTTAAGGACAAGGTTGCTGCCTCGGCATCAGCTGTCGTCAGCTCATCATCATTTGGGGCGCTGGAAGCCGCTACGGCTGCTGACAATCTCTCTTTCATCTGGGATCGGACTGGACTTTGAACCAGGTCAGTGACTTTTGCTCCTTGTCATGATTAGCCCGATATCCCAGTCACTGACCTGCGTTTTTTGTCTCTGCAGTGAATCCAGTTATCCGCCCCGCTGACGATCAGCTGCTCACTGAGTTATTTGTTCTAAATAAAGCTTGTTGTAAACCGTCCTGAACCGTCTGTCTGAATATTGGGTCCAAGTTGCTGAGGTTTTTAAACAGCCTTTTAGTTTCTTTTCAATAAAACAGCATTTTTTTCTAAATCTTAGGATAATAACTGGTAATTACACACCACGTTTTGCTAACCTTAGTATCTCATAAAAGCCCCCCTCTACTTCAATCCTTTTCCTTTAGGCAAAAAAATAAAGTTATAGTATGATTTAGGACCAATTTATAAACCGTAATTTATTTTCGGGCAGGCAATAAGAAACTCTTTTCAAATTCTACACAAGTGGGAAAAAGGACCACTTTTCTACTTGTGTAGAACCCTTAACAGCTTAAGAGGTTGAGAGGCTTATTTTAAAGTCTGGTTTGGGATTTGGAATAATAAAGCACTGACTTACTGTAGCTTCTATTCCATTTAAAGGAGAAAAAAAAGCCCTGCTGTTTGGAGGTGAAGGTAAAGCAAAGGTAAAAAGCATTTGACATAATTATTCTTCCAATTTAAATATTGACAATCTGCATCTATTAACACCGCTGCACACAGGAGCCAGTGACTGCTGCCTTTGGCTTTAGCACCAACCCAGGTTTAGAGTTTCGGTCCAGTCGGTCAAACGTTTTTAAGAGGCAAGCAAGACATCCAAAGTGTGCTTGTTTATGTTTAGATATTTACATATATGTCCTTAGTTTTATTCAAGCTGTGCCTTACTTTTTTTTTTTTTTAAGTGCTTCCTTAAAGAAAGATTCTGTGACAACAGGCCAGCCATAAAGACACAAGCACACAAGAGGGAAAAGCAGAGAGGGCAGCTGTCTTCAAAGGCTAATTAAATCACTGTGTTGTTTCTAATAACCAATCAAGGCAGTCATGCAGGTAAGGTTTAAATCACTGCTATTAAGGGGAGTTCTGTAGCTGGTGTTAATTTAGAAGGCCTCACAATCGAACCCCCACAAACACAATCAGACACATATCAGTCAGCACCTATAAAGGACATTGTAGAGAAATACTAACAGAATAACTGCCTTTCCAAAACCAAAATTACCTTAGACTAACTGAAATTATGTTTATAAAGACCTATGGGTTATATTATCTTGAAATTTAGGCTCTGGGCTGAATTAGGTCCTGATAACATGAGCTATATCTGGAACACACATATATATTTATACATTATACACACGCACTCTGTTGCCTGCAGCAAAATTCACTCCTAGACATCAGATGCACAGAAGGGGGCTGCTTGCAGCAAGTGAACAAATCCAGCACTCCGACAAATCTGTCAAGTCTACAGTCAACAGAGTGGAGAAGAACAGTCAGACAGGCTGCACAATTTGACTGTTGACTGTATGGTTCAAATTCCACTAAGCCCCGAACTTCACTCAGTCTGACAGGAAGTACAAGAACGCACAGGAGACATCAGACAGGCGTCCACGTGTTACTGGAGCTCTACATACCTGCCCTAAAGTTCCCCCCCTGCCTTATCATAATACACAGCTCTGCATTAGTACGTACGACGGGGCGAGAACTGCTTGCACACGGAGCATCTTCCCCGAATCGCCTGTGCTATTGCCAGCGAAAGTGAGGCAGCAAGGTAGATCAGAGTAAATGAAGTGAAGGAGCTCTGTTGTGAGTCAGCTAATCAAAGTGAACCATGCAGGGCCACCTCTCCCTGTGATCAAGACTAGATGACCCAGGGCCATAATTAGTCTGAGACTTTCATTCTGATAGCAGCAAATTAACAGACTTCATTAGGCTTTTTTTTTTTTTATTCCCTTCCCCTCTCCATCTATTTGTGCTGCACCAAGATCACGAAAAGTACTTCTGTCTGAGCATTAACATCTACAACATCACAGTAAGTTTAGTTTTTTTTAAAGAGAAGAAAATCTACCCCACAGTGAGAACAAGTGTACTCTAAAAAAAAAAAATGCATTTGCAAATCTTGACTGAAGTTTACAGACAAAATAAGATTCCTGACTGATTAGAAGGTTGTTAATCAGTGTGTATTGGGCTGTGGTTTGAATTTTACCAGGGATTTTATTCTCAGTGGAATAGTGCCCTCTATAGGACTCCTGAATACCCATCCTTACCCTCTTAATATGTTTGTATACGTGTTAAAGCTAAATGAGGATTTTTAGACAGCTGTCATATCAGCTTTGAAACATTGTTATCTCCATTTCTTTTCACAGTGACGGCACCAGTCTGATCTTAACAGTTGTTAAGCCCATCCTAACATTTCCTAAGTCATTCTGTTGATTGATGACGGCCTAAATCACTTATCAGTGAATTTGTTCTCTTGTTTCCCCCCCTTTCTCCTGATGCTCCTGCAAACATATCTACCCCCACCCCCAAAACACCTCGCCATCCTCCCCAACCTGCGTACACAAAAACCTGCATGTGCACATAAAAAAACATTGCGGTAGAGTATAAAGTCGCAAAGGCAAATATGTTTTTAACGAGCCCACCCATTACCTTCACGATGCGAGGACATGGAAACAGAAAAACAAAGAGGGATCAAAATGAAGTGCTGATGCCTGAGACACTGAGGCAGAACAAGAAAGGGAGATAATATAGGAGGAAAACATAGGGGGGGGTGTAAAAGTATGACGAGGTTATCAACAAGGGGGCTGGGGGGGGCTCAGGGGTTTTGAAAACCTGGTGACATTTTCAAGCATTTCAAGACAATGTTAAAAGGTGCAGGTAATTGGTGTGTAGAGACCTCAGGAGTGCTGTCAAAGCAACATAAAAGCCGTCTGCCATGGTAGCATTATGTACACATTTTAATATAGGCTGTGAAGAAAATAATGGGATGGACCTCATTTAAAGACCGCCATGTTTGCAGTGTGTGCGCTACGTGATCAGACCTTCCTTTTCAGCTGCGACATGAAAAGCCTTTAACGATTCTTACATTTGATGATATGTGTCATAATGGCACATATTTTCTGAAGCCACACAAAAACTCATTATAGAACTAATGGTGCTCTTCAACATGTCAAAGCAAAAAGCGTGAAGTGAGTCAGGAAGGATTGTGTGTGTGTGTGTGTGTGTGGGTGGGGTGGGGTGGATCAGACTTTCAGGAGAGAAAGTCCATTTGATCAGAGCCGATGTGTACCCGAGGAAAGAAATACTGACTGCGAGAAAGCGTGAGACAGAAATCCTGCTGCTATCCTCGCATCCTCAGAGTGCTTCATAACAAACCCCATTTGCAGGGTTTTAGGTCCTATTAAAGGCTAATTCTATCTCCTAACCTCAGTAATCTGAACACATTTCACACACCTCCTGTGCCAGCATATACATTACATTTTTATCGGAATAAAAATCCACCAAAAATTAGCACAGTAATAAGGTGATTTAGGTTCTGCACTTTAGACAAATGGAGGATAAATGAGAATGTAATAACTTGACTTTCCAAAGCCGCTTGGAGGTATTTAGTTCAAACAAGGCCGCCTACTTTCACTTTTTTCCTTGTCACTTCATCCCCACCTTCTATAGCATTCAATCCCCTTATAATTCCTACGATGGTGTCCACCAACCTCCTTAGCTGCATTTTTTCTCATTGTAATTCAAAAGCTTATCAAGTTCTCCACTCAGCAGACACAAAAGCTCCAGTATTTCTGAGAAATATCCCCACCTCGCATTGGAGAGACCCATTATCCACCACGGATATGTTAAGTGGGACCAATTTAGATGTATTGGAGGGTTATTTTAGTTAAGGTTGGCAGCACTGAAGCAGGGATTTGAATGATCACGGCTCTTTAATGTGTCACATAGTTTGACAAGTCACATCAAGCTGTCAGCTCTGACCGCTGACTTTAACTCCACCTGGGAGCCTGTGCTTCCCACAACAACCAATACGAGCTTAACCTCTCCCACACACACCACCTCTTCCATCAAGTATTGCATTGTGCAATTTGACAGAGCCCACACAAACACGCCATCTTCCCAGGTCATTATATTTATATGGAAATGGTCTGTCTAATTATCTCTTACAGTGTGCCAGTAGTAAAGAACAAGCAGGTCATCTAACAACTTTCTCTTGATCTCGAGAGCCAGGCATCCACTAGGAGTAAACAATAATGCTATAAGGTTAAAATATATCCAGGAACTACAGGAAAAGGTGAAACATGTAAAGCCCGTTGATATTATTAACACCTGAATTTCTTTTTCTAATAGAGTGTACTTTTCGCAGTTTTAATCTTCGACATCTTCAAAAACTTCAAGACTTTAATCTTTTAATATGGTGATTTATTCCAAAACCAACTCATCTCAAAGTAAAGATCGGCTTTCAATTATTTTCTAATCCATTAATAAACACAACGCCAATAAATAATAAGCTCGGTAGCATAAAAAAAAAACAACAACAACAAATAAGCAAATGCGAAAAGTGAGCTCAATCAGCTTCAGTCGCATTAAGGATTAGAATGTTTGCAAGGATAAAACTAATGCCATGTCAGTACAGGGAAAAGGTTTATCTAATCATCGATCTATACATTTGCAGCAAACATTAGAAGGCCTGCTTCTTTAAATCTCTTGGATTGCTTTCCAAGTACTGCTCTATTGTGATATTTCCCACCATTTGAAACACGAACCTCTGAGGAAAACAACGCTATTTTACTGCAGACGTTTTATCTTCAGCGTTGTCTTTAGTACGCACACCATCTTGGAGGCCATACAATGACAACCACCGTTTATATTACATAATAGCATATGTCCATGTGTGAGGGTATTGAAAGTCGTCTCCTCAGGTCAAGGACTTCCCTGGTTTTGTTATGCTTTGTTTTTTTGGTTTTTCTAACCTCCCTCTCTCTCTCTGAGGTTGACCTGCAGAGAGCAAACATGAGATCAGCACTAATGAATTCACCTGGAAGGAATTCCCTAATCCTCCACCTCACTGTTACAGACCATTAGGCCAAATATGAGGGTGGAAGTGAATTAAAGCTCTAATTATTTTTGATGTGACTGATTATATAAGCTGTATTTGTTAGTCCCCAACTTAAGAAGTACATTTTACATAGATTGCTTTATTGTGAATTTACAATTGAATGAAGTCCTCTCACTCAGATAAAGTGTGGATTGAGATATGGTAAAGTTCAAACTTTAAACGAGCTCAAGTACAGATCCTCTGTGGTCTGAATTGTCAAGCTTGCGTAAACCTGAATATCATGCAAGACACTTTCTACACAAATTTTATGATCAACAAAAAAAATGAACTTGGTGTGGAAATGTAAAGCTCCTCACACCATCTCTGACCCGTGTGTACATGCATACTGGAGGAATGAACAATTAAAACCAAATGAAGTCCTCTCAGAAGTGAAATCATTTACATAAAGCATTAACCATACTTCAGCTCTACAGGATGAGGTGCAAATAAAGGACAGTTTTTTTATTTTTTTTATTGCCCATTTTAAGTCTTATAGATAGCGTAGTGACCGGAAATATCCAGATTTTTGGCTTTTTACAATTGTATTAATTAGTGACACCTGTTTATCATTCTGTGATTCCTGGCAACCGGCTCTTACCATTGCGAATTACTCCACAGGTGTTAAACATAATCAACAACTAATTAACGCTCATCCTAAGGACACGTTTAAGAACAAAATAATTTTGTGAAATTATCCATAAAGCTGAGATTTTACAGCCAGTGCAAAGTGCAATGCTGCCTGCAGCCTTGGATGTCCTTGTTAATGTGATCAGTCCATGCATCAAACTCTGTTGCCATTTATAATACAGCCTTCTATTAATCACAACACTACTACCAGATATTTATCCGACTCTCCATCCCAACGACCAACACATCTATTTCTGCCTTGGTTAAACCACTTTTTGTTTTTTCACTGTTTTCCACAGCTGTCATTGGCAAGCATTAAATAACATCAATCAGCTGGCTCAGTGACATTCATGCGGCGCTTTGCATAGAGCATTTATGGTTGGAGGTGGGTGTGTGGAGAGCCAAAAGAAGTGAAGCCTTGTGCACAAACTTGTGCACACTGCTGTGGAAATGAAATTGACTTGTGTGCACAAGGTTTATAAATCTTAAATGTTTTGTGCATACATCATTTTCAGCTTTTGGGCATATGCACACTAAAGATCCTACACAATCTTTGATTTTAAAAAATAAAAAAATAAAAAAAACAACTTTAATCCAAGAACATTTGGTCACTTGTTGCTGCCTTTTTTCATGACAAACAACTACAGTGTGATCTAGACATTATCTCTATTTCAATGTCAAGGTTTTGAAAAGTATACTTAACAGAATAAGTAATAAGTTGGGCAAAAGTTTTTTTTTTTTTTCTGCGAGCATATACTATATCAAATACTTGAAAATGTAACCTTAACATAACACTTTGTTTTAAGCAAAACTGACTTATTCATTTATTTTAATAAGAACAGAAAATTCCTCCTATATTAAACACCTGTCTTCCAGAAAACAGCAGCACACGACATAAAGTGAAACCGCTCAATTTTAAATGACACTGATTAAATGTATTATTAATTACAAAAAGATGGTTTAAAGGACAAAGTTTTGTTTTTTTTTGTTGCATGTTTTGTATACTTCCAATGTTTTAAGGCATTAAGGCTTCATAAAGCTTTCCATATTTGCTTCATTAAATTAGAATTTGGAAATAAATGACTTTTTCCACACTTGCAGGGTGTGTTTGAACATTTACAGGCTACTAATGGCAAAGAAAAAAATAACTATAAATATCCTTTTTTCTCTTAGATGGTAAAATGTGAAGTCATAATAAGAAAAAGAAAAGAAAAACTTGGGATTTCAACATGGATCTGTACATCTAAAGTTATGACAGATATGTTGCACATAAAAAGGCATGTCCCCATGCAGTATTCTTTGTCACTGTGAATGTGTTTAGAAATGCAAAAAAAATTAATGTAGCAAAACACACAGATCTGTTGATTTATAAACAGAACATGGCTTTATAAACTGGGATGTAGCACACCACAAGGATGATTTTCAACGATTTCTAATGAAAGGCCCTAAAATGCATGAGCAATTTATTTCAGCCAGCGGTACAAGTGGCCGTGTTTGAGGTGATCTACAAATTTTGCTGAGCAAACATTGCTCTTTTGGTTCCATCCTTTAAAAATTAGCAGACTGAGTGTGATACTGGCAGTTTGAGAGTGACCATCAAAGAAAGAAGAAAGCAAGACATGGGGATAGAGGTAGTAATGATAAAAAAAAATGGTTAATGATAATACTACGGTAACTAAAATGTATAGAGCAGCTCAAATATGTAGCCTATCTCAAAGCTACCTATATATACAAGGCAGAGAAAATTTGCTGTTGAGATCTCTTACTCTGAGTAATGCCCCCCTGTAATTTCTGACGGTTGAAATATGTTTACATGGGCACCGAATATCTCTCCATCCTGTGGTTTTCTACCCATCCCTCCTTTGTCCGCAGATATTTTTGTGTGTCAGTTTTCAGCTGACTTTCAGAAATACTAAAAAGACGCCAAAATTGTGGTGCAATATAATTTCCTACTGGGAAAACCGCTTCCCACATGTGAAATGTTTACATTTGCATATCCTCCACCCATGAATTTGTGCAGATTGGTCATTAGAATATGATCTGCATAATGATGAAGGCAGACACACACACACACACACACAAAAGATCTGCACACACAAACATATCTGCACCATTTTTAAGACACGGTTTTAAGAAGCCTTCTGAAGACCAGGCCCTCCTTTAGCTTAATCAATTAGGACTCAAATTATCACATATTCCCTCTGGGGGGAAAAACATCTTCCACATTATGCTTTGCAGTGGGTTCAGGTTATTACATCATGCTTGGATTCTGAAAAGAATAAAAATCATTTTTTTGATATTTGATGGCTTTGTATAATTGGAAACCCTATTTATTACCTGACCTCAGGAAAGGGCAGCTCTCATGCTGCTGTTCTTTTACAACACTAGAGTAACAAATCAATCACCAAGCCATCTTTTGAAGAGCAAAAGTGATAGAAAGAAAATAAAGGCATTTTATTCCAACCATCAACTGAGATAAGCACGTGGTAATAGTGTAAGCAATTACTGGTTCAAAACTGTTCAGGCAAAAGCTCAAAGGGCAAATTTATCGACAAAACAAATGTTCCTTTAATGTATTTGGAGCTAAATGTGAACCTGAACAAACAAATAATGCATAGATTGTATTAAAAACTTGTAATTTAACCACCCTGATATAAAAAGAATATTTTAGTTTCTAAGGAAGGGTTGGTTTTTAGTAGAAAGTGAAAGAATTTAGGAACTACATGTAAACAAGAAAATATTTCTAGAATCATATTGATTTACTGAAAGGTTTTGCAGTTAAGTGGGCAAATATGTTTCTGTGAACGCATAATAGTAAAAATTATTATTTTTAAGACTTTAAGGTGGTTTAAATCTCTAAGACATTTTGAGTTATTCTAATAACAAAACACAAGGTGTCTAAATGAGGCACATTGAAAAAATAAAACTTGTCCAGATGGACTGTTTTCATTTGCTGGATAGAGTACTTGTGATCAGGGGTTAGTTTTCTTTATATCCCTGAAGTAAAAAAAACAGTAACTCATTATCCATTTGCTTATAATGGATCTTATATTGTTATTCCCAGATTTGGTCAAATTAAGCATATAGCATCTCTTTATTGAAGCCAACCTTACCCTTTGCCAAAATATACTTATCTTGCTTGTTAAAGGAGAATTCCGGTTTTTAACACTTTTAGCCCATTTTCTGTAGTGTCCAGGATGAAATCGAATGATCGACACCAAAATTTTGACAATTGCTCCTGTCTCTGCTTTTTGGCTCATGCAGAATCCCCCCCTGGCTGCTTCAGAATGGCTTCCATTGTGCATGTCCGATAATGTCCTTAAAACAACCTTAAACGTTCTTTTTTTAAAATATGCTACTCACCGGGTCGTCAGCGCTGTTCAATGACGTTCCAAAAAAAGTTTCGTAAAGAAAAAATGTTCCTGTAGTGTTTTATTTAGCATTTTGTAAATCCCATTGAGTTCTGTTGGAATAGTCAATATCCCTCCGCCACCAGAAACGGAAATGGGGCCTGTTTACACAGTTGTAGTCTTTTCGCTTCACTCTGTGTACTCCGACGTCGAGGTGCTAACGTCTCTGTTAAACACTTTAAAAAACTCTGAAAATGGAATACGAAAGGTGGATTCTTGAGGAGGACATATTGGACTTTGAGTTTGACGGTAGAGGATACCGTTTTGAACCGGAATATACTGAGGAGGAGTATATAGAGACATTGTCGCCAACTAGTGGTCTGGAGTGTGCAACGCTTCAGATTCGAACGGGAAGCGGAAGTTTATAAGCGGTTGTGATGTATCGGAAAAAATAGTTCTGGGATTTACAAAATGCTAAATAAAACAAGACAGGAACGGTTTTTCTTCACGAAACTTTTTTTGAACGTCATTGAACAGCACTGACGACCCGGTGAGTAGCATATTTTTAAAAAAGAACGTTTAAGGTTGTTTTAAGGACATTATCGGACATGCACTATGCAAGCCATTCTGAAGCAGCCAGGGGGGGATTCTGCATGAGCCGAAAAGCAGAGACAGGACCAATTGTCAAAATTTTGGTGTCGATCATTCGATTTCATCCTGGACACTACAGAAAATGGGCTAAAAGTGTTAAAAACCGGAATTCTCCTTTAAGTAAGAAACCAAATGTGATTGACCAAATATTTTTTTTCTTAACTCACTACCCACACCTACATTTGATTCATGTTAACCCTACAGATAAAAAATAAAATAAACACTTTAACACACCTAACTCGCAACATGTACTAAAAAGATTGTAAAAAGCTGTTTATCAGTCTGATCTAAAATATTTGAAAAACAGAAAAGAAACTATTGATATAAGGTTCATCAGCACAAACAGTCACAAAAGAACCCAGAACAACATTTAAAACCTTGAAAGCCAGGTAAATGTTTATAACTCAGAAAAATAAAAAGATCTGACTAGGAAAAACTGGCAACTTTAGAGTTTAAGGCAAAAACACCGGTGACCAAAAGAAACACCAAGACTTGTTCACATTTACCACAAGAACATCCTGATGATTCCCCAAGATTTTAGAGAAAATATTAGAAAATATAAAGTGATAGGAGAAAATGGGACAAAGATGTCAGTGAAGATTAATTAAATTCAATTCAGTTTATTTATATAGCACCAAATTCACAACACATGTCATCTCAAGGCACTTTACAGTTCAACCAGATTACTATGAATCCGAAGCTCCGCTCCAAATGTCTCTAAAACAAACAAACAAACGCTCAAAATGCTGCTTTGGATTGGCCTAGTAAAGCTCTAAAAGCCTTTCAAGGTGTGTTGACGTAAAGTTGAAGCCCTTCAGTAAGCTGTCAATGTGGTCATTTTTTTAAACGGTTCTAAATGGACTCCTTCAAATTCTTCCACAGTGATCTGGAAATTGTCCAAAATGCTGGATGCCAAATGCTGCTGCCAAGTAATAAGTAATTCTTATGGTTTAAGGGCAATCATTGTGTCGTATGGGGATAGTGACAGGTTGGTTGGATAGGAAAGGAGGGGAATTCTCATGACGTCTTTATAAATTTTACAGCCTTTAAATATGTTGTTTTGGTGGAGAAAAAAAACTAAGAAAATAAACGACAATCATTTCAGAACATACAATAAATGATACTAGAACAGATTTTTAAAAAGGAAAAGAAAGAAAACTCACCTTTTGTTTCTGTTCCAAATGAAGCCCATCAAGCAGCCAAGAAGGAGTTCAGCCGGAAAAGCAGAATTATGAAAAGAAAAAGCAAGATAAAAAAAAAGGGAAAAAAGCAAAAACAGAGCAAAGAGCGGAAACAAAGATGTTAGTGATGTCTAAAGCGGGCACCGATTCCAAGTTGGTTGTTAAAAGAAAAAAACAAAGAGTCGCACTGAATAAAAAGACATTTAACAAACCATTAAACAATCTCGGACATTTTAGGTTTAGATTATATTTCTTCACAGTAACAGACTTGTCAAAAGAAAAATAGCAACCGAGTTTATTGTAATTGGAGAAAATTGCAGAATTTCTATTGATTTGTGCAAAAGGAGGTAATGTTCCTGCAGAGATTAGTGCTTTCAGTTTCTAATGAAACTGATAGCTGATGATGACAGTTTTGTAATTACGTCAGACATCACAGGTCAGAGCCATTTAGCCCTCATCTGAATGAAACATAATATCCCACAGATTGGTTCCCATCATTACAGGCATTAATGTACTAATATTGTCTGACAGATTCTTAATATGCTGGTACCTTTGTCTAACTACATTTCAGTGATTATAGAAAAAAAAACGTGCTTTGCATTTTTAAATGCAGAAATCATACTTGGTTACAGACTACATAAGAAATTAGACTCATAAAGGTGTTTTTGGAAAACAGAAGATACAGGTAATTTACTCACTGATGAATTGAAGCTCTGCTTTGGGATGCAACCCGGACCCAGTTTAAGAGGCAGAAGTTGCATAATTATCACATGAGAATTTAGTCAATTTTTTAATGCAAGCAGTTGCATAGATCTGTTTTATTCTATTCTTTTTTTATTTCATCTAAAGGGAATTAGAACTGGGTTGGATGTGCGCAATTATCCATAGTTAAATGGTGCATGCCTAATGAAAGTTTTGTCTTGAAAAAATAATTAAACACAGTTAAATAGCTAGAGTCCAGGACAATTATATGTGACAAATCTGTTAAAGATTAGGTTAAAAATAAACTTTGTCTCAATTATTTTTTATTTTTTTTCCCAGATTAGACCGCCTATTCAGTGGGATTATACTCTTCATCAAGGAAAATTGGAATTAAATAATAAAATAACTCTTTTATTCTAGGTGCAATTGAGAAATGCACCAATCTAGTATTGATACCTGTATCAGGCAGATATTGAAGAAAGATCTACATTAGGTATCAGTGAAATAGTTTTTTCAGAAAGGCTTAAAGGTTTAACCCTTTATGGGAATCTTTTCACAATTTAAAAGTACACTTAGTTTGAACTCTTTCAGCTCCGCATCTGTTTTGGGAATTTGCCCTGTTAGGGGCCCCCTAATTATATATATTTTATGAAATTGTGTTACATCAAACTGGTCCTATAGTCACTCTATTACAGATGGAGTAAGGTAACAAAAGTAATTTCTCCCTGGGATTATTGAAGTATTTCTGATTCTGATTCCTGGTTGATGGAACAGGTGTTGTGAATGAAACGGTGCTCAGCTTGAAAGAGCTCCTGTGTGTCGCTGAATGTGTGCATTGATGACTGAAAGACATCTTCTGCCTCCATTTATCTGTTCACTACAGTGTGTTGAATTCATGTTAATGTGTATTTAAAGACATTTCAATTAGTGGAAAAAATTGCAGGGGGGAATATAAAAAAAAAAAAAAGTCTAATCAACCAAAACTTTCATGATCCCCATGCAGTACCTCCATGGAACCCCTAGGGATCGTAAACCCCCTATTGAAGAACTATAGTGTAGGGAGGTTTTTTAGGGGTTGGGCTAAACCCAAGTTATATCAGATCTAATGCTGCCATATACAAATATTTGTGGAAAGTGATTAAATCATTTTGGAGTCGACCCTTCGTGTTCAAACTCAACCCTACACCAACACCCAAAGGTGAAAAAACCGTGTTAAGTGAGCAACTCTGATTGGTGTTTAACTTCTGTAATGGTGAATAAACTAATAATGCAACAGTTTAGAGATTGTATAACAGACAAAAAACTTTTTTCACAAACGCATTGTCTTTTTTTCTATTAAATTATTTTTTTTCCTACATCGATGCTTTTCCTATTTACAAAAAAAAAACAAAAACATTTATTGAATGGAAATAATCTAACTATACGTAACTTTAGGCTTCAATGCAAACTGTTGTAGCACAGAATCAATTTGTCAGACTTTTTTAATTCGCAATTTTTTTCCCCTAGGGACATGGCCTGTTTGCTACAGATTGCACTACCAATACAGAAACGCGCGAGTACATACTCCACTTTTGAGTTATTGCATTATAGCAGAATTAAAAGTGAAACTGGTCTGCTACTGTTGGACCAATTTTATTTCTTTTACTCATTTCTAGGCACTGATTTTAACTTTTATCTTCCCTGCACAGTCCTCACTTTTCGATTCGCCACACTGCACAGATTATTCTCCTGCATTAATGACTGCAGGATCTCAGTATGTCAGGAAAGAAAGGTGGCAAATAATAGAAATGTAAAGATTATACTAAACGAACATCTAAAAGTTTATGTCCTTCATTTGAGTTTATTGTAAAAAATAAAAAAACAGATGAAAGAAGATTTCATCTTTAAAAAATGAAAAAAAATCTTATCTTTTGGCTATAGGCTTTGATGAATGATAACATCTCAGGACACAAGTAGGAAGAAATAGAACCTGGTGCCTGTGGTTGCAATGGTTTGAACTGCTGTGCTTTTACAGGGACACAACAGCAACAGGGCCAGTGAAGAAATGCATTCTGGACGAAGTTTAAAAGCAGTGATCAGGCAGCTCTGGTGTAGAGGACAAGCTAATGTTCAAGTATGATTATCCTAGAAGTTAAGATTATTGGGAATTAGCTTCCTGTAAACATTTTCTTTGTAAAAGTCTTTGAAAGACTGCCTTGTCTAGTCTCCCTCATCTATACAAAGCCAAACACTAATTTTAATAGATATTTGTAAAAAAAAAATGTATTTAATGAATATCCTACTTCCAAAAGCCCTATTTCTACTGCTTTGGAATTAAAATAAAACAGAGTTTAATTTTCAATGAAATCCAGCAGAGTCAGACACCAGTCGACTAGATGTTTCAGATTATGCAGGACAATCAGTCTCTGTGCCACAACTGTGCATGTGAAGAATAAAATGCAGAGTGGTGTACAAGCAGAGCAAGGTTGGGCATGACTTCCCTGACTCGGTTTTGATAGAAAGCACTTCAGAAAAACAGGTTTTTCTAGGTATGTGCAGCTTCAAAATTCAAAGGGTCATTTTTATAAAGTATTATGTATCCAGGCTGCGTGGTGATTGGAGTCACAGCACTACTGTCACACCTGAATATTTCTGTTAATCGAACAGTTAAAAGTTTAAGGATAGCCATTAAATTTCACATCTACTTCGGTTCAGAACAATTTTGACCGCCCATCACTGCCAAAATAAAATCACATATTTTTCACAAGAAAAAAGAAAGGCACAACTGACAAAATTGGTGGTCCTAACAAAAAAAAAAAAAAAAAAAAAAAAGGTCAGAAGATCTCCAAAGTATTAACAAGCAATTCTGGAGAAAATAGGATAACAATCTTTCCTATTTCTATCCTGACATGTCTCAAAAATGTCAATTTGACACCTGGACAGGAAAAGCCATGGATTACCAAACATCTGACATACACTGTTATCTGCAGACAACAAAATGATTGGGCCCATAAATCTACAAAAGAAAGACATTCCTAGCTTAGGGAGGTTGTGGCCCTCACAGTTAAGACGGAAAGTATTCAAACCCCTGATTGATTTGGATTTCAGGATTTAAGGGTCCCATACGTACCAAATGGACGGTTGATCAGGTTAGTGTTTTCTATAACGTTATGACTAAAACTGAAGTAGTTGCATATGTCTGCTGCCCAGAGCAGGTAGATTATTTAATTACCTTTGTGTCAGATTATACAGTAATTTAAGAATTTATATGATTTTCTACATATTAACTAGTTATGGGAAATGCAAAAAGAGGGCCCCACCCAGAGTACCATTCACTGCAAAAACGTGAGTGCAAAAAAATCTTCAAATAGGTGTATTTACTCTTAATTTGAGTAGGTACATAACATGACCTGCCAATGGAATGAGCATTCTTAAAATAAGATAATTAGATATAATGCACTTAAAATAAGAGGCTGCAGTTGTCTTTTTTCTTGTTTTAAATGTAAATAGTCTTATTCCATTGGCAAAGTGTCTCACTTATCTGCACAATTGAAGAAAAAATGCACTTATTTTCAGAAAAAAATGACTGCATGTTTTGCAGCTTAAGCTTTCACTGTGGGAGTGGAAGCTAAAAATGAGTGTGATGGCAAAGAGCCCCTCCAAACTCAAGAGACCCGGAGTCGAACATAAGTTTAATGCATTTGTCTTAGCCTTTAAAAGATGCCTAAATTTTTTTTTTTAATCAGAAACAATTTTAACTTAACTTAATATATTTTAGATCTAAATTTGACGGGCATGAATATTAGATAATGGGAAGCTATGAAACTAAATTCAGGGATAACAAAATAACCCTGCATTGAAACTATCAGTTAAAATGGTATTTAGACAATGAATTTGCTGTATCAAATGTCAAACAACATAACTGCTCATTAACCACATATTTAACAAAAACAATAATAATATAAAGAGCTGAAAAAACAAACACAGAGCAGCAGAAATTGGATGCAATGATGCCGTCAGCTGTGAAGTTAGATTGTCACTTTTCACCATACGAAGGTGGGAAGTCGGAAACACCCAGACAGCTCATAATGTGCTAATTAAAAGTAGAGAAAATAGCTTTAAAGAACTTTAAAACCAACTAGTGCTAACTATACACTGATTGACACTAATTACTTAAGTGTACAAACATTTGTTATTTGTTTACTCCAAGGTCAGGATGAGCTAGACCTCTCCTTTTTCCCATCAACAAAAGTACCCAATAAAAACAGGTAATTAAATCCTTAACAACTGCCAAAGCAACATGCTTATCTTCTCTGTGCTGATGGCCATCCACACTGGGATGTGACCAGCTTTGAATATTTATTCCTGGGGGATAAAGTGGTAAACTAGTAAAAAAAAAACACCCTGTGTCCTAAATACTGTGCTGGATCAGATTCTCATTTACATGAATTTATTCAGCGTTTAATATGAACATTTTTGACTAAGCTTTGGAAGTAGGTGCTACACAGTGGGAGAGTGAGAACAAACTGCTAGTTGCTCTGCAGTCTAATAAAGTGAATCCATTGCCTCTTGTTTTATTTGCAACTTGTTACTATTTTAAGACCAATTTCTGCTTAAAAAAATTTAACTTTGTATATTTGCGCTTCAAAATAGACCTTAAAAGTGAAAATAAACATGGCTGCTGAGGTCAAAAGGCACATTGGCTTGGATCACAAACTTAAAAAAGAGGCATTAGGGTGCATTTGCCCAAACATCTCAGGAGATTCATCCATGATGTTCATACATCAATACAGAAACTTTTGAGAGATTTGAAGTTTGTTTTTTAAAACATGTGGATTAAACCCAATGACAGCAGGCCCAATGAAAGAAATGAAGGCACTAAAAGGGTTTTGATCTTAATTAGCTCAGTGGGCTCATCTTCAGCTAATTAGAGACATTAAACCAAGCTGAAAATCCAGCAGCTCACCGAGATAAGCCGGTAAAAATGTGAATAAAAATAACATGAAAATAGCAAACAGCCCTTTGTACAAGAAACAAATATGTAGCCCGACTGCATGTCAAATGCATCAAAAGGTTGCAAGCAATCTGGGATGCTCAACAATACATCCCTGCTGCTCTGAGGTCTCCTGCTAGATTGTCCTTTATTATATCAAAACAATAGATTTGGAGAGCAGAAATAAGAGCTGCTCAACTTGAATGATCTTGTTAAAAAAGGAAGCCCCAAGGCTCAGGAGGGAGGTCTCTGAAGCTCTGCAGCTTCTCACCTAAAAACGGTTTAGTTCAGTGAGGAAGACGACACGAAGGACAAGCGCAGGGTTTTCTACAAAGCATTCATCCTTAAAATCGGGATTCTGATTTGTGCCGAACCCTCTTTCCTCTTTCTCTGTGGAACTGCTCCTTTAAAAAAATTCAAATGTTAAAAAAAAAAAAAAAAAAAACTCTCGTATAAAGCAAAATGTGATTACAAGTTTGCTCTTTTCTGTGTACTGGAGAACCTTGAATATCTTCTACCTTATCATCCTGTTAAAGTGGCCAGAATATAAAATGCCAATAAGTTTATATCTTTGATCATGATTTTTATGCTTCCATTATTTAGCAGTTATATGTATATGTCAAACACTAAGGCATCATTCCTAACATTAAATCAATCCAAAATGCATCGTTTACATTCACCACTAAATAGGATATATGGTGCTTTCATACTGGACTATCGCACGCCTACAATAGAAATCATTGATTCTTGTTCTGCATTTCCCAGGGAAAAAAAAAAATAATAATAATAATAATATATATATATATATATATATATATATATATATATATATATATATATATATATATATATATATATATAGTTCAAATTAATTAATATCACATGACATGTTACGAGACAAATGGGTCAAATTGTTATTTACTATATATTCATTCATACATGAAGTGTAAAACAATAAAAATAAAGAAGTAATTTCTCTTCTATACACTTCTATACACTAAGATACCTGCAGCAGCCAGGTTAATAAAACCTTATTATCTTTCTTTAGGCTTTAAGTGCCAGAGAAAGTATGAGGCTTCACGCTATCTGACTTGTTTCAGGATTTCAATTTAACTGCAGTTGGAACATTACCAGGAAATGATATGAAGGAGCAGTTTATGAATTACACCCTACCTATTTATATCAACTAACTTAAACGTTTAATTCTAAATGTCTGTATATATGCGTTTCATTTTCTCTGTTCACCATGCCACTGGGATCCAGACTCATAGGGTAAAAGAATAAAAATACCAACTAAATTAACTTTTTTCCAATGATTACTCTTGTGATCATCTGTTTACTGAATGACACCTTAAAAGCAGATGCAAATGACTGAAATGGTGCTATTTATTTCTCTTCTTCGCCAACTCATAGTTATATAATTTCAGTCTGTTTCTTTCAGACTTTTATGAGGATGAAGAGGAAAAGTGCAGCGTTCGCTCTACGCATAACAGGTTTGGAATGATATGGCGCCACCTGGATGCAGCTATGGGCAAAGAAGTAAAATAGCAAATTGTCAGTTTCTTTAGCATTCTGTGTTTTTATTATTAGCTCAACTCTGAATGCTGAAGATTTATTTTTAAGAGTAAGCCCACCATAGGTCTACATGATGGTTTGTAGCACTGCTGTCTTGCAGCAAGAAAGTTCTGGGTTTAATTCCCAGCCGTTTAAGTTTTAGTCCCTCTGGGTACTTCGCCTTCACCAGACAGTCTAAAAAAATGATTGTTAGGTTAACTGGCTTCTTTAAATTGTCTTTTTAGATGTGAGTGATTCTGTGCATGGTGGTAAATTGGAAGGAAGGAAGGAAGGAAGGAAGGAAGGAAGGAAGGAAGGAAGGAAGGAAGGAAGGAAGGAAGGAAGGAAGGAAGGAAGGAAGGAAGGAAGGAAGGAAGGAAGGAAGGAAGGAAGGAAGGAAGGAAGGAAGGAAGGAAGGAAGGTATCTGATACCATTTTCTTATATAGCATCATAAAAACAACATGATCGGCCAAAGTCCCGCACAGCAAGCAAATGAGACAAAGATAAATACTATCAAATGAAAGTTTAACTTGAAACAAATCCATGTTTTCCTCTGTTTATTCTCAACATTGGCTTGAACCCTCCATGAACACGCTAACCTGTGTCAATTAGGGGCTCCTGCTACAGTGGAACTTGTTCCAACCACAAAATATGACATCAGCAAGCAAAGCCTGAATTCCAGATCCATGTTTCTCAACCTTTTTTGACTCTTGTACCTTTTAGACATGTTGTCTCGTCATGAGTCCCCCTTAAGTCAAAAGTATTGATGACGATCCAAAAGTGGAACGTACAATAACTTCCTGTAAAATAAAAACTATTTTACTTAACCTTTTAATTTGAGCATTTAATTTGTGTAAATTTATGCTTTCCATCTCAAATAAAAAAACATAAACATCTTGCCTGGAAGTTAGTAAGGAATCAAAATAAATACAAAATAAAATCATATTATAAACCTGTATTTATAAAACAGGAGCTCCTCTGAGTAACACTCTTCTAGTCACATTTAAACTTGATGAATTGGGGACTAAATGCAGAACAAAAATTATAGTCAGACTGTCTTAACAAGTTTTACTTTGTTTTCATCAAGATACCGGAGCTGCTGTGATGAGCTCCAATAGTGAGCATGAAAAAATTTGATCACAGGCTTTTCTCTACATCCAGTTTGTTCCTCTGCTTGGTTTGGATGTGTGAAAGCTGAAGGTAAATTCAAGAAACACTTACTTTTTGGTTGTTAAAAGCTTGTTTAATTTTTCAATTTGCTCCTCACAAAGCAAAACAGATCCCAGCCATATTTTATCTGACTACGTGAGAAATAAAATATTTTCATGTACACCTTGCAATGCACTGGCAGACCACTAGGGGTATGTGTACCCCCGGTTGGGAAACACCGTTCTAGACCGTTGGACGGTAAATATGCTATATGATCCAAACAGGGCTTGGCAATGTCATTATTATAAACAAGTAATGCAATGAAAACATGCAATAATTGGGATATATTGTGTAACCCTAGATAGATCTACAGTTAACTTGAAGGAAATTACAATCATGAATTTTTCTCTTATAATCTAGAAAACGTCATAGCAATATGAAAGTTAGTTTTCTGAAGTTGATGTCAGACCATATGTCCAACCGCGCTTTTTAATCTGGAGGTATTAAAAAACCAGCAAGAATAAAGTTCAGCAATGAGGGATAATACATTAAAATGTATCTACTGTGGCATTATAAACTGCAGTAAAGGGTATTATTTTGGATTATGAATAAAAATGTTAAATTTCTGTTAATAACCATCAATGAAGTTTTGATGTGCAGACAAGAAACTTTCGACAATAAATCAACCCAGGATTCTGTTTACAGAGCAGCTGAAATTCACTTCGGAAAATGGAAGCGAGGAAACAAGCAGCACAAAAGAAAAAAAGAAGTTTCCGAAGATGCAAATGAATTGTTAATGACAAAAACTGCATGACTACTGTGTCCTTTTTAATGTTTAATATTCATGCAGATGCTACTGCTCTTATGCGCGATGAAACACAATGCTACAAGGCTATTTTTAATAAGTCTACAAGCCCGCAAGTACATAATGCATTCGAGTTCAATAAATGACTCAGAGCAGATGAAGCCACTGGATTTGATAACACGAAACTGGTTATATTCCTCCTTAGAGCTGAAGTGGGACAGGGAAA
Organism: Cyprinodon tularosa; assembly: GCF_016077235.1. Lineage (NCBI taxonomy): Eukaryota > Metazoa > Chordata > Actinopteri > Cyprinodontiformes > Cyprinodontidae > Cyprinodon > Cyprinodon tularosa. The sequence goes on along the minus strand of NW_024039471.1, from coordinate 146,640 downwards.
AAAAATAAAAAAGGGCAATGCAGAAAGTTTTCTTTGGAGGGTTTTTGTACTTTTTATTTGATTGCTTAAAAAAAAAAATAGCTTTGCTGCCAATTAGTTGTTAGGTTTAAATTATTGTTAAAGATACTGTAAAAATCAGGATGGGGAGCATAATTAAAATGCATATCTATCTAAGCCTTTAACTCTTCCTCTTGGCTTTACCAACACGTGCATTATGAATAAGAAAAATAGCAAAGTGTATAATATAAACCTTATAAAGTGTATAATATAACCTTCAGAGCTCAAAATAACATTTAACTAGATCCTAATAAAAAGCCCAATGGTCTCTAGATGATTTAAACTGATAGTGGAAAATATGCCACTGGACTTTAACACCTTCAGTAAACTGTAAGATTGATGCTTTTAATTAAGGCAAACATGCCTCTAGCTGAAAGAGCAACCCACTCAAAGCAGTTCTTATACCAAAATTATAAACACAAACATTTTGCATTCAATGTGGAAACGTTTTTTCACCATTAAAATGCTCTATCCAGAGTTTTAACTTCACTTGATTTAAATTCTGTGTAAAATTGTGTTAAAGAAACCTTTTTCTATCAGATTATCAATGGATTCATAAAAATAAATAGTAAATAAAAGTCGTTAGTAGCAACCCGGCTTCTAGTAATGGATTGGAAATCCTTTCTTAATTACGTTGATGGTCATGTTTCTGCTATAAAGAAATCACACTGGGGGAGATCTCTTAATGGGACCAAAGCTGAACTGATTTTCTTTTTTGCGCTTCTTTTTGTGGAAAAAAGTGTAGCTAAGCAACATTTGCTTTTTGTTCTATTGTGAAGCTAAAAAAGGTTAACAAATACATTTGGAAAAAACAGAGACACATACAAGTCTTCGTGAGTCTCTGTGTGCTATATACAGGTTCGGACTGGTAATTTGTGATACCGGCTGGTCTTAATTTCATTGGCGAGGGCCGGCCCTATCACTAACTCTCAGACCAAAGCACCTACCTGTGACAGTAAATAACTCAAGAAGTAATACAATGCTAACTACCTAAGTGATGCATGAAGTATATATAGCTCTTCCTTGTCATGCACATCTTTGAGACAGTTGGCATATGGTGTAATTTTCTATTTCTTCAAACTGTAAAATCCTTGCAACAAACAAAATTATAATAAAACTAAAATGCTTTCTTTAAACCAAACTACGATGATCCTCTTATATGTGGCGAATTTATGTTCGAATATTTTGCAAAAATATGTTGCGGTGCATGATGTAGTTTTGCATCTAAAGGCTAATGTGAATGAGCAACGCAAACATAATCCATTGCTTGCTAGCAGTGCTGTCCTGGTGTGTTAAACCATGTGGATTAAAGTGGAATCTGGAATAAATTACAACTTGCAAAAAATTCCCGCGAACAAGACAGCGTCAAGGTAAGCTCCTTGGTTTTAATTTTGCCAACCACGACATGTTGACTTGGGCTCACAGATTTTGCTTAAGTAGGTTCGCTGAGGTAGGTTCGGTTCATTTGGGCCAGAAGCTGGGGTTCATTTTGCTATGTTGAGACTTTTTATAGTTTCATCCCTCTAAAATAATGGTATACTCAAAACTGCTTCATGCTCATCATGTCATGCTTACACACCGCTGAGCTTTCATGTATTTAATCCTGAAGAACTGCCTGTCTGCCTCTATATTCTTTTGTTTTATGTTGGTGTTTTTACAACACTTGGGCTTACATTCTAGATCAGCTAATCCAAAATGTGTATTGACGTGACACATGCCAAATAAATTTATTTGGCATGTGTTTGCTAAAACTAAGACTGATACAAATAACTGGGTTAACACAGAGATGGGAAATGTGGAGTCAACAAGTCATCTCCATGTCATGTATTTAATCTAACCAGCCAATTAACCAGGTGAGCCAATTAACCAGGTTGATTCACTGGGAATATTGGACTCACCTGCTTAAGTGGGTCGGTAGATCAAATACATGACATGGAGATGACTTGTTGACTCCACATTTCCCATCTCTGGGTTAACATATTATTAACTAATCTGCAACTATTTTAGTTGCTGAGTAATCCTTAACTAGAGCAAATAGATTCTAAAACATTATGCATTTGAGATTAAAACATGAAAATAAACAACCTCATCTGTAAATATGCTCTATCTGCTAGAACTCCTCAAGAGTCTGAGTTTTGGCATCCTTTTATCAATTGGTTATTCAAAAACCAAACAATTATTCAGCCCTAGCTGAAACAGATGGATAAAGCTGCTGACGAAGTTATTCAGAGCTTATTACTAAGTTTATCTTTAATTCTAGATTAAAACTGGGTACAAACGTTTAAAAATCCAATCCTTTAAAACTACTACCATGTTCTAAATTGTTTTTACTAAATAAAGATAAATATAAACCAAAATATGTAGTCACAAAATGTATTACAGTTCCTTAAAACAAAAATATAACTCTTAAATATGAAATAAGGTATATGTTTAATGGAATGGATTCTGACAGAACATAATGTACAGTATGAAGAGCAAATGTACGGTACTGTTGGACTGCAGTACAAACAATTTATATTTTCAAATATGCTTACATTAACTGATGCTCTAATGGTCCAAACAAAAAATTTAGATAAATAATCTGTATCTTTTGGTTTGCTAATGTCTTTCAAGGTAATCCATTATTGCATGCCTTGACAATTACCTCACAGATTGCCTGAGACTATTAATAGATATATTATGAAGATGTGTCCTCACTTTATTGTGAAAAGAAGAATGCCTTTTGAAAATCGGGCTTTATAATAGGTTGATTCCGCCTTTCAAATATCAGCCCCTGCAGCCGCCCACAGCCTGCGCCGATGGCCGCTTAAGTAGGTGAAACTAGTGCAGTAGAAACAGTGGGCGCCAGCAAAGTTCTTCACACCTACTTTTGAACTTGGCAACATGTCCAGCACTCACAGTGGCTCAGAGGGGTAAAATCGCTGCTTCAATTTTAAGCCCTCGCTCCATTATCACCACTTAAGCTTTAAGCACTGGGCATGTCAAACACACGTGGAAACAGGCTTTAAAGTGTGTCTCACAAAGGGCAGCTTCTCCCACTGGACGCCTCTCTTTTTGGCCTCCCAAGAAGATACCTGTATGCCTGTTTACCATTTTGTTCAAGCTGTATTATTTAACACCTTGACGGTCAGAAACTAAGCTGCAGCTGTGTGTTGCTCGGTTTCGGCACCTTGAGAGAAGCGGCATAGAGTTGTGACAGGTAGATAACACCTGGATGAATAATTCAACTTGACATAAGCAAGCCAAGGCACTGACAATAAAGAAAACACAGGGCGTGAATAAATCATCAGTGACGGGACTAATAGACCAAACACAAGGGAGGACAAAAGTGATAAAATCTCTAGCTACCTCCCGCTCCAGCTTTAATCACTACAACAATCTCATACATGAATATTGCAGGTCTTACTAGACATACTAATGTACAAGGATGTAACTGCGCTGTGTTTCATCAGGAAGGAAAATCTGTGCTCCAGCTCATTTAGTATGCTCAACAGCTCCACTTTGACATGAAGCAGCTGAGAATTTTAGAGAAAAGTTTCACTGATCCTCTTTAAATGGGCAGACTTTCCGTTAGCAGCCCCCCCCAAAAAAAAAAACATCCAAGCTGGAGAAAAACAGCAGCTGGGGAAATGTTTTCTTCAAATAAATAATTAAGTTGCAAAAAAAAAAAAAAAAAACTTGGATAACTCTCAAAAAATGAGCCTTTAAAGAAGCAATGCAGACGGAAATAACCACAGTAACTTTTTTTTTTCCATCTGCATTGCTTAAATAAATTGATCTTACCTGTTCTCTGTGAACCAAAAGTAAGAGCGACTCTACTGAGCAGTTCTGGTTTGGCGTACTGGTCCTCTTCAGCCAACACCCAGAAACAATCCTCTGACATTTCCTGGGGACGAATCTGGGGGGAAAAAAACAAAACTATATTCATATCTTTATTAGGGTTGAAACATTTAATCAGATTAATCCTGATTAATTGAAATAATCATCAGCTAATTAAGTAATCAATTAATCCTTAACAGGAGTATAGAGCCTATAAAATATGCCTTTAGCTGAAAGAGCGACCCACCAGCAGTAATTATATCAGAGTTGTAAAAAATACAGGAAATATTTTGCATTTAAGATTTAAAAAAATGTTTTCATCTGTCAATATGGTCTATCCAAAACTCCTCAAGTGGAAAAGATTCAGTTTCACCTGGTTTAAATTCGTAAAAAGTACTCTTTAAGGAACCTTAGGCTATCCGATTATTAATCGATTAACCCAAAAAAATTATGCGACAGATTGAGGCAGGATAATCATTAGTAATCATTAGGTGCAGCCCTAATCTTGTATCTTATACATAATTGTCATCAGAAGTCAAAGCTTACACACAGTTCAAACCTTCACTGCACTAAAAAAAATAAGCAATAATTCCTACTCCTCTGGCTCTTTTAGGTCAATCCAACTATTTAGTGTAAAACCACTTAGAGAATGAAAAAATAAAGCATATGAATTCTGTCATTGATATTTAAGTTTAAGGTTGAATATCTCACTTTGTTCCTGCATGACTTAAGAAAACCTCAATGGTGCATCAGGACTGAATCTACTGGAATCCCTCACATATAAGCCTTTGAAAGCTTGTTTATTAAAGCAATAGTAAGAACTGTAATTTCAGATTGAAATAAGTGTATAAACATTGGTGCAGAACGACCTTTGATAACCGGAACATTCTCAGTCTTAATCCTTCGACTGTGTAAATTTGCAAGATTATTGAGGTCCACAGGATGATAAAGAAACAACAGCAGAGGAACTGCAAAAAAGAATCTCAGCAAAGGAAGAAATATTCTGGATAAAAAGTAAAAATGCTGGAGCTGCAGCAGGAAGACACCGAATCAATGATAGTGCCACTTCAGAGCGATCTGAAGAAACACTAATTAGCCTTCTAATTAGCGCTTTGCTACTTGTGTAAATAAGGCTGAAACACAAGCAAGACTTTGCAATGGGGTTCATGAAAATATTTCTTTCTGAAACAACTTTCAAAATCAATGTCTGGATGACATCAAGACTTGTTAGTATCCAAGACAACATCCACTTTGCTATGCCGGCAAGATTGTTTAATTGTTAGGTGATGTTCAACACCTCTATGGACCTAAAGGTAACGATAAAAAAACACAGAAAACATGAAAACAGGATTATTTCTGACAGCAGTTTTATGTACAGATTCAGGGGAAGCAAAGCAAACCGCATGTGAACAGATTCCATTTAAGGAAATTTAGATCTCAGATGGTAATCTCACAAAATTTCTCCAGATCTAGCATGAGTTTAGAGTCAAAAACCAGAGCTAATGAGAAAGAAGCAAAGGGAAACTTGGTAGCGCAATTACATAATAAGAAATATGTTTATTAAAGAAGTGGTGAGCAGTGTTTTTCTCTTCAAGAGATGCTTTCTGATTGGCTGCATGTCATATACAACAGGCCACAAGCCCATCAGCGCTCAAGGAATACCAAACATGATCCAAGACAATACCACGTGATCGATTTTCACAGTTTGGGATCGAAGTGTTCCGGACATCCTTCAGAGCAGAAGGATGCTCTGAAGGATGCACTCCTAACAATCTCATTTATTGAGATAATCCTAAGATTATCTGGTAAAAATTATTTTAAGAGCTGGATCCCGATCATCAATGTCTCTCAGGAGTGGAAGATTGAGAAAGAAGATTGAAAGTCGGCACAATTATCTATGTGAACAGGGGTCTTATTTCGATAAACAAAAGATTGCATAGGGTCCATACAAAAAGTGTTGAAAAGCCAAAACATTCCAGATTTATAAAACCCTACTTAAGCACAAAAAAATGGAATTTTCCTTTTAAAGATCACAGCTGTACCTCAAAGTTGAGTGTAATCTGCTCATAAGCCAGTGATCATAATAAACAAGGTAATCTTGGCGATCCACCTTCCCTTGTAATTCTCACATTTAAAGTATCCAGCTTAGTAAAAGCATCCATTGTGCACCATTAAGTGTGCAATTTCAACAGTATTTAAATGTTCTCAGTAATCTGTGTGAACTCCTCACACCTTGTTAAGTTAATACATTGATTTGTGATATGATCCACCCAGTTGGTTATCGAGGAGATAACCAACTATTTGTGTTTATGACAGGGCAGCTTAGCAGCATTCGCATATATCACACTTCGGTTGCAAATCCGATAAAGAGGATCTACGATTTAGGTTTTGTATGAGTTTTACAAATCACTAAATTTGGCATAGTCAAGTTTCAGGTTGGATGTACTTTAGATTTATAAAATAAATCCCAGCTCATTACATCAAAGTGTTTTTTATTCTAAAGCAGTTCTAAAGAACTTTCAGTTTTGGTCGATTTTGGCTCCCCCAGTGGAAAAAATCTGTGTTGTTTTCCCTGAAGGAAGACAGCATTTCCCATGAGGACCAGGGCATAAATTGGTAAAATCCTGACCTGCTGGTCCCTGAAGCTGGATTGAACTAAACTGGTAATAATGTCACCCTTGTCAAAATTGCTTAGTGCTGGTGGAAATGATACAGACCCCCTACGGACATGACAAAATTGTCCTTCAGTTGTCCTTGAGTTGACATATAAGGTTGAAAAGTTACTTAATGTTTTATTTAACATGGCATAAATATATACAGTATTGACTAGTATAGTTAATATAGGTGTAAAACTAAAGTTTATAATATATCCTAGTTAAAAAAAAGCTTTAACAAAGTTATCAAAGCACATTACTGCTATCATGAGGGAGTTTCTAACCTGTAGCTCTTTGCTATGGTTTTTGCAGGTAAAAGAAAAAGTCTGAAAACTTGAGGAGCTTTCACATCTTTGTACCCAACTTCTCCACATGTTGAGGTCTCCAATACTTAGACCACATTCATTCATTCGCCCATCAAGTTTGCCTTGAAATTTCAAGCAGATGTGTAAGTTTGCTGAACACCTGTACTGATGCAAATCAGAGTAAATTATTTATCAAATTACAAACAAACACCATTTGTGGCATCAGCTAATATTGCTCAAAAGAGGAACAACATCTGTGGGGGTACCAGGAAGTCTGCTCTGACAAAAGCATCTGATCATCTGTTATTTCCAATTATTTTCTTGGCACTGAGGAAAAAAAGAAGTTTCTTTTCTGCAGAACATCTGTACAGTTTGGACGTTGCCAAAAACAGTATGAACTAGGTAAAAGAGAGAAGAAAGTTGCTTTTTAATCATGTGTGGCCTGGATTTTGGTTTCTTCTTTAAGGTTTTTGTATATTAAAGTGCAGCGGGTTTTGTGAAAATATTGTTCAGAGAATATTTTCCAACGCTACATAAGGTCTAACCTTTGACCAGTTGAAGCGCTTCATTGACGTCTCAGGCTTGAACTCTTTCTTCGGCTTGAGGCCAAAAGGCAGCGTGAGGTGGGTGGGGGAACCAAAGCCACCTCCAAAGAACGGAGGAGGTGGAGGTGGGACTCCAAATAGAGGAGGGGCAGGAGGACATCCATGTGGAGGAGGCGGGGGAGGAGGAGGAGGAGGAGGTGGGGGAGCCGTCACCCCTGATTCAGAACCAGAGCTTGGAGGTACAGATGCATGATATGGTGAAGCTGTTCCAGCTTTGGCTGAGGCCAGACTAACAGGCACTGATCCAAACTGAGGAGGAACACAAAGAAGAAAGATTAAAAAACGAACACCTTTTAAAACATGCAACATTTCAGATTCCTATTAAATTGTTTCATGTTTTCCAAAAGCATGAAAGGGAGTCGTCATATACAGTATTTACTTAATAAAAGATGAGAGTCAAAATGTTTTTAAATAATATCCAAAGTCTGTAGGTTCTTATGAAATTCCAAAACAAAACAAAAACTAAAAAACACTGGATGCATCATGCCTTAGTAACTAATCATAAGTGGAGCGCGTTTTGCATGTCACATCAGCAACCACTCTAATCCTAAATGTATTAAAGATGATTTTCTTTAAATCCATGTAGTCCAAAAAAAAATTCAAAACAACAAATATGGTGTTTAGGAAAGGGTTTACGTTTAGTTGATTTTCACTTTTTATTTTACACCATGTTATACCTGCAATCAGCAAAAAATTCACATCATTCAAAACAAAAGTGTGAAAACAAAAGTGCAACAACAAGATAAATAAATAAAAGCAAAAAAAAAAGCCAGATATTTCTGTTTCCTTTCTAAAATCCACTGTGTATGAATGACAGATATGGCTTATGTTATGCAAAACACCATGAAACACTCCCGATTATTTCTGGAATGTACCTACAATGATTCTTATTTCACAAAAGTTAAAAAGCTAATGTTATTACAGCACCTGCAAGCTTTGTAAACTGCATCACAGAGAGTGAATGGCTTATTGATCAGTTTGCTGTGCAATTTTTACATTAAAGATGTGCTCTAAAAGTAAACCGAGGGCCCTTACCGTACCTGCAAAAGAAAAGCCTATAACTGAATTGAGGAGCATGCAGTGCGAATGTAAAGAACAGACGCAGACATAGGGACAATGCATGTGCATGTGTGCCACCACTGACTAAACATACCAGCACCGTCCAAACCAAGGTACTAGTTGAGTATTCACTCAGTGTTTGCGCTCTCAAATTGAAAAATTATCAAGAAAAAAAGGAAAGTTTTCCTCCTCTCTCTGAGTGTGTAGTTATCTTGCAGTGCCAGGGTGTGGGAGTAACTCTCTGGAGTAATTGGAGGGGGGGGAGGGTAGCTGGTTGAGGCTGAAGGGGTTGTCAGAATAAATTGCTTTTAGAACAATTTCCTCTTATGGGATAGAGATCGGAGAATTAGAAATGGCCAACATGGAGGACCGGTCAGTGTTCTCATTAGACTTGGTGTCAGCTAGCCAGCAGAGCAGCCTCCATGTCAAACCAAACTGCAGGCTCCAATGGACAAGCCCCCACCATCATCCCCATAGCGCAGCCCAAAAATAACAAGGACGTTTCATAAAGAAAAGTTTAATTGTAACTCTTATCTAAAAATCACAAGGGTTGAACCAGAATTATGTCTAGTTTTCCCTCAAAGACTTTTCATCCTGCAGTGACAAAGACATTCATATCTGACGCTTGTACCTGAGACCTGAAGGCCTGTAGCTCTGCTTGGAGTCCAGGGATTTGCTCCTCACATTTAGCCAGCTGCGCTTGGGCCTCTTGTCTGCTGAGAAACTCTTCATCGAACTAGAAATAAGAACACAGATTTAACCACAAAACAAACTCTAAAACAGAATCTATTTAACAAATCAAAAAATAGTTTGCACAGTTCTTTAAAATTACACTGTTCGTTCAAGTATTTATCATTTTTAGCTAAAAATAATGACGTTAAACATTTAACCAAGTTTATTTAACACAGAAATGGGTAAAATTTCTACACTCAAATGCTCTAACAGCTGTCAAAAGATGCTATTAAATCTAATAAAATAAAATAAAAACAAGTGCCTTAAATGTCAGTCATATTTCCTCAATGGTGGACACAAAAATTCAAAATTTAAAGTAAATTTTAATTAAGAACGACCTAAAAGCAAGTGTATGTTACACAATATTTAATCTTTTTTGTGATACTTGCCTTCTGTGCCAGATCCAAAGCTCTTTGTTCGTACTCATCAACACGAGCTTTGTCCACACAAACCTCTGCAACACAATATAATATTAGAACCTTTCCACTTCTTTACTAACTTGTTCATGATTGTGATATGCTCAAAGTTTTAAACTTGCCTAAAAGGTGGCTGAAGTCCACGTCTAGACGCTTGCGGTAACTGAAGTCGGGATCTGTGCCGCTGCGGTGCAGGACAATTTGAGAAATGCACTCATCTATTATCTTAAAGTACTGGGGCCTGAAATTCATAATGAGAAAAAAAAACATCAAGAAGGGCAATAAAAAGGAAAATGTATATGAATAAAGGTAGATGGGGAAAAAAAAATTAAAAAAATAGATTGGCCACTGGCTCAGGTTTCAGAAATATTCAAAATTGTCATAAAAATGTAGATGGATTTTATATTTTGGTTGGCATGCTGTTGTCTTGATAAGATTTTCATGAATTAATATTCACGTATTCTTAAATATATAGATAAGTCACTATAATATTCACCCTCTTTTAAAACACTTGATAACCCAATAGCAATTATGGAGGACAAAAACGAGATCATATGACCTCACAAAGAACCAAGGGCGAACACTAATTTGCATTAGGAAACATTTTATTAAACCACAGCTGACATGCAGCCCTCGGGGAGACAGAGCAAATTCAAGTGGGTGAGAAACTGTTTGATCTGCTTATTATCTTACAACAATGCCACAGAGAGTCCTAATCTCCTTTACACCTAATCATTAATAAACATTGAGCTACTTAGAAACAGAGAGCAGCAAGAGATTTTGTGTTTTTATCCATTTTTAAAACAAAGCCCAGACTGGAGCCCACACTGAACATATTGGCTTAAAACATCCACAAAATCAAGGTATTGTTGCCTGAAAGGAAACAAAAGAAAAATAAACCAAATCCGACTTTTTTACTGAAAGAACTGGACCTGTGTGAAGAAATTATTTCTTTTTTGTTTTTTCATATGGGCTTTGTCTACACTCACCGGCCACTTTATTAGGTACCCCATGCTAGTAACGGGTTGGACCCCCTTTTGCCTTCAGAACTGCCTCAATTCTTCGTGGCATAGATTCAACAAGGTGCTGGAAGCATTCCTCAGGGAGTTTGGTCCATATTGACATGATGGCATCACACAGTTGCCGCAGATTTGTCGGCTGCACATCCATCATGCGAATCTCCCGTTCCACCACATCCCAAAGATGCTCTATTGGATTGAGATCTGGTGACTGTGGAGACCATTTGAGTACAGTGAACTCATTGTCATGTTCAAGAAACCAGTCTGAGATGATTCCAGCTTTATGACATGGCGCATCATCCTGCTGAAAGTAGCCATCAGAAGTTGGGTACATTGTGGTCATAAAGGGATGGACATGGTCAGCAACAATACTCAGGTAGGCTGTGGCGTTGCAATGATGCTCAATTGGTACCAAGGGGCCCAAAGAGTGCCAAGAAAATATTCCCCACACCATGACACCACCACCACCAGCCTGAACCGTTGATACAAGGCAGGATGGATCCATGCTTTCATGTTGTAGACGCCAAATTCTGACCCTACCATCCGAATGTCGCAGCAGAAATCGAGACTCATCAGACCAGGCAACGTTTTTCCAATCTTCTATTGTCCAATTTTGATGATCTTGTGCAAATTGTAGCCTCAGTTTCCTGTTCTTAGCTGAAAGGAGTGGCACCCGCTGTGGTCTTCTGCTGCTGTAGCCCATCTGCCTCAAAGTTCGACGTACTGTGCGTTCAGAGATGCTCTTCTGCCCACCTTGGTTATAACGGGTGGTTATTTGAGTCACTGTTGCCCTTCTATCAGCTCGAACCAGTCTGGCCATTCTCCTCTGACCTCTGGCATCAACAAGGCATTTCCGCCCACAGAACTGCCGCTCACTGGATGTTTTTTCTTTTTCGGACCATTCTCTGTAAACCCTAGAGATGGTTGTGCGTGAAAATCCCAGTAGATCAGCAGTTTCTGAAATACTCAGACCAGCCCTTCTGGCACCAACAATCATGCCACGTTCAAAGTCACTCAGATCACCTTTCTTCCCCATACTGATGCTCGCTTTGAACTGCAGGAGATTGTCTTATTGTCTTGACCATGTCTACATGCCTAAATGCACTGAGTTGCCGTTTTGTGATTGGCTGCTAAGAATTTAAGTGTTAACGAGCAGTTGGACAGGTGTACCTAATAAAGTGGCCGGTGAGTGTATATTGCCTGTCATGTTATGGATAGTAGGAGTCTAAGTCTTAAACTCCAGATAGGAACTTTGGGAGGTTCCTGTGCTCAACGAACAATAGCAATAAATAATCTTTTATTTCCTGCTTCCTTTCTAACTGCAAACACTATTCGGACAGCGTTGCATGGCGGCAGCTGATGCACTTTGGCTTAAGAGTGCTATAAAGTGACATTTAAAGGTGTGTGCAGACTAGAACGAGAGTAAAAAAATACTCTTAAAAGGAATTAAAGATATTTTTCTTAAATAATTTGATACTGGAAATTAAAACAAAAAATATTCTTCAACTCATCATAAAAACCTTGATAGATTAGACAACTATTACATAATATCTATCTGCAGCCATACTCAACATCTGCAGAAAGAAAAACAGACAGACAGACCTTGGTGGCTCTTTGTTTTATCTATTCTAAAAGCTTGGCTTAACAGGCATATTTTATCACCCAATCATCTGTTACTAGAATTGATTTGATCAACATTAAATGGGTAAATCAAATGAAAAGAATTCAACTTTAAGGTCTTTCAGCCTCTTTTCTTCAAAATTGCTATTTTACTTTTTTTTTCTAAATTTACTGAGTTTACCTAAATTTGCTCCAAATAATGAAACAACCTGAAATTGAAGTTGTTTTCTGATTCAGCAGTGACATGAGGGGCCATTTAAGAGCTTTACTACCACCTTTAATTCATGATTGATAAAACTTCTCATCTATCAATGAAAATGAACAAATGACAGATCAGGTAAAAAAGCATATTAATCCCCCCAAAAAATTATAAAACAGGAACAAATTCAGAGTAAGAAGCAACACATTTAAATAAAGGTTTACAATAGAATGTAATAAAATATCTACACCTAAAACTCTACACATATTTCAAGAGTTTTAGGACAAAGAGAATTGAGATGTTGAATCAAATCACTTTTATGACTTTTATGCACTGAAAGACTTTGTACTTTATCCAAAGCCTTTTAATGAATGTTTTATTTAAGCTTCACAGCTAAATAAAGCTCAGGGTGGTCCGTGTCACACAATGTGTTTATGCTACATTATGCAATTACATTATGCAAGTTAATGCAATCTCACAACAGAAAATGAAAGTGAGGATTAAAAAGGAGCTTAAAGGGGAAAAACTGCCAAAAGTTTAAGACCTTTCCAAATAAACGAAAAGACCCAATTGTTTTCCCACGACAGCATGTTGTCTATAGATCTTAGAGCAGGAACAATAAATGGTATTTAATTTAAATAACAGCTGCGCAACACATCAGATGGAGGAGACTGCTGGGATACTACGGTGGTAGAAGTTCAAAATTTCCCCACTTTCCTTGATGGGCCCTTGGCTGGTCCCCTAAGATTCCTTTTTAAACATAGATCTTTGTACTAAAATATTCTGTCATTATTTGTGGACATTCTAAAGAGAAGCGCCTTCTCCTGGTCAGACCCTGTAATTCAGTGAAAGGGTGGAGTCATAGTAAAGAAATATGTACGCCCAGGAGAAGGAGGCTGGAAGTTTGCTGCCATTCAGCTGCAGTTTGACTAGGAAGGGCAATTTTTAATGGATGCTATTGTATGTAAATATTTGGTTTTATGCATCAAGACACTGGAAGTAGGATTGGCTTAAACTCCAATGCCAAGTCCTGATGTAGATGCTAAAGCAAGAATGACAGGGACATGTTGTTCGTAGTGAGAAAAATGTAGATAATAAGGACCTTATGTCTTTTATTACCATTCAAAAATAATACTTAGAAAAAATATCTGATTCAGGAATTGTCTGAAACTATGACAAAAAAAATCTCATTTTTGAGCATGTGGGTTTGATAGCAACATAAATGTATAATTCTTGTATTTGTTTTACCTGCTGAAACAACTCAATTATTTGATTAAACCTTAGATTATTACTATGGCTCATTAGCTGCAAGTCTACTCAAAGTACAGTGAGAAGTTTCAGCTGAAGAAATTTCTTCCAACAGAGCAAAGGGCCAAAATCTGTAACCTCTATGTGGGGGGAAATGGCAGGTAACGTTTCATACCTCTGAGAACAATAGCTCCACCTTTTGATCAGCCTTAGGTTCGAGTCAAACCCAGCTGTGAGCGAACCAATATAAAATAAGCCTTTGAAAGTTCCCCCTAATAGGAGATGAGAAATGCTCCAGAGCTCTTGCTTGTGTAGATAGCTTGTAGATGAAAGAGAAAGCATTCTCTTTGTTAGCCAAAGTCATTGGGAGAGCTCAAGGCAGAGGGAGTTGGACCCCCACAAAACCAGACCTTTTAACCAGCGTGGATCATTACCGGCGCTCAAAGCTGCCCCCATCATTCTCTCATCTGCAGTTGGATAATATCTGACAAAAAAAATACTCCCAAACTATATGACTCTTAATAAAAATCTATTTGTCTAATATATCAACCTAAAACTGAACCTGAGTTTTAACAGACAAACTGGTATTTACTGTATATATAAAGTTAATTAATATAAAAATGAATGAAAATTGAATATTCTCTGTAGTGTCAGGGGATTTTTACCTGATCAAATGATCGTTGCGTATCAGCATGAGGTGCTGCAGGATGGAGAGGAAATAGGGCTCTGCACTGGTGTCCTTCACCATGCTCAGTACAATACTGAATACATCCCCCGCATCAGTACAGAGAGTCAAGGACTTGGAGATGGATGGAAACAGCATTTATACATGAAAAATCAGAGAAGCCCATGAAATAAATAGGAATGAAAGAATCACGGAGATGCCCTTTAGCTTAGCAAATATCGTCCTTATGTCAGGATAGGCTGAACATGAGTACCGGTATGTCTTCCATACATTTATGGTTCCAACACAAGCAGAAACTGAATTAAACATTTCTGTTCACATTTTTATTAAGGATATTCTATTTCACTCCTGATATCTTCCAGTCTATGAGCGAACTCCATCATGTCTTCCTCCTTATGCTCCTCAAAGACCTTCAGCTGAATGTCCAGTGCATCATTCCTGATGATCATCAGTTGCTAAAAAAAACAAATAAAATAGATCAATAGTAAAAGGGAGAATTTAAACCGAAAGCGAAAAAAAGCTGAAGAAACTTAAAAGCAATTGCAATAACAGAAAACTTGAAGCTATAATAAAGACAATGAACTTTCGGTTTATTATATTGTCAACAAGAGATAAACATGTTAAGTTGATTGCATAAAACCCCTCAGAAAGATTATGAGCCGAGACACTAGAAACTTTATTGGCTTCTGACGGCTGCACAGACAGAGGACGTGCAGAGTCTCCTTGATGTTTCATAAATTATTCGCTGAGCAAATCCGCAACATTTCACTGAACTGGACATTTAAATATTAATGCAAGGTGAAAGTTTATAGCGTCTGTACGTGTGTGTATGTGTTTAACTTACCGGCAATACCTCTTTGAGGCCACAACGCATAAATTCGTTTCTAATGTGCAGCCTGAAGTCCAGCTCATCCGGGGACGTCACAAGGGCATTGATGAGCTGCATGCATGCCACCTGCAACAAACAACGGCGGCACAAAGACAGCAAAACAACAAAAAAAGTGAGAGAGAGAACCAGAGAATAAGATGACGGATTTCTTCAACCAGAGGTTTGAGAAAAGCATGCTGGCATGCATTTGAAATGAGTTATGTCCCTTGGAAGCAGAAGACCATAACTAATGCATGTCTATTTTTTCCAGCTCCCCACTGGGGTGGTGATTTTAATATTAATGTAACAATTGTAGACCCATGGACACAAAATTAACTGACAGTCAATTTAAGGGCAAATTGGCTATTCAGGACAGCATTTCGGAATGCCCTCCGAGTTTAGTTTACTAATTAGAGACCGCAGCTTCAGTTGGCCGGCAAAACACAAATAGGAGAATAAATTATGGAGCACAAGAAGAAATTCACTCATGTGTAAAAAGAGGGGGTTGCATTGCTATGTATTGAGGGACCTTAAGGACCAGTAATGGATTGATAGTTACTTAGTGTTCAGGGCATTTATTCCGAGAGAGTAAGTCATGTTTAATATTGTACTAAAAGCAAGATTAGCAATTAATTGTCGTAGATAACATTACTTCTAAAGTATTGGTACCTCTGGGTGCGTAGTAATCCCCAGGCCCATTCAAAACCAACTAGAGTCTAAAAAGCCCACATAGTTCTTAATATGTAGAGGAAAAGCTCTACAAATATAGAGTTATAGATTAGTGTATTAAAAGTAAAATACAAAGAAATGGGTTTCAAAAGAGTGTAAGCTGCTTTCTAGAGTCTGATAAAAGGTTATAATGAATATCTGCAACACGCGTACAGAAATCCCTAAACAGATTCCACTTTTATAGTCATCATAGCTCACTGTAAACTAGGCTGCAACCAATGATTGTTTTGCAAAATTTATCAATCTGTCGAAATATTTTTTCAATTAATAATCGGCTAGCCAAAGATTCCTTAAAGAATATTTTTTTAAGAAAATAAACCAGTTGAAACTGAAGTTTTTTCATTTGAGGAGTTCTGGATAGAGCATATTGACAGATGAAAATGTTTTTTTAATCTTAAATGCAAAATGTTTATTTTTTTATTTTAAATCTTATGTGAATACTGTTCTAAGTGGGTCGCTCTGTAAACTAAAGTCACATGTTTACAGTCTCTATACTCCAGTTGACGTTTAATTGATTACTAAATTAGCTGCCGAATATTTCAATAATTGATTAATCCGATTAATTGTTTCAGCCCTACTGTAAACCACGGAAATCAGTTAGTTTTTGGGTCAACAAGTAACTATAAGAACTACACAAAAACATGCAATGACTGTTGTTTGGGGTGCAGTTTGGGGGTTTTTCACTCCAATTATACTATTTTTTCCGTATAATTTTCTGATTGCTGCATAAATAACTTTTTAATTAAAGGAAGAAGAAGTAGATAAAAAATAAACACCTAATCCTTAATGGTAAGCATTGGGGAGGATCTGTAATGCAGTAAAACTTTGTCTTTCAAAGATCTTTGGAGGTGCATGCTAAAGTGATTTATTGGCCATTTTTAATAAAATAATTGTGGACCTTGCAGATTGCAGGAAATGGTTTTTCACTGGGTTATCCAACCAAATAAATAAAAAAAAAGGCTAGATCAAAACAGAAAGGTTCTGACACAAACAAACTTGTTCAGGGCTCGTATGGCACAGCAGTGTGGAAGATGCTCTATATGCAGTGACAGTGGACCTAAGGCCATTCGCTGCATGTCTTCCCCCTCTATCTCTAGCCCTCTTTTAGGTAAACTACTAATGAAGAAAGGTCTTTACCACAGCAGTCTTTCAAAAACGCCCCTGAGCCATCCCAAGACCTTGAACCTAAATCCTTCAGCTAACCTGTGGAGTGAGTCAAAGAGGCCACTGAATTCAAGAGAACACAGCACTCTGGAGATCTAGGGAGTGTGCAAAGATCCCCTCCTGTAAGCTGTGACCTTGTGAAACGTTTCATAAGAACAACGGGTCCCGTCTCAGTGACAACGGGAAAATGTTCAGAGTATTAACAAGGCTGGCAGCAACGATTTCACATAAAAGTATCTTGATATGGTAGTTTTCCTTGAAAGAAACAAACATTACATTTTCTGCAGCATAAAAATGAGTTACTGGATCCTCTTTCACACAGGGGCACTATTATTAGTTATGAAGGGTGTCGTAAATACCTTTAACTGATTTAAGTAGTGGTTAATCTTAACATATTTGTTTTCACAACGGAGTAAATAATATCTAAAAACAAAATACAGATAGATCACCCTTTTTACCCCCAGAACAAAAGCAACAAGCCCAGAAATATAATCCGAGCAATACAATCTCTGTTTGGTTAAGATTAGGTCACCATCAAACTTTAATTCCTATTTTACAGTCATTTACTATACTAAGAATTTATTTAATAAGACGTTAAAAAACAAGGAAAAGAACTGGGAGAGAAGGATGTAAGAATCAGGCAGTTATTACATAGTTATACCACAACATTATAATTTCATTGTAGTTCATTGTTTTATTAAATGAGTTAGTTAGCTCACTGATTTGACAACTAAATACATTAAACAAAACCACGTCCATTATTGGTTGTAGATACATTTTATGCAGCAGCCGTTAATATAACAGAGAAAGTTGAACTATCAGTGTTTTATTTTCTGGTACATTTTCTGATGCTCCTTTTTTCTTTCATAGGGGATTTGTTGCTTCCTGTTTACTAATCATTTACTATCGATTTCTTACCCAAAGACTGTCTTTAAGAAGTCTCGAAGTTGCTGTTAAAGGATGAAAATATTTTTAACAGTGTACAAAACAAGATTTTATTGTTTTCTTTTTTTAGGCTGTGAAATCAGCTATATTTGTGCAATTTTTATCCTAGAGTGTTTTTATGTAGGTGTGTATGCATCAGTTCTCTAAAGTTGCATGCCTTGATTAAAAATGCAGACTTCATACCAAATGTTTATGAAGTCTTGTTCACAGCCAATGCTGTCCTATTTGGAACAACTTATAATCAATATTTAAACTGTGAGCGTCAGCAGGGAGATGGTGGATGTTCTTGTCGTGTGTACATAGATAAGAGAAATGAGCTCCTTTCAACCATTTTTAAGTTATTTTCTGGTACGCCTTTTAAAAAGTATTTGTGTAGAAATCAAATGTAGACCCACGGTATATCATCAGCTCCGTTCTAATCACCTAATGTTCTCCGTCTCAGCATTAATCCAGAGAAAGTGGGTGGAACGGAAGCAGATGGAAGCCAAAGTGCCTCACACTGATCTGGGCTCTTTATGAAGTGCTTGCTGACTGGATATCATTTGTGGCCATGATGTGAACTTTCAACAAACATTAAGGGCATACTATTTATGATTACAGTGATGATAATAACAGACTGACAAATAAACAAACATCACAGATGAATTTTGTGGGCAGGCTTCTAATTTCTGTCCCATGTGTGCCTAAACTAATGATTAAATTGGTCATTTGTGCTCAATGGAAACATCAGGCCCTGAATATCAAAGCGCATATGATTCGTTTTAAGCATTATGAAGCTGCAATGGCGAACTGAACAAATATTTGAACATTCGTGCTCTACATGTGCAAGTCTTCTGGCGGCTATAATGAAAGAAAAAATTGTAATTCAATAAAACTCAATTTAAATGAACAATATCTTTAAAAGTTGAAAAGAGCGAAATTGGGTAGTTGAATCTGAGGGATGTTTGTTTTTCTGCATCTGGATCTGTTTAAAAATATGTCTTTATCGATGCCTAACTGTCATAAAACCCCTTGCATCAACACAGGTTTAGCTTGATGGGTGACGTCAACATGACTCAGTGTTGACCCTGCAGCTCGTAACATGGAACTCACTTGAAGCTGAATGGAGCGATCTCGAAGTCCCTGCACAATTGGACTGAACCGCTCAATGGCTCGCCACTCCCCTGCTATTGTGATGGCCTCAAGGACTTTCTCCAAGCTGCACAAAAGCATGAAAGGCGAGACCGAATGGAAATTCATTTCAAATACTTTCACATCACTATAATATGGATACTAACCAGATAAAAATTATAAACCCTTTCTTTATCCTAGCCAGAAACTAAAAGGGATTTTCTTTGGTATGAAATGGAAAAGTGCATTTGTAGCTTTTATGAAAGACGAACAAAGCTCAAGACAGAACATACGTGTTCTCCTCGCCAACAATGCAGATGGCCGACAGCAGCTTTACAACATCGGTCATCATGGCAGGTTGGCCGGGGTCGATGGCTCTTGCTAGTAAAGCGAGGCTTTTCTCCTCCCCCAGGATTCGATCCAAGCCATACTGCAACAACAACAAAAGATTACTCAGACATACTTTAATTTGGCTGGCATACAAAAACAAAAAATACATCTCACCAAGATTATTAGAAAATGATTTAAACACGAGGAATCAAAACTTTTATTTCTATAAAGCCAATATATTTGTATGTGTGACAACACGTCTCCGACAGACAAAAGTCATATCTAAGGGAAACAGTAATTTCAGCTGTCTGTTATGTCTCATCTAGGAAATGGGTGATTATTAACAGACTGACTGAAAACTGATTGCAGCAATAAAATGACACTAGAAAATATTCAACAAAAAAAAAACTAATTATTACTCAGATATTCAGCATATTGGCGTTTCATGATTATGTGTTTGGGTAAGTTATTGAGGCTGCAACAATTGTTTCGTTAAACAAACAGTTTTGTTAAAAGATCTTTTTATTATGAAGAATTTTACAGCATCTCTTATTTTACTGAAAAGAAGGAAAGTTAGTAGCTTTGGT
The DNA here is from genome assembly GCF_016077235.1 of Cyprinodon tularosa. Lineage (NCBI taxonomy): Eukaryota > Metazoa > Chordata > Actinopteri > Cyprinodontiformes > Cyprinodontidae > Cyprinodon > Cyprinodon tularosa. The sequence goes on along the minus strand of NW_024039471.1, from coordinate 126,489 downwards.
TATTAACATGATTTTGACAGAAAGTTTTAAGGTAAATCTACTATTCCACTAATGTAGGTGGGTAAAAACTATCCAACAGAAATGTGTAGAAAGAATTTGTGTAGCCTCTAAAACAAAAATCCCAATAAAAATATAGCATTAAGAAATGTAAAAATGAGCTAAAACATGTTTACAGGTAATTATTGTTTTTAGTTCTTAAAAATAAATATTTGTAATGTTAAATTGTATTATTAAACCTGTCATTTAGAAGTAAAATCCATGACATTGAATGACAGAGCAACAGTACAGACAATTTTTTTAATTTGAGAAAGTTTGTCTTTTTTTGCTAGAGAACGACATACAGTACTGAATATAAACCACAACTGACTAACCCGCTCCATATTATTTTTTTTTATGTACTGAACATATAGGTTATAGTATAAAACTCATTAAATAGTGAGGTAAAAGCGATCTTTGTAAAATTTCCTTTGTCTTCTAACTCAGGGGTTCACAACGTGGGGGTCGGCCCCCCCAGAGGGAGCCACAACAAAATATATGAAACACATGAATGTGTAAGTACAAGGAAGTATGTAGCTGTTACATTAACTTATTTATTTGTTACGTAATTGTAAAATGCAACATCGAATATTAAAATGTCCCAATTAAATAATTTCAAAATATTTAAAATGATTAATTTAATAATTCCATATTTAAATAAATTTAAATTTAAAAAGAAAGGTATGCAGGATTAAGGGTCACAGGCTGAAATGTTTAGGGAAGTCCTCTTCTAACTCTGCATTTGTCAGCAGTTGTTGCCTTTTGTGACCCAAAACAGATTCAATTTAATTCAGTTTATTTCTATAGTGCCAATTCACAGCACACGTCATCTCAAGGCACTTTACAGATCACCAAATAATGCAGTCAGATTGTTTCAAATTTTCAAAGGAAAACCAGTTGATTGCATGAACTCATTGACTCGCATGGCAGGCAAACCCTCACACTAAGCATGCTTGTAGCAACAGTGGAGAGGAAAAACTCCCTTTTAACAGGAAGAAACCTCCAGCGGAACCAGGCTCAGTGTGAGCGGCCATCTGCTGAGGCCGACTGGGGTTCAAGGAGACAGAAGCATAGATACAAAAAGCAGCTGTAAAAGGCGGACCCATCCAGGAAAAACAGCCAGGCAGATGAGCTCTGAGCCAGCTCCCATGTCAGAGGATGAAGAGAGCACATCCAGATCACAGTCAGAGAAACAGGATGGTGGAAAAACTGGCCGATCTCCAACATCTATAAACAAAGGTGTTGATGGCCGCTGCGCAGCTGATATTTCTCTCCAGGATGGGGTCAGAGCCAGATAAACTGCATAACATCTAATCTGCTGCTTGGAAACAGCAGAGTACCCATAATCATGACAGCGTCAACTTTTTTAATAGTGGAGAGGGGCCATATGCTTTGAAGTAAAACCATAATAAGAAATGTAACATGAACCTTCATGAACCTTACTTTGTGAAACGCTGTATGAATTGTTACATATTGTCCCAATCCTCACTGCATACATCCAGGTTTAGCAAAAAGATGGCAATCAGAGGCCCATACAATACGAGGTGAATAAATGATTCCAGCTTAGGTAATTATATAAGTGAAAAAGTTTCAGAGAAAAGACAAAGCAAGAGAGACTAGATTAAAAACTCTAACTACATTATATACAATATCCTGCTTTTTAATCCAGTGTCAAACCATCAGCAGCTTTGCACATAAATTATACATTTGCAGCTGATAAACAGAGCAGATTTCCTCTCTGCTCACATTGCTCTGACTGCATTTGGGGCTTTCAGGATGAGGAGGCTGGCTGTGAAGCAACACTTAGGGAAGCGGGGAGACTAACAGCCCCTTTGGTAACGGTAAAACTCACCACTTTTTGTTTTTTTACAGTTGCTAGATGGGTCTGAAAAGTTCCCAAAACGTAGCAACCCTAAATTTCCAACACCTGACTGTCATCTCTAGGTCTTCTTCACTACTGAGAGCAGCGGTCTGTAGCCACCAGTTAGCCTCATACAACAGTGAGCATCACAGAAAAACATGAGGTGTAAGTTTGCCAAAATAAACTACTTTTCATGATTTGGAAATTGTTGTTTAACATTATGATTTGAATAAGTGCACAGCATGCTATATCATATCCTTCACATTGTGTTAACATATTTTTATATTCATTCTGATGGCGAGTTTTTATTTTGCTGTGGAGGCATGCCACGATCAATTAAATGTAGCGGAAACCCTGCATCAAATGTAACATCTTTTAAACATGCAATTAAAAAAGGGAAAATATTCGGGGATAAAAATTTAATCAAAGTAATTTAAAGCTTAAAAAAGCTTAAAGAACAATTTCACAGCGTAGTGACTTTTATAACATCATTATGAGTGTTGAAGAAAAAAAACAACTAATGTATGCAAAAAAAAATAAAAAATGTGAGCTGACAGAGAAAGCAAGAAAAAAAAAAAAAGAAGAAGCAGGCAGCTGGTGGAGAACACTTGTCTTCTTGGCATTGTGGGTACCTGCTGTCCCAAGATGCCTCTTCAGCCAAGGAAAGGTCTGGGCTTACAGAGAGGCCTACGGGTAAATGCTGGTGTCTGGCGCCTGTTGAGACGCAGGATTACAAGGGGCCTTGCAGCACAATTTATGCCAGAGGGGTTGTATATCCGTCTTTGCTGGCCCTTCAATTCATGAGAATTTCTTTTTTATATATGTTGGAACTTATGGACTAACAGCACTTGAGCATAAGAAGACTTTACAGAATTAAGTGTCCTCAATAGAACAAGTACTTAGGGGCTACATGCTACTCTCTAAGAATTACATGCTGCATCCGTTTATAAACTAAAATAATATTAGTTTTATAGTTAGTTTCATTTTCTCTTGAATTAAACAATTCATCATAATCACAATCATTTGTTGAATGTACAAAATAATTACTAATAATATTAACAGTTTAAAAGAAAGGAGTAGACCTTAAAAAGAAGCCTGTTTTAAACAGTCGTTGAACAGAGGAGTCTGACAAAATAAAAACTGGGACTGAATTCCTTAGTGAAAGTATGCTGTCGAGCTAATACAGACAAATTGGTGTATAATGCCACATGAATATTAGCTGGTTTTAAACAAAAAACGGCAGCATTTGAATGCTGTTAAAAAACAACACAGAGCTTATGTAAAACATGCAGCTCGGAGTAAAACTCAAAGTTACAATGGTTTGAAAATCTATAAAAGAAAGGAAGAAGCTTATGTCATCACCAATTTACATAAAATATGGACATGATCTAATTCAATCATTTAAAGAAAAGTTTTAGCAAACCATTTATGTTAAGGAATTGCTATTCAGACAACTCTTGCCAGTAGGAATATATTTTTAAACCCATTTTAAACATTATATAACCAAAAAATGCAGGCTAATTATCTGAGCATATTGCACATTTGGTCGATAATAGGTTACATTAGTGATGTAGGCTTCAAAAAAAGGAAAGTTGCAGACAAGTTGCAGGATATCCGCCTGGGGGTCATGTGACGTAGTGAAACATGTTGCCGTTCAGGAAGAGAACTGCAGTAATGTCAATGACGTGTGGTTCATAATTACACAAGGTTTTTGTTTAAAAGTTTTTATTTTTGTGGGGAAACAAAAATTACTGATATTACCTTGTTATTCATGAAGGCTTTAAGACACTGGACAACTTTATGTTGGTTCTTTTTGTCGATCTTCTCCTGCCTGAGGACAAGACAACAGTAACGATGAGGATTAATGGACCAATGCAGAAGAAAATAACAACTGAATATAAACTCACTGTTTCTTGAACAGCAACTTCTCCAAAACGTCCAGAAGTAGTCCAAGGCCCTCATGCCCAAAGCTCTGCACCCAGCTGGAATAAAAAAAACAATAAATCAATACCACAACAGCTTGAGACTGACAGCTGACAAGAACTATTTCATACTCATCAACCACCGTGCAAAGGTTTTAGACACAAAAACAAGCTGGATTTCAAACTCTGTGTTGAGAAGAAAGGCAGCAGTTATAAATGTTGCAGCGCCTGCCGGAGAAAAAAAAAGGCTCCACTAAATCAGTTCAGACAGGGGGAAACAACAAATGCAGAGGCACACTCAAAGAATGAGGGAGTCTAGGATGGAGCAGAAGTTTTTTTTTTTTTTTACTTTTTTATAAAACAAACAAAAGATTGCTGAAATAATACTCTTTTTGTCATTTTAGAATAAATAAGCCAGCTTTTAAAAAGGAGCCTTGCAGAGATAGAAAAGAGGAAAACTGAGGTTTTTATGTACCATTATAAACTATGCAACTGCACCAAAAATGCAGTAATCTGGTTATCATATTTGAGGTTTTTTGGGGGGGTCAAGCTTCTGTTTTGCCACCAGTCTCTTGACTCGCTGACAATAATGGTGTGCAGCCACTGCCGAGGGTAGGGTCAATCCTGTCCAATATTACATATTCACTATAGCAGGCAAAACTGCATTTGCATTAGCACTTTGTCTCTCATCTCATTAAAAGAATCTAAGCTGTAAGAAACGAGACAGAGAAATTTTCCCAGTAACTACAGCATATGTGACTGTATTTTTTTTTTTAAACTTTGATTTGCATTGATTAAAGTAACTGGCTATCTAGAGTGATGGCCTTTGCTTTGGGGAGATTTGTTTCTTACTTGCTTCTGCCATTGTTCTGTGTCAGGGACTCCTAATCAACGCTAGCACATTAATGGGGTGGCATGCAGGGGTGCTGTTCTCCTGCCCCCGACGCCACAGTTTGACTTTCAGTGTGCTTCTTCTGATTTATTCATTCAATTTATTTTCTTAAACTAAAAAATGTAAACATTACAATTTGAGTCAGTTCCTCTCTTTTTGTTCCTGCTTGTGAACCAGAGAAGTAACACTAGTTATTGATGACACTGATAATTAGGGCTGAACCACTTTACCAAAATTTTAACCAATATTGCGAATACGACAGACCTGCAGCGGGCTGGGTACCTGTATAACACGTACATCTACGGCTAGAAAAAAACAACAACATTATTTAACAGGTGCTGGTATGGGTATAAATGAACAATATGCAGATATCATAGAGTTACAGCATGAATGAAACGTATTTATGTTTTCTTATTTATTAACTCTACATCTTAAAAAATAAATTGATTCAAGAATTTCCAGATAACAGTATATTTCGAAGGAAGGAGACAAACCTTCCTTCGGCCATTTTACAGCTGTTAATCTGTGAGAGCAGTGCGCGCTGGATTCGAGCGTGAGGCAATGTTCTTTATTGTCTCTGTTATTATAAACGGCTGTGTGTGCACATTGTGATCACAGGTCAAGCCACACTTTATTAATTACAGGTCCATGCAGTCGCGGCTGGGTTTTAAATGGGGATAACTGCGGATAACGGGTCGGGTCTCGGTTCTATGGGAGCGGGCAGATAGGGTTATAAAAAATAAGACCCGTGCAGGACTCTGGATTTCGATGTGATTGCGATTCTCTTTTACACTGAGCACCGGCATGTAGACGTTTCACTCAAGGTTTCAGTTTTTTCATCACCTTGACATCTTGCTTGTCCAGGGTCCATCATTGCAGGACTTTACTGTAACCTTTGCATGAAAAAGTTCTTATTTCTACTATAATGCATGGATAAGCTGCAACTCTCTCCTAGTGTGTGGCAGCAAGCCCACTCAAATGGCTGGTCATACTCCTGCAGCAGTGTGTCGCAGAGAGCTTGTCGCAGATATTTTTGATTTGTGCCCAATATTAAAGTTTGGTCTCCGCTATGTTATTCCACGTCACAACGAAAGAGGGAAAATGAAGAACTAGCTGTGGGTCTAGATGCGGCCGAGGCGGTGAGGAAATGGGGGCAAGTTTGTGCTTCAACGGGGGGACATGAGGGCATAAAAGAGCGGGGATCCAGGTGGAAAAGGGGCCCCTGCGTTCTCACACACCTCGCTCTTCTAGCTGGTGAATCTTCACGAGTCATTTTGCTCAATGGCGGTCATACAAACAAAACAAGCCGTTAAGGTACCAAACAGGAAATACTCATTATGTAGAGCAGGTGTAGATTTGACCAATCAGACGCCTCCTGTCTGCGGCACTGTCTGCGGTCACCTATGCAAAAATGTCCGCTCCCAGACTCAGTGATTGCGATGAAAAATATTGTTTTTATTTTTTAACTGATAAACTCTAAATTCATTAAATCATCGCGAAAGTATTAGTTTCAGGTATAGATCATGACCCATTGGTTATTCCTTGCTGACTGGACTTTTCCTTTTAAAAGAAATGTAGATTTTTCCTGCCCGGACAAATTGTAAAATGCATGTTGTAAAATAAAATAGCAACAACTGTCCCATTGGTCATTTAATTAATCATAGAAAAAAAAAAAACAAAGTGTAAACATTCAGAGCCTGAAAAACAAATACAAGTCTTTCGGTCTTTTCCTAAATCAAGCTTTATATAGACTTTGAACATTAGCATTTACTCGTGATGATCTAATCAAGAAGCAGCAGAGCAGGCTTTTAAACAGCAAATCAACACAACTCTCAAGGTGGAAAAATAGAAGCCGTAATCTAAATTTAATTTCTGGAAAAGGAATTGAAGATATGGTCTATCCATTAGGTATACCCATTTTTTACATATACTGTTATCTCTAAATTAACAGTAGGAATTTGATGCATTAACAAAATCATAAATTAAAACAAAGCTGAAACACTATTATTTTCAAATGTTTCATGCAATAAAAGCAATGCAGAGACTGAGGGAGGTTTTACCTACAAGTTTAGGTGAGCTAAGGACGTCGATTGTGCAAACATTATTTAACTGCCCTATTAGAATTTTATGTGATTTCTGAACCATCTAACATCTTTTTTAGTGATGAAAAACCTTAAAAGGCGAGAAGGAGCCCGATTAAAGCACTTTCAAGATCTCCGAGTGAGAATAAAGTGGTTACAGGGTTCAGAATAAGAAACAGACAGACAAAAACTGACAGCCTTGATGAGGACTGTGAAAGCTGCAGCCAAGGAATCTCAGAATTTCTGACTCTCACATTTAACAAAAACTGAAATAAATCAATCCAGCCTTCACTTCTGAATGTGTCATGGCCGGTGCCATTCTGGTTATAGAGTACACAAGCTCTCGACAACATCTTCATTGAAATGCATAGTTCAGGGGCAATTGCCTGTTAGTTTTTCATCATCAATAGGTGAGGCGAAACGCAAGAGAAAATAATCCAATGATGTATGGAAGGAATATTGCTGCAGAAACCAACAACCCTACAAGGCTCTGCTACTATAAATATGACATTTGCCTTGAAACATGTTACACAAAAGTGGAAGGGATCGAGATGATAAATTATCTTTCAAAAGCTTTGAGGTTTTAAGCTATTAGACAGTTTTGGAAGGGTCAAAAACCAGCAATGTAATGGCTTTCTGACACGTCTTGAGAAAAGATTTCAGTAGCAAGAACACCTGGTAGAGTTCATTTATAAGAGGAATGTGTCTCTTCTATCCCTGTGGAAGGTCAAAGAGATTTGCCTTAAGACAAATAAGGCAGATTCTGAGACCTGCAAACTGTGCTATTTTTTTTTTTTATTGTGTATAGAAACTTTCAGTTCCACTACAAATTTATGGGGTTGCTTTTTAAAAAATCTCTCTTTGACAAATATTTTTTTTTTCTTATTTTAGCATTGCCAACAACAAATCCAAGTTAACAAAGTAAATCAGAGAGAAAATTTGATTGAATCACTTTAAGAAGATAATGGACAACAGCAGACAATTGAATCTAACACATTTTTAGTTTAGTTTTGCAAAGCAAAGTATAACATTTTTTTTTTTTTTGCAGAAATGTATAAACATTTTTTTCCATGAATAAATCTGTTTTTCAGGGGAATCCTGCAGGACATATTAGGAGCTAGAGGTGGAAAATGCTTTAAAATATGATGCAACGTTTCATTTTTCCCATATATCCACAATTTCAAAAAGGGAGTGCAGTGTGAATTAAAAAGCCCCTGTATACATTAATAGGATCCAAAGATATAAGTTGAGCGATGACTCCTGCTCATTTTAGCTGTTCTCCTGGTTAAAAACTCATTAACCAAACTACTAAATGGTTCATTAGTAGGTGCTGATGAGATGCTCCAGCCAGCAGTGTTGAATGCATTAAAACCATCAGGACAGCGTCCCTTGATGACTGGAGTTTGACATCCCTGGTGTGAATTATACTAGATGAGTTTGCAGTACTTAATACAGGCATTTTGGCAAACGTTAGAGGAAAGCAGATATCAAACAGTTTATGTGGATTATCTGTTAGACATCTGACAAAAACATCAGGAATTTTTCCAGTCTGCACAATATGCTGTTTCCAGTTATTTTAAAGTAAGGGCACCCTCCAAACACCAACACCAGCCAAAAAAAGTCTAAAGAGTTATTCACAGTTGACCAATTTAGGCATAAAACAAAACTAAACCATTGTGATGTCTCCTTGTCTGCTAATCCTTGAGCAATTAGGTGGGTTTTTTTTTTGGTTGTTTTGTTTTTTATTTGTCATGCAGCCCGTCTAAACAACTAAAGTGTTTTATATTCAGTTTGCTAATCTAACATCCTCTGCCAGCCCTTGGGTTTCATTAGTTCCTAGCATCTGGCAGCCCTCCCACATCCCCAATGAGAAAGCTTCAATTACACTCTCTCCCTGAAAGTCCTCGATCCGGAGCCATATTGAGCACAGCTCATCACGGTGCCGTGGAAATACATTGCTGATTAACATTTAGTCATTCACACAGTGAGGCAGCACAGTCAGTAGCACAAAGGGGAGACACAGTGTTTATGTCGATGCGATGCCATAATCTGGATTCCTGTAAGTGATTCTTGGCTGTGATCATTTTACAAGCAAACCTTCCCAAAGAGGTTTGATCTAGAACAGTGCTGCTTATGGCCAAATTACTAATAAGAAAGGGGGGAAAAGCAGCTTTTACAATAATATCTAAGATAATACAATAATTATTTAGCTACTTGGTTGATGGTTTCCAACTGTTTGTTATTCTTAATAGTATAAAAGGGTAAATGTTGCATTTATTTTTTAAATACTTTGATGATATCCAAGCAACCACTCTGCTCCCTTTGGAGGTTTTCTGAGGACACTAGGAACAGGCTGATTGGTTTATATGGCATATTTCACTATGACCATGATGGCTTTTTTAGGAAAGGGACTGTCTGGATTTCCCAGTTGAAGATTTACGGTTACAAGATGAGGGAACATTTTCTTTCGTAGCAGAGTTTTATGTTCAGCTAGAACTATGAACTACAAGAACTACAATGCTTGTTCAAAGGACAAGATAATTGTTTTAATTTCTGCCGTAACTTCCAATTCTGAGAGCCCCACTATATCTGGAGCCTCTCAGCACCAATAATCGGGGAGAAAATTCTGCGGTGTCTCTTCAGTGATCAAATCGGCTTTATAGAATGTCCCTACGCTCGCAAATCGGGGAAATCCAACATGCTGTATTATCTTGGCCCAATGTCCTGTAATGTGTGGAGTCCATTGAGCCAACCTGTTCAAATCCAATGCCAGGGTTTGAACTTCTGAGCTATTGCAGGTCTGTACCGTACAACAACAAATGAGTGAAGCTGATCCTGGAGCTGGCTGAGAGTCTCTGCACCCTACCCCTAATCTCTTCAAAGAAACAAGGAAAAATGAGCATGCATATAAGCAAAAGTGTCACATGTGAGACCACTAGGTTTATATAAAAAGCCAACAGAATGTTTTTGTTTTTTTTTCATGAACATACAAAGCTCCAACCTGTCCGAGCAGAAAAAGTGACCACTAAAATATTTTGTCACTGGAGTGTGGTTAAAGCAGTTCATAATTTATACCTACATTAACTTAAAATGACAAAAAATTATTGATTTTATATTCCGGTACCTTCATTTTATATTCCGGCAGTTGGAAATGAGTGATTGGCCGGCTTAGGAAGCCATCACTGGGGAGTCCTTGTAGGACGTTCCACCAGGATGCAAGAGTCTGCTGCTCAAAACAACTACAGAATACTTAGAGGTAGGATAAGGCTCCTGGCAAACTGACTGTAAGGATGATGTTTTCAGTTATACTTTCTCACTTAAAAACATCACAATAAATAAAGTAAAGTCACCCGCTGGATTTCATCTGCCACTGTACACAGAGACTGCCTGTAGACTCCTAGCTTGATGCACATTTAGAGTGTTAAAAATCACCTCTTGCTTATTTTTAAATTGTGATGTGGGGGGGTCCTCTTAAAGGTATAGAGAATGATCTGTTATTTCCAGGTGGATCATCAAAATAATAATTTCTCCTAATTGTCAATTATTCTGTTATTATGTTTACATAGGGCCATTCTACGTCCTCATCCTGTTAGCTATCTTTTTCTTCACATGTGCCCTTTCAGCTGCATATGTGTTGTGAGATACAGTTTAAGCCAGTCATTCAAGCTCACCTTTCTCACCGCGGTTCTTTGAAAATGGCCGAGGGTCGTAAGAGAAAATGTGTCTATTAAGTGTATGAGAAGGAAAGAAAGGACTCAGAAGAGGCAGATATATCCCGGAATGCTTTGTGTGGAGAACTCTCCACGCAAAGCATTATGGGATTTGCTGTCGCTACCCGACAGCGACAACTAATAACAAAGATGGCACAGGCACCGCGCGATGGAGGCGGAGTCACGTGACCAACAGGGCCAAAAAAGCAGTGATCATCTGTCCGAACAGTAAGTTAACTGAGTTTGCTATAAAGTCTACTATATAGTCCCCACTGACACAATAAACTTGTATGAGCTATGACAACTGCACATTTTAAACGGGGCCTGCACGAGGAGAAATGGGCTCATGCATGCTCTTGATATGCGCGTTTTGTTTTTAAGTGCAGAGGGCGGGTCTTTTAAAAATCCTACACAATAGCTTTAAGTTCCTGAATTCAAAGTGACAATTTTTAAATCTTGCCATGTGAACCAACCTTTAGCAACGACTATAATTGCATATGATTTATAAAACACAAAAATCTGCATCGGACTTCTTGGAATAGCTAAATTATGTAATCAGGACTGTTTTCAGGCCATACTTGCAAATTTCTTGGAAATCTTGGATTACAGGATAAACAATCCCACTGCCCATTTCCATAGGAAAATGGTAAAAAAGAAAATATGTAATTTGTCCAACTTCTCAGTTAAGGTATGTCAATTTTTTAATCCCTCTTTGGGTTTCTTGACAGTCCAGCAAAGTGTGGCGCTAAACTATGCAGAAAAACAGACTTTTATGACAGCAAAAGTCTTTAAATATAGATCAGGCAGGAGGCTGAATTCAAGTCAATTAAAAAAAATCTAATATAAATAATAAAATATTTTCTAAAACGTCGTAAAAATATATAAATATTTTTAAAAACATTTAGTATAGGAAAATAGTGACGTCTTTTCATTTTATGCGTCTGTAAGGCAGAAACAGAGTCCAAGGCTGTTTTTTTTTTGTTTTTTTTGCATGGTGCAAGTAAGGAACAAGGATGTTTACCTTTCTCTAAGCTAAACTGGAAAACGAATGACTGTGGAGCCTTAAACATGAAGGCCAGTTATAATACAGTATCAAAAACCAATTTCCACTTTTTGGTCAGATCCATTTATCAAATCTATTCTTTACAATTACATTGTGTGGCCTTGCTCAACCTAGAAGCTAAAGCTGTGGCCTCTATGAAAAGGGACAGAGGACTAAAGATGCTGAGGTAAAGCATAATACAAGTCAGATTAGTGCAAAACTAATAAAATTAACTTTAGGTTGGTCTGCTGTACTGGAGTTATTCAGAATGGAAATATACACTATATTGCCAAAAGTATTTGCTCACCCATCCAAATTATTGGAATCAGGTGTTCCAATCACTTCCATGGCCACAGGTGTATAAATTCAAGCACCTAGGCATGCAGACTGTTTTTACAAACATTTGTGAAAGAATGGGTCGCTCTCAGGAGCTCAGTGAATTCCAGCGTGGAACTGTGATAGGATGCCACCTGTGCAACAAATCCAGTCGTGAAATTTCCTCGCTCCTAAATATTCCACAGTCAACTGTCAGCTGTATTATAAGAAAATGGAAGTGTTTGGAAACGACAGCAACTCAGCCACGAAGTGGTAGGCCACGTAAACTGACGGAGCGGGGTCAGCGGATGCTGACGCGCATAGTGCGAAGAGGTCGCCAACTTTCTGCAGAGTCAATCACTACAGACCTCCAAACTTCATGTGGCCTTCAGATTAGCTCAAGAACAGTGCGCAGAGAGCTTCATGGAATGGGTTTCCATGGTCGAGCAGCTGCATCCAAGCCATACATCACCAAGTGCAATGCAAAGCGTCGGATGCGGTGGTGTAAAGCACGCCGCCACTGGACTCTAGAGCAGTGGAGACGCGTTCTCTGGAGTGACGAATCGCGCTTCTCCATCTGGCAATCTGATGGACGGGTCTGGGTTTGGCGGTTGCCAGGAGAACGGTACTTGTCTGACTGCATTGTGCCAAGTGTAAAGTTTGGTGGAGGGGGGATTATGGTGTGAGGTTGTTTTTCAGGAGCTGGGCTTGGCCCCTTAGTTCCAGTGAAAGGAACTCTGAATGCTTCAGCATACCAAGACATTTTGGACAATTCCATGCTCCCAACTTTGTGGGAACAGTTTGGAGCTGGCCCCTTCCTCTTCCAACATGACTGTGCACCAGTGCACAAAGCAAGGTCCATAAAGACATGGATGACAGAGTCTGGTGTGGATGAACTTGACTGGCCTGCACAGAGTCCTGACCTCAACCCGATAGAACACCTTTGGGATGAATTAGAGCGGAGACTGAGAGCCAGGCCTTCTCGTCCAACATCAGTGTGCGACCTCACAAATTCGCTTCTGGAAGAATGGTCAAAAATTCCCATAAACACACTCCTAAACCTTGTGGACAGCCTTCCCAGAAGAGTTGAAGCTGTTCTAGCTGCAAAGGGTGGACCGACGTCATATTGAACCCTATGGATTAGGAACGGGATGTCACTTAAGCTCATATGTGAGTCAAGGCAGGTGAGCAAATACTTTTGGCAATATAGTGTATCTTCCTGCAGGCTGCACACATACCACTGAGGAAATGCTTGGCAGCCGTTTGCATCATTGCCAAGAAAGTGACACTGATCCGCATCCAAAAACTGTGGCAGACAAAAAGGTTTTACTTCCAAATCAATCCAGCAACTCAGGACTTTAATGGCGCTATTAGAGGGCGAGAGGTTGCTGCTGTTTCTACCCGAGCCAGATTTATGATCTAGTCCATACTTTTGTCGTTAGGCTTGAACCTGACAGTCTGATCAGTGGTTCCTTCATCAAACACCAAAGCTTACCAGCCACATTTTTCTTGACAGTCACTTTTACTGAAACTACTGCAACATAAAAAAGAGGGAAGAGACGTTTAGAAATGTTGTACTATCCACTGAACTGAAAGAGCCCAAACAAAGACTGGCAAGGCCTAAACACAGAACAGCATACAGCTGCAGGCAAAATACTTGGAGTTGTGTTAGCATAATTAACAGACCGTACCCAATTAAAGAGTGGCATTTTTACATTCTGGTTCCACTGCTAAGAAATGTTTGAGTTAGGCAGTGTACTATGCAAACATGGCTAAAAGTGGAAGCCATAGTGAATATTAATAATAGTGATTAAGCAATCATATATACAGGTGCATATAAGGGAAGCTGCTTGGTAGAAGAGGCTTTGACAGTTCCACTTTAAGTTATACATTTTCTTAAAGGCTCTAAAAATTCAAAATGTGTCTTAAATGTTTCCAAGATAAATTGATAAATACAAAAAAGATAAAGAAAATTGAGTGTTCATTGGTTTACTTTAACTCATAACTTTAAAGGTTAGACTACAAATTATACATATCCCTGCTGGATTTAAATTAAAAGTAATGATCTAACTTTAATTAAATGTTTCCCCTGAGTGGGAATAATATAATTGTTTAGGAAAGGCCCAGTCAAAGTTCAGACTTCAATCAAACAAGTAATTGTTAAAGGGAGCCAAAGGCCTAAACGACAGCAGACAGCTTTTTAAAGCTGGAGCTCATCTCAAAGATTATCTGAGAAAAATACCAGATGATTTTTTTTATGTAAATCAAAACAGATACATTTTGTCCTTTTATCCTTTGGAAGACAGTTTCATTATTTCCCATCAGAAAAATACTCCTTGGCTGAATGCAAATAACTAAACTAACCAGTGGTCTGAATTGTTTTGGTTTCAGTTCAAAAAAGGAATGAGTTGGAAACACCTGAAGGCTAAAAAAAAAAAAAAAAAAAATATCCAAAAATTTTCTTTCAGTTATACTGAAACTCTACTGTTATTCCACACTGACCGAAAATAATATGAATAGCCAAGAATTAATCAAGCTTCACATTTATGAGGATGTGTTGAATTTTGTAGACATTCGTGTTGAAATTGCAACAGCATAAGATTTAGTCACCAAACAGGTACTAAAGAAAACAAAATATTGTAAGATTTGGCTTGATTCATTTTGAGTATTGTCTATATTTTAGTATGATTTAAAGAATCTCTTAAGATACACACAATTTAGGAATCTGCTAAATGCATCCAAGTATGGCTTAAAACAAAATCATCATTCATTGTTATTTTACGACATCTGTAAGAATTTCTACCAAGATAATACAGAAGGTCCATAACCCCACGCTTAAGCATCAGTTTTAAAATGGATGTTCACCAAAGGGCAGCTTCAGTGCTGAAACTTGAGCTGCTGATAAGGCACAGCTTCAAAGAAGGAGAAGAGTCGTGAATGAAGCTGACCATGACCATCAGACATCTGGATATATGAAACCAGTATCACACCCACCAGTACGACCTCTGATGTGACTGGAGCACAGTGGTAAGGAGTATACAGGAGGTCTTTGAGGCCATCATAGAGCAGTTAAGACCCTAGGTATGCTTCCCAACTCAAGAAAGTGTGTTCTACACCTCTAAAGGCTTCTTCTCTGCAGTGCTATTGGATATGGTGGATGTCGTTAAGGTAAGAATAACATTTTATTTGGATTGACACTAAAGAAGGTCTTCAATTAAACAACCAGCTGTTCTGTGTTTTAGGACAAAAACAGCACCTCTTTCACAATGAAACCCTATGGCCGGAGGGGTCTGGACAATGGCATGCCTGGGGGGGCAGCTAAAACTTTTCCAGTGACATATGTTGTTGAGAATGCTTGGGAAATACAAGCCACCAGATAGAGATCCTTCATAGGGACCCTTGGATACCAGCATGAGGTGGCATTTACAGGTAGAGATGGTCTCATCCACTATTATAAGGATCAGAATCCCAGTCACAGAAAATCCTGAGGTGGAAGAGGATTACAACATCATCCCTGGTGCATAAATGGAAGAACTACAGGTGGAGAAGAGACCTCATGCACACAAGAGAGATAACCGTAGGGGCAAACTGATGGACTATAGCCCCATTTACACTACCCTTGAAAAACCGATCCAGGCCGAGACCGGTCCGAGCTTGGATCGGTAACCAGGCCAAGCTCAGTTTTGACGACCGTTCACACGTCACACTTATCTCGGTTATCTCGACGCCTCGACTCCTCGCCTCCTAGTGACGATGTGCGGTATTACTGCTAGGATTGAAGGAGGGACTCAAGCAGCTGGTGGCGGTAATGCACAAAACGCTGTTTGTCAACCGCCGTAAAACCCAAGAAGAAGAAGACGAAGGAGGAGGGAATCAAGTAAATCAAAATGGCGGCGCCCGTCACATTCAGGAAGTTATGCTTGATTATTATTGCTGTACTTCCGTGTTTGCGGTGGGTCAGGCGTAGACGGCAACCTTGCGCGGATGTACTTGAGAAAGTCGGCTTTTGGGAAGCCGACTTTCTGGAATGGAGTGTGAATCGGCATGTTCAGCCAGTCGGCGATGACGCGTTCTGCTCATGCGCTCTTGTTATCAGAGAACCGAGCTAGGAAAAAACCGAGCCGAACCCACCTCGGGAACTGGTCTGCAGTTAGCGCGGTCCGGTTATGTTTATCTTGGTTCAGTTCAGGTTGTTTCCGTTCACACACGACAAGTTATCTCAGTTACTGAGCTCGGACCGGTCTCGGCTCAGTTTTTTAAGGGTAGTGTAAACGGGGTATATATTAAGGTCTACTATTACAGTGAAAAAAGGGTCCCTTCTAGGGCAAACTATCAGTAGTGAATGGTATTTAAATGATGACTGCTAATATTGATATTCAGAAGCCACATAGTGCAAACAAATTAACCATTGTATTTGTCTCCATGGTGCTAAGAAATTAATTGCTTGTTAGACGATTTGTCCAAAAGATTGTTTGTCCCAACAAACAATCTTTAGATTTTTTTACTGTGAGAACAAACTATAATGCTACATTCTGACCGCTCTCGCTTTGAGCAGGAGAAGCAGCGGGTTTACAGGTGAACTCTATGACTGACTCGCATCTAGACGCATCAAAAGGTCATGCAGTGCGTCTCAAGCAGCAGGAGCAGCCCATCTTGATGCAACTGAAGCAGCGCCTCATGAGCGTCTGAGCATCAGGGTTGTGTGACGCTCTTCACAAGCAGCAGATGCTGGAGTTGGAAAAACTTAACTTTTGCTGCTCAACGTGCCTGATCAACCAATCAGAGAAGCTCATCTGGGAGCTGGCAGGGAGACAGACACACCACTGGTGGTGCAAACTGCTATGATCACTCCACTGAAACAGTTTATTAATGCCTAAATTAACTTCAAATGTCAAAACCTGACGGAAAAATATGTTCGATTTTATTGTTCTGGTGTAGTTTGTAGCACATACCTAAAAAAACGCTAACATCTACTTATACGCTAACATCTACTACTACCAGTTGCCACGAACGGTATTGGAAAACACTCAAAGAGGCAAGCCGGCCTGAGGCAGCGGCCGCTGGGGATTCCCAGTGACACCACCGACAGCAAAATAATATTTTAAGGCAGGATCGTAATCTTGATGACCTGACTGCAAAAATTATGTTTTGAGGTCGACTTTCTATTTTTAAAGCTACTTTTTACCCACTGATCTCACTCTCTGCCATTGAACGCAAGAGAAGCATAAGCATCAGATGCATCTGGAGACACTTTACTGGACGCGCTTCAGACCTTAATGTGCACAAGCTTAAAAAATGAAGCAGAAACTAGTTTTTTGCTGCTCAAAGCGCGTCAGGTGTGAAAATAGCATAAGTCAAGGGGCGATATCTAACATTACATCTATGTGAATTCTTAACCCCAGATATTCTGATTGCATCTTTCCCTGTAGTTTAGAGACAAAATGCTTTTGTTTTTGCAGTCCAGGTAACCATTTTTCTATTGTAGGCTGAATTTTGAAAAATGCTGAATGCTTTGAAGAAAGAACTTATTACATAATGTAGCATTTTATTATTTACACACATTCTTTGTCATCTTTGTTGTACCCATTTTAAATGTTTTATTTCTTTCCAATAGCAGAAAATAACAATTCAAATGATCGTTTTAATAAAGTGATCCTGAGTGGACCTTGCTAACATGAGATTTCATGCAACTATGAAAATAAATCTAAAATACATGAATAGTCATGTAACATGTTTATTAAACTAAAAACTTTTCAAAGTAAAATTTTAGAAGCAAACACTATGAGGGCTGAAAAGTGTGTAATGCCGAGTGGTTGCCATTAAGATGGACGTCACTGGGACTGGACTGACTACAGGTGTGGATTTCAGTGGTCCCATGTTCCTAATTATAAGGACACATCCGTCTGAGACAGAGAGGCACTGAAGGAACTGTGTGGCTGCAGGCATTTAACAGGAGGTCCCTGACCTTAGCTGTTTGAGAGGATGTGTGAGGCTGCTGTGGCTGCAGGCTAACTGAGGGGGGCACTTCACTGGTCCAGGTTGCTTCATTAGAGATCCTCTGAAGTTTCAGTTGGCTAAGAAACTGGATGTACTCTGGGAACTGGCTGTTCCATTGCTGCTTCCTGCAACCGCAATACTGTTTACAACATTTTGATGGGTTTGGCTGCCAATGCATTATCAAGGTGGTGCTGGAGTTGGCATCACACATGGACCAGGGGGTGGTAGTTAGGAGAAGGCTGCTGTAACTGCTGCAGGTCACAGTTTATGGCCTGGGGCAGGTTCTGGAAAGTTCTGCACTGTGTGGCCAGTGACACATCCAGTATCCAATTTGGAACCTCTCCTACATCCATTGTTGGTGCTTCATCATTTCCACAGCTCCCTGGTCACTCTGCTTTCCTCTCAGTTTTCCTCTCTGGGTCGTAATGCTCTCATTGAAGGTCATTAGTGTCAACAACAGGTGCCTCTGCAGGTGGAGGGGTAAGGTCTCTGGCCGAGAAAGATAAAGACCGAGACTGCAGCTGTCAAAGGGAAGAGCCCTGCCAGCTCTTGTGATCAGTCTCTGCTCAAGAGTCAGGAACAAATAGGCAAAAGCTATGAGTTAACCTTTTATATAAGGAGGTAGCTTGGATTTGAATCTGATTCATGACTCCTTTGGCATCTAAGCTTTTCATTACTAATTCTTAACCATCCTTAAATTCTAAGCCAATTGTTTTTGTTTCTTTGAGCATTTTTGACAAATTTGCAGACTAGATAAACACACCACATAAGGAACCCCCAATCAATGTAAGAATAAGAACAAGAGCTTATGAATAGAATATGTAAGAGTGAATTAAGGACTTGTAGATGATGAACCAGGAATTTGAATAATTTGGACATATATGTAACAAAATCTCAAACTTTGCTAACAATGTAGTTTGTGACATCATTGTGTGAACCGAGAGCAGTCAAAATATTACATGACATTAATTTTACACAAGCATCCAGTTCTTTCAAATACTTCTTCACTTTCTGTTAAAAAAGCTATTGTGTCAAAGAATAGAAACAGAATAGAAAGCCCTATAAGGGAAGTGGGAGGGGCTTCTACCAGAAAAGCAGACGAGCTAATTTACAGCTCCTATAAGAAAGGGACAGAAGACGAAACCAGCACACATACATAAAGCTAAGCTCATTTTTTGTTAGGTAGTGCAGTTCAGCTATGCATGAAATAATTACGAATATGGGGATTGCCGTGTATAAAATTAATGTCAAAGACAGGGAAGAAAGGAGATCCTCAA
Organism: Cyprinodon tularosa; assembly: GCF_016077235.1. Lineage (NCBI taxonomy): Eukaryota > Metazoa > Chordata > Actinopteri > Cyprinodontiformes > Cyprinodontidae > Cyprinodon > Cyprinodon tularosa. Next base: position 107,356 of record NW_024039471.1, on the reverse strand, counting down.
GCCTTGATTAAAGCATAAAGCATAGAGACCAAGACTCTTATTAAAATCCTCCACAGCTCTTATTCAAGTTTATTGTGACCTGATGTACAGTAACTGGTAAAATATTTAAATACATTTAAATGAAGCACTAAAACATAAAAAATGAATGAAATAAACTTTTTAATTTATAGACTTATTACACAGACAACATACGAAGAGCCTGAACTAAAGAAGCCAAGCCAGGCACCAATATTAGAGATCAACTTTTGTTCATACCTCACAGGTTTGCTTGTCAGGGACACTCGCAATGAGTCTAGACAGGCAAAGAGACGTTCGTCCATCACTCCTGACTTCAGCTCACTGAGGAATTCCTGAGGAGATATCTGATGGCTTTTCTTCACACTCCCCTGAAAAAAAAAGAAGAAAAAAAAAACATATATAAAAAAATATAATGAATATTCCAATTAAACACGTGCAAAAATGATGTTTGATGACACAAAAGGGTCCTTGATTGGTGATAAAAGACACAATGTAGGTAGAACCGCAGAAAACTGTATTGGCTACCTTACCTATGACTTTAAAACCTTTACTTATTTTACTATTCTTAATTTTGTATGCATAGACATCTATAAGAATGCTTGTTACAGCTATAAATGCCAATCCATTTATAATGAATTTACAACATGGAGGAAAATGAAAGCCTAAAACACGGTTTTGATCTGCAGATAACATTAGTTATAGGTTATTCAGCATAAATTATGTTTTAGTTTTATAACAACCATAAATCATTCAAGTTTGACTTTTTAAAATGTCAAAACAGCCTTTTGAAGGAAAAATAAATAAATAAGAAAGAAACTATATCTAGAAACAAGAGCTGGTTTTAATTTAGAAAAGGGAAGCTACTTCAAAACCACTCCAAATATCAGTTGGTGCAGTTTAAAGGATATTTACTTGGCATGGCTTCACAGGAGCATGCTCCGACCTGCCCCACAGTGGGAGCGCTGGGTAACTTCCACTGCAAATAAGAAGTTTCTCAGTGTGTCTTCCCTGTGTTGAAGTTTGCAAGACACAGTGGCAGTAGAAAGAAAAGAACGAATAATGGATGAGCTGCAACACGGCTCCTTTAGCCACTCAAGCTTAACCCCAGGGCAAAATGTCTTTGGGATTACCTTGTGTTGTGAATATAGAGACTATAATGTAAATTAAAGGCTTATAAGATATTAAATTCCAATCCGAAATAAGGTTTTTATGAGTGCAGCAGTGGTCTTCTAACTTATATTCTCTTTTTACTCTTTCAAAAACAAGCATTAGGACTTGCAAATTTCAGATGTGCCAACATTTTTTTCCCCCTCAGTGAGGGAAAAGTAAGGACGAGTACCAGCTTTCTTCATGCTGCCCTTGCAAAAACAACATTGTTATTCAGAGCTTTTCTTACACTGACCATGTGAAAAATCCAGCCAGATTTCTTTTGATTTTTTTTTTTTTGTTGCTTTTATCCTTGAGCTTTGTGAAAAAAAATGCTTTCTTCTTAACAGAAAAAAAAAGGTAAGCCGCAGTCTATAGGTGAAAAAAACCTATTCATAAATTAAATGGCTGACCTCAGATTTGCGTAAAAAAAAATAAATAAATGCATTTATTGAAATTATAAATCAGACCGTGTTGACCTACAATTGTTTGGTGGAAAAAAAAAAGGAAAAAAAAATATCCTTGATGGGATATACGAAGTTTATTATTATTATTTATTTTTATTTTTTTAATCGCTGCAAAAATGTGAAGCCAATTTTGATTTCACCTTTTTAACTCTTCTAAAAGGTACAAGAAAAATCCTTCTGCAACAAAGAACGGTTGACACTCTTCATGGTTTTCTTTATGGAACATTTGCTGTTTAGTTGCATGTGTCTTCTCCATTGAACTGCATAGTTTGGGAACCATGACAGTAAAAGAATGACACCTCTTAGGTGTTCCTGTGTCTAATTTCACCTCATTGGACAGAAAAATAACATTGTTTAGTTTATATATATATATATATATACACACACACACACACACACACACACACACACACCGGCCACTTTATTAGGTACACCTGTCCAACTGCTCGTTAACACTTAATTTCTAAGCAGCCAATCACATGGCGGCAACTCAGTGCATTTAGGCAGGTAGACATGGTCAAGACAATCTCATGCAGTTCAAACCGAGCATCAGTATGGGGAAGAAAGGTGATTTGAGTGACTTTGAACGTGGCATGATTGTTGGTGCCAGAAGGGCTGGTCTGAGTATTTCAGAAACTGCTGATCTACTGGGATTTTCACGCACAACCATCTCTAGGGTTTACAGAGAATGGTCCGAAAAAAAAAAACATCCAGTGAGCGGCAGTTCTGTGGGCGGAAATGCCTTGTTGATGCCAGAGGTCAGAGGAGAATGGCCAGACTGGTTCGAGCTGATAGAAGGGCAACAGTGACTCAAATAACCACCCGTTACAACCAAGGTGGGCAGAAGAGCATCTCTGAACGCACAGTACGTCGAACTTTGAGGCAGATGGGCTACATCAGCAGAAGACCACACTAGGTGCCACTCCTTTCAGCTAAGAACAGGAAACTGAGGCTACAATTTGCACAAGCTCATCGAAATTGGACAATAGAAGATTGGAAAAACGTTGCCTGGTCTGATGAGTCTCGATTTCTGCTGCGACATTCGGATGGTAGGGTCAGAATTTGGCGTCCACAACATGAAAGCATGGATCCATCCTGCCTTGTATCAACGGTTCAGGCTGGTGGTGGTGGTGGTGTCATGGTGTGGGGAATATTTTCTTGGCACTCTTTGGGCCCCTTGGTACCAATTGAGCATCGTTGCAACGCCACAGCCTACCTGAGTATTGTTGCTGACCATGTCCATCCCTTTATGACCACAATGTACCCAACTTCTGATGGCTACTTTCAGCAGGATAATGCGCCATGTCATAAAGCTGGAATCATCTCAGACTTGTTTCTTGAACATGACAATGAGTTCACTGTACTCAAATGGCCTCCACAGTCACCAGATCTCAATCCAATAGAGCATCTTTGGGATGTGGTGGAACGGGAGATTCGCATCATGGATGTGCAGCCGACAAATTTGCGGCAACTGTACGGCTGTAAGCCTTCTACACCAAACCAAGCTTCTACTGCCCTGGCATCCTCTTCCACAACATCTTTGTCCCCTTTAAATTCCTCCTCTAAATAAAAAATGGATGACAGAGGAGACTCATTCATGACCACCCACACAAAACTCTCCGCTGTCCATAGCGTTACTAGACAGTGTTTTTTCTAAGTCACCAATTTAGTGCTACTTGGTCCCAATGTAATTTCCCATTGGCAACCTACTAGCACTAAGTTGCTAACTGGTTAGCAAGATGCTTCTGAGACACCCGCCACAACCAAACTTGCTTGCAAACCTTCCGCCACAGCAATCCTGCACCCTTGATAAAAGACCAATCACATTCCCTTTATTCACTCATGTAAAGTTGGGCACCACTCGGGAGAATTCAGAATGCAAAGGTTGAAACAGCCACTTCCCTATGACTTTAAAGGTTTAAAAAATATCTTATTTTTGGTAACTAGGGGACAGAAATGTTAGTCCTCCAATCTACACCAAACATGACAATATGAGCTCTTAAACCAGGTTGAAAAACAAGATTAATGGGGTAGAGAACTAAAGTGCCCTTGAAATGTATTTCTACTATTTCCCAATGATTTTTGTCTGTTCTTAAAAAAAAAAATATTTTGTACCGAAGCAAATTGTTTGCACGGTGGTCTCTAAATAAACACTCTATCAAGCTCCATCTATAGAGCAATTACTGTCTTTGAAGGATTCGTTCAAGTTATGTAAACCTCTTTCTATTCTTTGTCTAGAAGAGTTTGAAAATAGCAGGAAAAGAATTGCAAACATGGAAAACACTAGTAAAGTGATATTTCCTGCACAGCAAGGGCACTCCAGACCAATCGAACCCGTGGTCACCTCAAAGCAGAGTGGTTATTTCAAGTCAACCACTGCTACAGACACATAGTCCAAGGTCAACAATTATTTTCAGAAACAGCGACATGGTAAGTGTTTCTTAAAAGGGCCATCAAACAAATTTATACACCAGTGCCCAATAAAAATTTGTTTGGTTGTTTTTTCTTTTTTTTTTTTTGACATCTGAGTTTCTGTTGCTGCCTTACAGGATAAAAATAATAATATTGATGTTTCAGGTTTTCATGTTAAAAAAAATAGGGGAAAAAAATGAGTTTCAAATAAAAATAAAATTACAATAAAATCCATTCCTAATAATATAAAATTATAGCAATTTGGTATTACGTGTATAAATTAATTTATTTATCTAAATTTAGAAATCAATACTGAGGCTATGCTCAATTAGGTTTTTTTTTTTATTCATCCAAGTGTCAACCAAAAACATTTATTGTAGAGTATCATATTACTAGCTAGGAAAGTAAAAAATCTAACAGGTGCAGGACCTAGCAGGGTTCTCAGCAGCGTATTTTTTAGCCTCTATGCTCAAATTCGTTAGCCTGACGTAGTCCTACTCAATTCTAGTCAGAATATGAGTCTGATACTGCTCCATAGAGCTGTGATTATGGGGCGTGTTTCGAACGAACCAGGAAAAAAAATGTCTCTGCACTCAATTGGATAGACCTACAACCAATAAGTGCAACGGAGTGCGTGACGTATGTTAAGCGACGCATAGTTGTTGTCAACAAAAATCAAAGCGTGCAGTTGCACGCCTATAATAAGAAGATGAGACTTGATCGCGTTTCTCTGTTCCTCTTTTAAAATTAATTTGCTGTCGATATCTTCTAGAACAGACCTAATAGCAGAATCTACTCACCTCAACTCTCCAGCCATTATTGTTGTCACCCAAGCGCGATTTGGTGACGTGGTTGATTACGTTACTGTTGGTCATCTGTCCATCATCGTATAAAGCCCGCCCTGACAATTTTGATTGGCCCACCAGATATTGTGCCAGCATACTCAAGCTACTATCGAGCAATGCCAGACCGAACTTCCCGACCTCAAACGTTGTGGGCGGGACTAAGTTCGGAATGGCACCCAGGCTACAAATTCGTCGCCTTTAATCTGAAATTCAGGCCTCTACACTAATTTTTATGAGCCCATCATCCCTTCTCACCAGCACATGTCAGTAGAAAGGTTGGTTACACTAAATGTTTTCAATGAAATTAGGCCAATAAAATACCTTGTTATAAGTGAAAAAACACATTTTCCTTCTTATTTCTACATATATGTGAGAAAAGAGTGAAAACATGAACGCTGTGCGCTTCAAACTCTGCTATCGAATCAAGCTTAGCAGGTGAACACATGCGCTCCCGTCCAGAAAGCAGACAGAGACTGAGCTTTGAAAGCAGGGGTGAAGTGACCAAACAGGATCTTCAAACAGACGTTCTGTCAAGCCCAATGACCGGGGGTCAAAGTGGGGGTTTTTTCTGCCCAGTAAAACACAGCATCGATATGCTGGTGGATCAGAGGAACATTTTGGGGTGCCTCTAACATAGAGAAGAGATCGAAAGAAAAAGGAGTAGGCATAATTAGCAGACAGAACAAATAAAAACAATGTAGGTGAAGCATAGATTTTTTTAAAAGTCTGACCTGGTAATTCCAATAGGTAGAAAGTAATTATGTAACTACATGAACTACATGATTACGTCCATTTATGCATCGAAGCATATCTCCCAACAATTTGATTTAATTTGACTCCTAAAGTGCTTCACAGCAGTTTCTGCTGGCTCACGCATTTCTAAGCTGAAAACGGGGAAGTTTAGGTTTTTTGGTACACTAAATGAGTAAGAATAAATCTATGACTAATGTTTTTTAAGATCTTTTCTTTCAATTAGTTATCAAAAGGCAATCAACAGAAAATTGTCCCGAACCTCTTTCTGACTGGAAATCTCATTAAAAAAAGAAATATTAAATTATAAACTCAACCACCAAAAAAAGAAACTCACCGTTTTTGAGGCAGCAAAAACATACTGGAGGACCATTTCTCGCTTCATATTCAGGTCTTTTTCCCTCAAAGGTGCTTTTTTATCCTCATTCAAGTTCATGTCCTCCTGTGAAATAAAAAAAGGGAAAAATGGTTTTCTGAAAAAACAAAAACAATATAATACAATATTTGCTTTACTCTGTTTTTTTGTTTCTTTGGTTAGAACCACATAAACCAGAAAGAGCTTCCTTCCTTATAAAAAGCTGTATCTTGAGGAGTCAAATAGTAAAAACTGGATTAATTTAAATGGGAAGCAGAGCATAATTATTCTGTTTGGTCACATAAAATGTATGCAGATCAGAATATGACCAGTCCTGACGGGACATTTTATCTCTGACTAAAAATACTCTGCAATCTGAGGGAAGTTGGGATGATATCAGCCATTCAAAGGTGTTAAATAGGCTCTTACCATTTTGACCCTTAATAGCAATGCCGGATCCCAATTAGAGTAACTAAAACGGTCTAAACAATCCTTCATACCAGTTAATGATATTACTGTAAAACTTCATCTTAAGCTCTAATTGGGTTTCCCATCATTTCTCCGCTTCACCACAGCTTCTCTAATTGACAACATCCTGAATAACTAGAAAATATTATGCAGATTCTAAAGCTACTTTTAATCATATTAATTAATGTCCTCAATGTGTTTGTTCCCTTTTCCCATATGTTGGTCCTTTTAGAGAAGATATTCTACTACACACTACTGTAAATATATCAGAATGACCTTTTGCTAACATTTATATTGGAAAATATTTCGTGCAATGTATCACACAAAATATATACGTTCTGTATGCTGCCAGGGAAATGCCGTCGACTTTGCTTATTTCTTTATCCCTGGCTCTCATTTACTGTGTTCTAAGTTGTTATTTTAATGAGACTCAGTGGGGCAGATGTAAGCCATTAAATCAGCAGTCACTGGGCCCCGATTGGTAGTTTAAAAACAAAAACAAAAACAAAAGGCGACCATAAACCTGTCGCAGCCTTTGATTCAAGCTTTACCCAATAAAAGAATAAAAATAGTCCCATTTTAATTCACTTATTGTACTTAGATGCAATCAGCTGAATCTCTAAGTTAGCTGATGTTCCATGGAGAACAGACAGAATTAAAGCTGAGCTAAAATGATCAGCTAACTTGTCAGCTTCCAACACAGAGCTTGGATGTTTTGTTTTATTTTATTTTCCTCAAGATGAAGACGTCATCATATCAGCTTCCCTTCCACTAAGGAGAGATGTCACCCGTTTCTTTATAGACATTTACGGTTCACTAAGCCATGGCGAGCTGCTGCTGCTTCATGACAAACAACTTTCACATAAAGAACGTGTTTAGAACATTTATAACAAATCCTATTTCTACCAGTTAGACACTAGATTTTACGGAATACCCTTAAATCAAAAAGTTAACAAAAAAAAACAAAAAAAACATACCATCATTTTTTCAAACAAAGCCAGGATCTCTTTTTCCGAAGTGATCTTCGAAGAGAGCTCCTCAAAATGATGGAGGGTGGAGGCTGAAGCGGTGGAGCAGTCGTTGGAGTTCTGTTTAGAGAGCGTTAAAGGCGGACGTTCCTTTTTGCTGCCAGGAATCCGAATACTTGCAAATCTGTCCAGCTTTGGTAAAGAGAGAGAAATAGCTTCTTTAGATGCAAGGATGTTTTTGTTTCAGCTCACCACCCTTCAAGCCTTTTTAGTATCTAGTGTGTTAAGAAGGTGAATCGTTTGCAGAAAGATGAGGTAAACCAAGCATGAGATGGATTATAAATCACAGAAGGTTATTACACAAAGAATGCAGATAATAAACAGGTAGGTAAACAATAGTAATTTGTGCATGAATTGTATAAGAGAAGAGGTCTTTGCCTGAGAGATGAACTGTAAACAATGCTCTACTTCTTAATGAAAGGCTGATGAGGAATTATTTGTTAGTGAGGAAAGCAGCCATCTTCCTCTAGATATGAGAGCGGATCCATAACAATAACTCTTAACTTCTAGTTAAAAAATGCAGTGTGGTTAGCTCTATATAGTATGAGGTTAGAATGTTCATGGACTGACAGGAAATACTCTGCTTTCTCATATCTTACCACATCATCTGTGAGGTTTCTAAAGGCCAAGTTCTACGGTGAGAAGCAGAAAAAAAAAGGAAATCAGAAAATAAATCAACTGCATCCCAACACTGCCCCTCTAACAAACAAAAAAAAAAGATTCCCAATAGCTCAAACTGATTAAACAACATCTGAAATCTCTCTTTAAGGATCAGTTTGATGCCAGTTGACAGCATTTATCTAACATTTAATAAAGAAGTTAAACAAAGACTAATCCCATAATGTGTGCACACTCCAATCTGAGTTGAGAATTTCTTGTTGCTATGCAAGCGACTGTGTGGCGCTGAAGAGTGAAGCCGAGAGGGAGATAAAGCAAATAACACAAAATGACAACCACTGGTTCCCCAAAGCTTTAGGAAGATAACAAATGGTAATCCAAACCCAGAGACAAATAGGAAATCAGACACTTTGAAGAATGAAGGCCAGAGTTTTCGTCGTCGCGAGCAACCTGGCAGCTGCTAGTAATACGACTAATCCTGGCTACAGTCTTTATCTAAAATGCTTTTCTAAAAACCATAAGAAAAGTTGATAGCAAACAGAGGGTTATAGTTATTAGGAGTTAGAGATATGAGTGACGGATGGCTAAAGTTTAAATTACTCCATGTTCGCTGATCGTTATTATTATGTGCAAGTACAATAAGCATAAGTCAAAGTTTCTGAACAGAAAGGAAGTATGTCAGCGCTTTGTCTGCCTGTTATAGTTGAACATCAGTAAACTTTTTCCCTAACAAGGCTATATTTGGAAAACACCTTCATCTGTTCGCTTTCAGCTCCTCCAGCACCAGTCAAACAAATGTGTCAATTTTTTCTGCTCAAGTAAATTTGATCTTATGATTATGTTCTTAATCAATTCATCCTCAATGTTTTACCGTTTTTATGGGATATATTTTTATTGTATTTCTTAAGTGCAGCTCTTGATTGTTTATAAACTGCTTTATATGGAAAAGTGACACAGACGTTCATTTTTTATGATCTTGCATTTTATGCTAATCTGAAGGTTTCAGCCAAGCTGCCTTTGCACTAAGCAGCTATTCTAATAAAAAAAAAAAAAACTAATAAATCATACAAAGGATATAAAATGATAGATTTTCAGAGAACTGCTTTCATAACTGACTCTAAAAGCTCGGGTCGAGCTCAAGAATAAAATGAAGACAAAGGCTTTTTAGTCCGCATTTAGTCAGGGGTCTCACTAATCCAATCATAGAAAATTGCTGTGAAATACACAAAAACCCTATTTATTTGCAGTGTTTATAGAAAATATTCACAGCATTGCACTTTTTCCACGTTTAGTGATGTTACAGCCTTGTTTCAAATTATATTGATCTCTTTCTTAAGCAACTCTGAGCCTAATTTCTTACAAATAGAAACTTTTTTTTTTTTTTTTACATTCAGCTAAGTATTTACAGCCTTTGCGTAACGTTTTGCTTCTTGACCTTTGACAGCAGTTACAGCCTGAGGTCATTATAAATACAGGGTTTATAACAGGAATGAATAACTCCAATTAAATCCTCTTTTAATGCTCTTAGAAATAATTTTAATGCCACCAACAGGTACCCGTCGACAGCCCATATTCTCTAGCTTTTTCTCCGACTCAAGCTTCTTTTCTTAACGTACAGCTTTGCGGTCAACCGGAAGCAGTTCCACGCAAATATATTGTGATATAATATGTCTGACAAAAATGTTTTTATAAACTTTTTTTTAATAAAGCATTTTAAATGCCACAATAAACACATTTAATGAATTTTAATGCCAATTAAGGCCTTAATTTAAACAATAATATTTTAATGACTTCTAATGATTTTTAATGACCCTCAGAAACCCTGAAATATGATGCCAGAATTGTAGGATATTTAGTCTCAATTTTCTTAAGCTCAATCTCCACCATTGGATGAGAGACGTCTATGCGCAGTGATTTTTAGACGATCCCTCTAGGGATTCAAGTCAAGACCAAAAAACTCACAAAGCAGTTCTGAATCCACTGTTTTCAGATCCTGGCTGTGTGCTTCTGAAAAAAAAATGAACCACTGCTCCAGTCAGATGTCAAAAGATCCCAACAGCATGATGCTGCCACCACCATGCTCCATTGTAGGGATGGTAGCAGCCTGGTTAATAGCCAAACATGATGCCTGCTATTCAAAGCAAAAAGTTGTATAATTCTCTCATCAGACTAGGACATTTTCTATATCCTCTTATTACAATGTTGCTTTCATCTGGCCACTAAAACATATAGACCTAATGGGAGGATTTCATCGGAAAAGATTGTCCTGTTAGGTTCTTTTATCTGTTAGGTTCTAGAGGAACTTTGTGGCTCTGGCCAACTGATAATGGTGATCTTGGTTCTGTTTAGACGGCCCAGCAGCCATAGGAATATCCCAGACGACTTTTATAGTGAATTATGGAAGACACTTTAACACTTAAGCTGTTTAGTTATGAGTTTAATGTTGCAACATTTTATCAGCCATAAGCAATGTCTTATTTATTGCCACTTTAACAACCCTAATGAGATTTCAGGTGGTTCCAGCAAAACCACTATAAAAAGACCAAAACTATTCCCTAACATTCCATGAAATTTTCTGATCTAATATTCCATTACCTATAAAAATTTTTGAATGCTACCTTGGTCTGAGTTCAAAAACAAGGTTGGCATATGTGTGATTAAATAAATAACTGCCCTGTCCACTTGTCTGTCATCTATAAACAACAAAAACCAAACCTGGCATAGTTAGTAACCTAAGTGTGTCAGTATGTCTAGCCACCAACAACTCCCTGGTGGAGGAAAGCAGACAGAGCCTTGATTGGTTTGTAGTAGCAGGAAACACATGGATTAGGGCTGGCTAAACCCTGGGCTAATTTTAACATTTGAGTCCCTACATCCAACCACAAAGTCAAAAAAACAAGCAAGGTCACATTTGAAAAGGGAAAATGGAGACATTTGCAGGCTTAACTTTCCAGATGCATTTCTATAGATGTTAGTCAACATGTAAGACATCTAAAAAGAGTTAAGCTTTTATGCAGTGGACTGTTTCTTCCTGTGTTATGTGTACAAATGGTTGGCGTTCAATACCATTGAAGTTTTTCTCATTTTCAGGCCAAAAAAAAAAGATTCTGTTTGATAAGAATTTGAAATAAAGCTAAAACTAACATTACCTTTGCATAAGCAGTTCTAAGGAAGATGATTATAAAATAAATAAAAGTTACCGTATTTTCACGACCATAAGGCGCACCGGACTAAAAGGCGCACTCTCAGTTATGTGTCCCATTTCTGTATTTAACACACACATAAGGCGCACCGGACTATAGGGCGCGTTTTTTATATACAGGTACATGTCCTCTACTACCTTTAAATACCTCTACTGCGTATTTAAAAATACAGCGGGGGCAAAACTGAGTATGACTGTGCTTTATTCATGTATTTATTACAAAGTATTAATCAAACCTGGCAGCTGGTGAGACAGACACATCGCAGATGACACAGCGCTGTGATCACTCCTAAATTAACTTAAAATCCTGAAACCTGCCGACGGAATATGTTCGCTTTTATTACCGGTATCCTGGTGCCTGCAGCTAAAATTATTTAGATGAAAAACACCTGCCAGCAGCCGCGGTGAACGAAAGGATTTCTCCTGTCGGCGCACCGCTGGTATGTGGGGGTCTGAGCGCCTCCGACAGAAATAGATAATCTGGATGAACTGACTGCAATTATTAAGTTTTCAGGTGGCCTTTCTCACTTAAAAACATATTAAAACTACTTTATTCCCACTGATCACAGCAAATATAGCTGCAAGATTTAGATTATTTAGATGAAAAAACACCTGCCAGCCGCCGCGCTGAAGAGGAGGAGGAGACGCGCCCGCGGCTGTTGAATTAAGTTTTCAGGTAGAAAAATAGAGCGGAAGCAAACCTGAGTATGATTGTGCTTTATTCATGTATTTATTACAAAGTATTAATCAAACCCATCAAAGTCATCATCCTCTGTTATCCTCAGCATTCCTCTGAATAAAACAGCTGCGCTAAATCAGACATGCCAGTTTCCCCTTCTTCGCTGTCAGTCACTTTCCGTGCAGCGCAGCTCCTCAGAAATAATGCCGGCTTTTGCGAAAGCTTGAAGAACAGAGCCAGCAGACACAGTCCATCTACAATCCATCCGCAAACGGTGGCGTAACTTGCCCGGCGCTGCCTTCCATTTATCATGAAACTGTGGTCTCAGTCTGTCATCCATCGCTCCCACGCCGCTCGCAGCTTTGAACGGGCGCGTCACACCGATGTCGAGCGGTGGAAGTTCCTTTGTCAGACCCCCGGGATAACGGCGAGCACAGCGTTCATTTGATTCATCTTTTTTTCACATCGGCTGTGAAATGGGCACGCAGCGATGGTGATGCGTGGAAAAAAGCACCTGGTCTCCTCACATACACCTGCCTTTCATCATCTCCTCATTCATCCAGCCTTTTCATTTGCGTTAATATCATCAGAGCGCTGTGTCTCGCTGTCAGCTCCCAGATCAGCTTCTCTGATTGGTTGATGCGGCGCGTCCAGCAGCAAAACTTCAATTTTTCCATCTGAGCAGCAGCAGCGCGTTGGCGGTGCGTCAGATGCTTAAACGCTCCCGACGTGCTGCACCAAAATGCGCTGCAGGACCTTTTGCTGCACCTATATGCGCGTCAACCATTGACTTTGCATGTAAACTCGCTGCTTCTGCTGCACCTGCTGGGTCCGGTTCACACCGATGTCGAGCGGTTGAACAGCGAGCACAGCGTTAATTTGTTTCCCCATGTTTTTCACATCAGCTGTGAGATGGGCATGCATGGAGTTACATATTAACAGCGATGGTGAGGGGTGGAAAAAAAACACCTGGTCTCCTTACATTCAGCCACTCTTTCATCATCTCCTCAATGAGGTGGTCTCAAAAGTCGCAGTTACAACACACATAGGGCGCACCGCACCATAGGGCGCACCGCACATTTTGAGGAAAAAAAAAGACGTTTAAGTGCGCCTTATAGTCGTGAAAATACGGTAACTGATTTTTAAATATTATTTCAGTTTAATATGGGAAAAAATGTCGTAATTCTGACTTTTTTTTCTCAGAATTTTGACTTTTTTCTCAGAATTTTGACTTTTTTTCTCAGAATTTTGGATCTTAATGTTGATGGGCTCCATGAAGGAAGAGATGTGGGAGCACTCAGAATCACTGACAAAGATGTGAGTTGTTTTGGAGGGCCAGTAACACATTGGTGGAAAATGATGGATGGGTCCCCGATGATGCTATTTCATTAATGGAAGAGCAGAAGGTGATTAAAACAAGAGAGCTAGTTTAGTCTCTAAAACACACATGGCTACGGCTTGGTGCTAACATTCTTGTTAGTTGTCAGAATTCAGTCAGAATTCTGAGATTAAAGAAATAATTCTGAGATTAAAGTCAGAACTCTGAGAAAAATGTCAGAATTCTGAGATAAAATTTAGAATTCTGAGAAAAATGTCAGAATTTTGATATTGAAGAAATAATTCTGAGATTAAAGTCAGAATTCTGACATTAAAGAAAGAATTCTGACTTTCTCCCATATCAGACTAAAAATATTTAAAAATCAGTAAACTTCTTTTATTTTTTAAGTGGCCCTAATCTCTTTTCGTAGCAGTTTTAATCACCTTTATTTATGTTTTGTTTTGTTTTTTTGTCACTAGCAAAAACCAGATGGAGAGGAAGACTGTTTTGTTCTGAATGTAAGCCCTGTTTCCACTATAACCTGCAGAGGTAGAACCTGAAACGGTCCAGTCTTTATATACTTACAAACTTTGGTTTTCGGTCTCCTTCATCCATCCCAGACGTGCTGCTATGGAAACCTTTCTTCTTGTGAGGTTTGCTGTCTCTCCCTGTGGAGGATTCAAACCTTTGGTTGTAACTTTCCATTTTAACTGAACAGCGTCTCTTCAGTCACTGGATGTCTGATTCCTGATAGATAACAAGCGATATTTTAACGATATGTTAGTTTAAAAAAAGCAGATAAGTCAAAACGTTAATGTATTATAACAATGTTCCTGCTATCGGCACTGGCTACGTAGCAGGGAGGCTACATCCATTATTTTACACAGGCTTAAGTCAGAGCTAATCCAATTTGCGAATTGTCACGTAACCCTATGAGATTAAAGTACCGAGAAAGAGATGCAAAAACAACAACAATGCGACGCAGATCGATTATATTTGCTCGTGAATAAAACGCTGCGAAGTCATTAAAAACGGTGTTTTGGGCGCTTCCTGGAAAATATTACAGATCAGCAGCCGATCAGTTTTTGACAGACCCGCGCTGTAAAACGTCAGATCCGTATGTTCAACCCAGCCAATAGGATTCGGTTATTTTCATGCGAGGACTCTGATAGGTGGAGCGGCTGCTCTTTAGAAAAAGAAAGAATCCCATTGGCTGTGGCGAGTTATCTAACTAACCAAGTCATTCTAGAGTAGTTAAATAAGCCTGGATTATGTTGCCTTTGTAATTGAGAAAGTGTTTTTCTTTTTAGATATTTGTGAATTATATTAACGTACACTTTCTTCTGAAGTGTTTTACTCTTTGAGGGCATTTTTGTCTGTTTCCAGTCCAGCAATTAAAAATGAAAAACAATGAATTTAAATTTAGATGGGGAGGATCTTTCCCATCTGTGTCTCCTTGATGAGGTGACTGGAAAACAAATTAAACCAGTTAATAGCTAAGATAGCAGCAAACACAGGAAAGTAATTTTCTGGGATGAAATAGAACTTTGTGAACAATTATTGAAAACATGTTGAAAAACACATACAGCACAATAAATACATAATCTTAACAACAGTTCAACATTAATGTAGCATGAGCAGAAAAAAACAGTGTATCACTCAGGTGGTTTTGATGCTGTACCATTGGGGTTATGGTTGCAGTTCAAAAAGTTCATGAATAAGCTGTGAGAAATCTGCATCAACTCTGAAACAGATCCTTGACATGGGATCATGAAATCCCATTGAATTCCTCAGATCCCTTCACCATCCTGTGCAGGACCGTCTTCTTTTGCAGATGGCAGCTGGAGTCCCAACCTGAGATGCAGCACGTTGATAACTCAGAGCCAAAGCTTTGTAATACACTGGGAATTTGTGAGGATGCTGCTAATGATTGTTTCAGCTTCCCCAGAAAGTGCAGAAAAGCATTTTGAAGAAAAAAATAAATTGAAAATCCTCTAAGCCTCGGATACACAGTAAAACCTACAAAACATGTTGCAGGTTATGCAATCCTTGAAATATAGTTTAACATCAGCCTTAAAAAGATTTAAGAAGTAGTTGATTTGTCAAATTATTTGCCTTGTGAAAAATATGCTTTTATTTTGCTTCAATAACATTGTGGCATTTAGCTTTAGAGATTAATAATTTTGAACGATAAAACCCTCAAAATATGGCCTGAATCTGATTTCATTCTGATTTAATAAGCCACGATAGCAAGCAGAAAAGTCTTTTATGACACACACACTTTTGACCAAGGCCTTACAGTAGTGAATATCTGCAATGTCTTGCTCCGAGTGTTAAAGGATTTAAATTGCTTCAAGCAACACAGCACTAGGTGTGTTCCAACATCTCTGGAAGTCCATAATGCTAAAATCTATCCTCACCAGTCTCTTAACACACTTTTTCACCAATAAAAGCTTTGTTCTGTTTAGTCAAAACACCTAACCAATAAAAAAATAAATTTTTATTACATTTCACGAGAGGGCCAGTTGCAGAAACTGTTCCTGTGTGTGAGGTATCCTTCGTGTATATCCGTACTTCTCTACTGGAGATAACTCTTTAGTTAAATTATAAGAGACCTAAAAAGGCTGAGGGTAAAATCAACCTACTGATAAGATAAATATGTAATAATGGAAAATATGGGTATGTGGTAAATGTTGCAAATATAGCGACATTTATTTTAAATATGCATTATGCTTGCTGCTAATCTAACAATGAATGCACTGTTGAATAAATATAGGTCCAAAGAATCTGCCAAAATTCAAGGTTTAAGCTGTGTCTACCTATGAAATGTACTTCAAATATGTCAAAGTCTTTGACACTTCCACTGGTTATCATGTGTGCTTACTCTCACATATTACTTTTTCATTCTGCTAAAAGGTTATATGCTCAAACACATCCTTGCCCAGAAATAAATTAAAAGTGTGTGTTCAAGCTCCTGATTTTCAGGAAAGGAATTTAAGAGGTAGATTCCGAACATTAATATCATTCTGTTGTACTAGGATAAGCTCTAAGTCTAATTCAAATGAATAAAACCTCTAGCCATGACATTAGATTTGATTATCCTTTAGTTAAGCTTTTCAAAACCTTGTTATCTTCAAAGACTTCTGAATAATGTGAAGGCCATCCACAGGACTTCCAGCAATACGTTAACACTCTTCACCTGGCCAAACCTGAGCCTTAATTCTCTTTGACATTCGCGAGACATCAAAATTGGTTGCCAAAGGGTGATATACACAAAAAAACTCTAAAAGTCAAATAATTGGAATTTCAAAGTTTCTTGAATGATAATGACATTGACTTAGGCTATTTAAGAAAACATTCAACACAGAGAAAATCCATCTTTAATTAGCTTTTTGTACTTTTTAATTAGGAGGGCTTTGATTATTTTTATATATTGCTTTCAATGGGCAAACTTGGAAAAAAAACTGCAATCCATCAAACAGACCAAAAGTCATTAAACATGGATTATGGACAATCACATTTATCAGATTTACAGTCAACAAGCTTAAGCAGCAAATCGACAAAAACGACATTATATGCTTTGTTATCCTTTAAAAAACACGTCTGCTGCTGCTGTTGGATAACGCCATGGCATGGGGCTATGTTAAATGCTGTTTGCTTTGAGAGAAATTGTAATCTTTCCCTGAGTTTTATGGAACTGCTTTCAAACTTGAAACCTAAAGGCCCTGATCTACTAAATACAATACTGTACTCTCTGTGAAGCCTCATTACTGCTGTGGTCCAACGCAATTACTTGGGGATTCAGAATAGAAAACAGAATAGAAACCTTACATTTAGTGTGCATATACTGCCATCATGTGGTTATAGTTTTAAGTAATATAACCAGAGCACATTACCTTTTTTTTTTTTCCTCTTCATTAGACCTTGACAGAAATTCAGCTTCCAGTGTGGAACTCTATACTGTCGTTGTTTTGCATAAATGATTGACAGTAATGTAGTTTAATTTATACTCTAATTTGGACTTGAACTAATTTGAAGCGCAAACAAGTAAATCATAGTTTGCATGCATTAAAATGTTTTTTTTTTCTTTGTAATAAGATGTTCTTTTTTCATTTAATTTGAATATTATTTAAAAGTTTGTTTATTTCATCAACTTATTTCACTTTGTGAAACACATTATATAGACTGATCACACCGGGACCAATATTTTTAAGATTCTCTGTACAAAAATGTGGGCTTAATAAATGTATGTTTAATACCTGCTTAAAAGTTGGTATTTCATAAAGAATTGAATACAGAATAGAGAATAAAGAGTATATGAATTATAATAGAAAATGCATTCTGATGGGGCACATTTTTCAGATTGAAGATACCTTTTAGAAAATACACAAAGCGTTATCCTTTAGATTAAATGTATCACATGTTTGCAGTGAGTCTAAATCTTTTCACTAACTCTGATCTGCAGTCAGCATTTTCTTACTTATTTCACAAGCCTTTCTAACACAGTAATGTAGAATATTTTGGTTGCTGACTAGTCTATGATTGGCTCACTTATGAGTGTGACCCAGTAAACCACGGTGTTGGATGGTTTAATTTTCAGACAATAGGGTAAACCACCGAGTTGGTTTTGCTGCTCCCTTCGCCCTCTTCTTCCACCTGCGTGTTTCTAGAAGTTACATGAAGAGGCAGCTGAAGAGACTGAACCAAATTAAGTCTGCAAGTCTAGGTGGTGTCATACCCAGGGTCCTGAAGGGTTGTTCAGAGTAGCTCTGTAGGATACTGCAGCACCAATTTAACCTTAGCCTGGGTCAAATGTCTAACCAGGTAGTCAGCAGCAAAGGAGCACCACAAGGAACTGGACTTATACCATTCTTTCCCACTCCTCACATCCCAGACCTCCAGTACAGTCCTGTATAAAGAGGCCAACTCCTTGAAAAATAAGTAATGAACAGTTCTTGGCCAGACATTGGTCTTCCACCCTACCAACATGATGGATTTCTCTTTGCCTCTTCTTCAGTATGTGAACATATTTTTAAAGCATTTTACTTTAACCTGAATTTAATTAGACACATACTTTTGTTAATCACATACAGAATAGTCCCTTTTTTAAAGCCAGCATTGGCAAAGCTAATCCTGTCTTCTGCAGAAATACTTGGTTGACTCTGCAATATTTGGGTGAGATGGTCACCCAACTAGGATGTAGTCAAAAGGAATGAAGGTAAAGTAAGATTGGTGGTGAGAAACAGGGATTATTGAAGGTATGAAGTAGAGATCCAACAAAAACAAACTGCAGACGAGGGGTTGATATTACACTTAGGCGCATACTAACGGTGCGTTCAGACCAGTCGCTTTGGACACAATGATTTTTGCCAGCACCACGGGGAGTCCACCACAATGCATTTCAGATCCAGTCCTCACACCCTGGACCGTGTCATCAAATAGGAGGAGCTTCATCTGCATAAAGCTGGTAATTCCTAAAAATGAAGAACAGAAAATACATTAAGTATGACCCCAAAAAAATCACATGTGCTGCTTTTGTTTCACAGAGAGTAAAGATTACATTCTTAGGTCACCCAGAGGTCAATAACCTCCCATTAAGCTTTGAATCGAATTAAAGTTAAATAGACTACTTTTTAGTGCTTGTTGTCTTTTGCTGGTAAAACTGTGGTTTGTGCTGATTTGTTTTTTTTTTTTTTTTTAGGATAGACTAATTTGTAATTAGGCAGATGATATCATCATCCTAGCAGACTTTAGTGCTGCGCTTGTTTCCTGATATAATGTTATTGCATAACACCGGATGTTGTTCATGTGATGGCATTGAATATAACATTGGGCATGTTTGCCTTATTTGGTGGGTGGAATGATTGTTTAATATTTAGTAAATCAACAGCCCTAAGACCCTTCAATTTGGACCTGCCGTTAATCCTGGCAATCCCATAGCATTTCCTGTCAAGGTCTCGCTTTCTGCATTTTACAGTAAAAACTCAGGTGAAATTTAACATCTCGGACTGCTGCTAAATTGTTCTCTATGAACAACTTTTGAATCACTTTGGCAGTACAATCAATTCCTGGAAAAACCTGGAGGCACTGAAAAAGAAGAGTCTGGTTCATCCAGACATTCATCTGTTTTGGTGGCCTTCTTTAACTCTCAGTGTAAAAGATTTCATGGCAGCTTGTCCACAGTGTAACCAGGCTAAGAACTCCAGATGAGGTAGAGGTAAAATGGGTCAGGATCAGGCAGTCGGATCCTGGAGGAGAAGAACACCCCGGTGTGAATGCTGTTCCTGGACTTCATTTCAGCTTTCAACACCTTTCAGCCTGCAGTATCTGATAGAAAACAGGAACAGCTGGGCTTCAATACACCCCTTTGCAATTGCCTGCTAGACTTCCTCACAGACAGACCTCAGTCAGTCCAGGTCAGACAGGACACCTCTGATGTCATCCACCTAAGCACAGGCTCCCCTCAGGACTGCATCTGAGCCCCCTGCTGTTCACCCCTGATGACACATGACTGCATCCCCAGGTTCATCACACAAACACATGAAGTTTGCAGACAACACTACGGTGGTGGGCCTCATCAGAGTCTACAACAACCAGGACTACAGAGAGGAAATTAAGCAGCTGGTGGGCTAGTGCAGAGACAACAGCCTGACCCTGAATGTGGAGAAAATGGAGATCATTGTTGACTTCAGGAATATCGGCCTTAAAGTGCTCCACTGCTCATCAAGACCTCAGCTGTAGAGGTGGTCAGCAGCATCAACTTCCTGGGGGTGCACATCACAAACAACCTCACCTGGACTGTAAACACAAGCTCACTGGTCAAAAGGGCACTAAAGTGCTTGTTCTTCCACTTGGAAATGTCATGTTTTGAAATATTTTGTATACACCCAGTGTTTACAAAATGACAATAAAAGTAGTCTAAGACTAAGGAACAAAGGTATGCTAGAATAATCTAGCATAATCTGTATGCTAGAATAATCTGTTCGAAATAATCTGGCACTGATGACTGGTCTGAAGGCTTGTTAAATAGACACTAAAGCAGGTTAATCAGTTAAGCTGTAATGAGAACTGGGCGGAGCTAAGCAGGAGAGGGAAATTAGTTATCAGACCAGGCATCAGTGATGACATCATGACACAAATTAAAAAACAACGCCTCAAATCAGTAAGGACATTTAACCCATGGTTAAAGGGTATGATCTGCCACCCCATAATTACTATCCTAATAGAGCTGGTAGTAAGGAAGGAGCAAGGATGAGTGAAGAGTATGCTTCCTTGTGCCAATTTATTAAGCATTGGGACCTCCTGGCGTTCCCAGCCACCACAAGATACTATATGATTGCCCAGAATCCTTTGACTGACAGGAGGTATAGGCATAGCCCAACTAATGGAGTTGGACAAAAATACATTATTTCTTCACATGTACTGTGTGTGACAAATGTACACCCCTTAACCTGTTTTGGGTTTTTTATAATGTGGAGCCATTTGCTACCTTTTTGTAACTGTTTCGTAGTTCTTTTTCAAAAGGCTTATTATGGCAATTTAATCAGCACCAATAATTTGTTAATCTTGACATCTTTAAGACTGCAGGCTCCTCAGACTCATCGCAGCATTCTGCAGCTCTTTTCCTACTCTGGACAGCGTTCTTACTGTTGACCCAAAGGTGAAGGGAAAGGAGCTAGGAACAAGTGCTAGGAATTACAATTTAAGGTTTTTGGATCGAGCTAGTCAGGAATTGGATCCAAGATGGCAGCCAAGAGCAATGGATTTTTCTGCTCTTGCACAACCATTTTTGCACAGATTATTATTATTTTTGGCTATTCCTTGTTGGATTTGTCCATACTTTTTTTCAGCATTGGTTTTGGGGGGAAATTTTATTGACTGGTTAAGATTTTAAATGTATTGTTTAAGAATTACTGTACAAATTTCATTGCACTTGCCCGGCGGGCAAATGCAATGATAAAAAAAAATTATTTATCACTCAAAATTACTTTTAAATCATTGACATTCGCTTAAAAAAGGACCCACATGCGTTGCCGGGGCCATTTTTGTTGTTCTGTACACATTCTCGCGTGATTTGAAAAAGCCGCGAGATTTTCCGCCAGATGGCGTGATTTTTGTCCGGGAATTGGCGCGAATCAGACACACCCACCACCCAGATAACCCTAGATTAAAAATTATCGGTCAGGTATTAGGAAATTTGGCATAATTGTATGCCATGCGCACAGTGTAAATATGGCTATCTTAAGGCAGTCTTTTGTACAGTGATTCAGGTCATACATTAAAAAATTTTCATAAATGTTTTTTCTCTTAGAAATTGGAGAGGTGCATTTCAATGTTATAGAGCTAAACATGTTAATTTGGTGACCGGTTATGTTAGCAATATTGTCTTGTTGATGCATTTATTTTGTCAGGGAAAACTAATCCATAGTCAGTTAAAAGACAGGGAAATCTGAAATGATGTCAGACTGTGGAAACCCTGTATAAAATAACTATGTATAATGATTCTCTAGAAAAGTCACAATATATTAATAGTATCATCTTGTATAAACATACTGTGACTCTAAAAGAAAAATTATTCATTTGTGACATTGACTTCTGTCTTGTGACTTATCTTACGTTTTTAACCACCTGTCAAGTTTTTTTAGATTTTTAACATTACAATTTATATTTTTCCAAGCACACAACAGTTTAAAGCAAAGTTTAGTTTGAAAAGAATGTGCAGGAAGGATTGAAAAGTATGTTAACACGGTAATGTAGGCTTGAGTTCATTATCTGACGCATGCATATACACACCAGGAACCTGTAGACTTTTTTTTTTTTTTTTTTTTTATTATAAAAAGTACAAAATATTGACAAAACATGAAATTAAACAGAATAATTACTCATAAATTTAATAAATTAAATATATACAGAAAACCAAAGAACAGTATTAATTAAAGACATAAAGAACAGAATTTCTGGAAAAAAAAATACAAATATGGATTTTTAAGAATTGCAATAAAGAAACAGATCAAATCAAAGAAGTGAGTCAAAAAAAAAGACTTCCAAAATAAACTTACAACCAAATTATTGAAAGTATCGCCAAAAGAAATTAAATTACTCAAAATTAATGATCAATTTATTGTCAGTTATGTGAATGAAAGAACTTCCTGAAACAAAAGCATTTTCAAAGTCAGAGGCAGAAAGAAACTTATATAACATGAACAAATCTCGATTAACTAAATTTTTAAACAAACTAATAATGTTGACCTTTCTTTTCTCAAAATGCATAAAATTTCTAGCCAACCATATTGTCATCCTGGCATGACTCAACAAAAAATTAACAAAACTTTTATTTTTGAAATTTACATCAATAATCGTGCCAAATAATAAAAGTATTTTCCAATCCAAGTGTTGTACATTTGTGCTCCAGTAGACTTAAAAAATACTGAATTACAAAAAACATTTAAAAAACAAACATGTTTCATTGATATATATTCAAAAATGAATATTAGGAACTGTATTTATTAAACATTATACTGGGCAAGTAAAAATTGTTTTTGGGCAAATGAAATGTGAAAGTCACTTGCCCTTTGGGCAAGTGGTAAACATCCTTAACATCAACCCCTGGACTGAACTGTCAAACCAGAGTTTTCAGTGCTGGGCGGTGCCTGCCCTACTCGGGCCGCTGCAGATTAATAGTTCCATCTCTGTGTCAATAATACTCCTTTTGAGTGATCACTGTATGTTTAGCCGAAATTCTGGCTCCTACATTCTGAGCTATTATTACAGCCCGATGTCTCTGGTTTCATTGTCTTTTAAGTGCTCTTTTTCACTTGCTTGAGGATGATGAAAACATTTATTGTGCTGCTGCTGCTGCATATGAATGGTCCTGCATTGTGTGGCAGTAATGCAGACCTTCAGCTGTGGGGTTACAGTCACCAATTGATCTTCACTGCCTTTCAATCACACTGAATGACCAGCAAGGGGAAACATGTTGGTACTCTGAGCTTTAGCACTATTTTATCCCTCGCCCCCATCTGTACTTTCAAGATAGCAAACTGTCATGGCACTTTGCTAATTGGTAGCTAGACTTATTATAAACTAAGTTCTTACAAAAATGTATCTGATTAGTGGCGGAGGTAATAATACACCAATAACAACACATGTAAATGCAGTTATCCGTTTCAGGCAGTAAAAAGGATAAATTGATGCACAATGTTCCTTTAAACTCCAGACGAAGGAAAATGATAAGAAGGATCAACCTTCACATGGTCAATTTAATTAGATGTTTATCAGTTTATCATGGCTTATCATTTTAAAACTATATAGGGCACTGTTTAACCATTTTACACAAGGGAACAGGCTCTACAGGGTTTGTCTTTGTTTTTTTCTACTCTGCGGATGGCTTCCTTCTTTTCCACCTCGACAGCGCCTGGCTGTGACTAAGGATTACATTTTAAAATAGCATAATCTGATAAACAATTCACCCGTTATTTTGATACCATCACTGAACTTTGAAATATTCTGTCATGGAATTGTAAAGTTGTGGTTCAGAACTTTTGTGTTTAAATGTGGTGCTATGACAAGTTTGTAAACTGTTAAAGTTACTTACTGCTCAAACTTAAAAAAACAAATATGAGATACTTTGGAATTTATACTGGATGGACAATGGTAGAAAGTCAATTTATCAAACGCAACAATCCAAACTAGTAACACATTATTGAGCTTACCTCTTTGGAAAAATATATATAGGATAATAAGCAAAGAATAATAATAAGCAAAGAACTTCTGATTAACCAGATTTTTTTTTTTAAAGGGGATCTAACTGGTTCAAAAATTATCTTGAATCTAGACAATGGAACAGGAAATTAGCTTTAATGAAACAAAACAAACCAAAATATTTTTAAAATGTAAGGAGTAGAAAGTAGATATAATTGCAAAAAAAAAAAAAAAAAAACGTAAGGAGGAGAGGTAAAAATTTGTCTAATAAATAATTTCTGGAGTAAATTATAGAGAGCCAAAATTTCTACTTAAGTAAGGTATCAAAGTATTTGTACCTTGTTACTTGACATCTCTGATGGTAGCAATGAAGATTGTGATCTGGGCATGTGTTTTTATAAATTATTATTGTATCTCTGCTTCTGTCTCCTTGAATCCCAGTCCAGTCAGTTTTCACAGCTGGTCGCTCACACTGAGCCTGGTTCTGCTGGAGGTTTCTCCCTGTTAAAAGGGAGTTTTTCCTCTCTACTGTCGCTACAAGCATGCTTAGTGTGAGGGATTGCCTTCAATGAGTAGATGCAATCAAGTAGTTTTCCTTAGATAGAAAACTTTAAATCAATTTGACTGTATGATCTGGTGAACCGTAAAGTGCCTTAAGATGACGTGTGTTGTGAATTGGGCGCTATATAAATAAACTGAATTGAATTATTTAGTCAGATGTACCACCAGATATGAATTAATATAACAGCAGTAGCTTCGCCAGTGTTCTTATTCTCTTTTCACAAGAGAGAATAATTCACAACCCTATCCAACTATAAAAAAAAAAAAAAAAAAAAAAACGAAGAATCTGCCTTTTTGATCCTCACGGCACCCCCTACTCGCTCATCGCTTCTCGCTCCGTGACGTATTAACGACTGGGTCATTCAGTTCTCACATCACCAAGCTTTGGAAGAAAATAACATGTATCACACTACCAGATAGTTGTTTATAAATCAGCAACACGGTAGAACTACTATTGTTTTTATTTGGGCATCTGCAATTTGGACGAAAATGACCGATTTGACCGAATCGCTGCTTAAAGAAGGCTGGTAGGTAGCATTCTAGCTCATGTCGCTGCTAGCAGCAGCTATGCTGACATATGGGCTAGAAGCTGAATAAAATCTTTTGTTTTCTGTTTTTTTGTAACAACCCAATGGCAACCTATCTCTTACAAATAATTCCAACAATATGCTGCACGTGAGCTTATAATAAACTTAGTTTATGTCATTAACTTCTGAAGAGCAATGTACGCCGCTGCTAGGTTAGCTAACGCACGCCTAGCATTACAGACAACTGCTACTTAATGGACGATCTTGTTTATACGGTTATTGATTCGAGAAGGTAATCCTTTTGGTCGGTTGTTTCAAATATTTACATTAATGTGTAGTTAGCATTGGCATTGCTATGTTTTCTACAAGCGGTGGGATCCACTCTGCACCTGTGACATTTCGGCATTTACTTGTGAAGAATAGAAACCAAGTAAATCAACATTCCTTTCTAGTTCTTTTGTTTGTAAATTCTAGATGTTCTTTTGCACGTTCAAATGAGAATACGGTGGTTCGGATTATATCGCCACCTTTTTTTAGAATGTTGTTTAAAATGTAATCAAACATCATCTTGTTATTAATGTTTCCTTGTTTGGTTTGGTCTGTAATCTTTGGAATGTATTAGTTTAATTAAAAAGTTTTATTTTTCCCTAAGCTAGAGCAAAGTAGATTTTGACATACTGTCCCGAAGTATCTCTAAGAAACAAATATTATAAGAATATATTTTTGAATATAAATATGTAGCATAGTCTCCTTAAGGATTTTAATATTTTTCATAAAACTTTTTTTTCTGAAAGCATTTTTATATTGACTGTTGTTGAACCATTTCAAACTAAAAACACCCAAAGACTAAACTTTTGGATACGGAGGAGGATTAGGGCCACTAAGGAAACTGAAATAAAAAAAAGATAACTGATTTTTAAATATTATTTCAGTTTAATATGAATGATGTTGAATTCTGACTTTTTTTTTCTCAGAATTCTGACTGCAATCTCAAAAGTTTGACTGTAATCTCAGATTTCTGGCTGTAATCTCAGAATTCTGACTTTAATCTCAGAATTTTGGATCTTAATGTAGATTGGTAACATGAAGGAAGATATGTGGGAGCACTCAGCTTCACTGACAAAGATGTGAGTTGTTTGAGAGGGCCAGTAGCAAATTGGTAGAAAATGATGGAATTAGGCAACTTTTTACGTGCCCGAAGGTTCCCCGATGATGCTATTTCATTAATGGAAGAGCAAAAACAAGAAAGCTTGTTTAGTCTCTAAAACAGAGGTGGCTACGGCTTGATGCTAATATTCTTGTTAGCTCTCAGGACTCAGTCAGAATTCTGAGATTAAAGTCAGAATTCTGACTTTTTTCTGCTTTTATACTGAAATAAAATGTAAAAATCAGTTAACTTTTTCTATTTTTTTTAGCTGCCCTAATCCTCTTCCGCAGTCGGAATAGCTGTATGAGTCTACATTTGTTTCTTTTTCTGGATAAAATCAGATCAGTTGTACTTACTTTCTCATGGATCAAACTGCTTAAATCCTGTATCTTACCCATGTTTCTACCATATCTATCATACAGGCACCTCAGTGATGAAGGAATAGCAGAGCTAAAAGGATCGGCAGAGAAAGTAACACCCAGTGATATTATTCGCATTGCACTTGATGTGAGTTTTAATCTTCTAAGTTTACACAATAATTTTCTCAATGTGCTAACATATTGTGTATTCGTTTTTTCTACCCAGTGGGGATACAAAATAGTTAAGAACCAAGTTGTTTTTTTTAAATGAGCAAAAAAAAAAAAAGCAAAACTGTGTCCTGAATCTTTAGTTTATTGTCTCTGTTAATGGCACATGACTTTAATGTTATTGTCAGTGTGGGACTATTATTGAAGGGTAACCACATTGGCTGTACATACCTTGGATGTAGAAAAGCACTTTGGTCTTACAACATTTACCTTGAATAAATTAATATAATTCCAATTTATCCTGATATCT
Organism: Cyprinodon tularosa; assembly: GCF_016077235.1. Taxonomy (NCBI): domain Eukaryota; kingdom Metazoa; phylum Chordata; class Actinopteri; order Cyprinodontiformes; family Cyprinodontidae; genus Cyprinodon; species Cyprinodon tularosa. Next base: position 80,277 of record NW_024039471.1, on the reverse strand, counting down.
GGTAGTTCTTGTTTTCATGGTGTGAATCAAAATAGTAATTCAGCTGTTATAATAACTACAATCCAATAGTATATTGGAAGCATGTTGTTTGTGGATGTTTAAGATACCTTGGTTACATAAATGCATAAAAAAAACCCATTAGCACTAGGGGTGGGTATTGGCAAAGAAGTATCGATTCGATTCGAATCACGATTCACATGCCACGATGCGATTCTATCACGATGCATCACGATACTTGAAATATTGCGATGCATTGTGATATTTTCACTGAACACTGTAAGAAAAAGATACAGCCCTTACCAGTGGCTGACTGGCTGGGTGTGATCTGGATCGTGTCTTCAATTGATACATAACTGAAAGCAACTGAATTCATACATAGCTGTATTTATTGAAATTACTTTTGGAGGTGTTGTCATGAAAACAAATACTGGACAGAAATATTACTATTACTGGCATGGACACACCAACAAAAAGATCTTAGGATTCATCAAATTTAAAATAACAAAATGAGGATAATCAGTCCGGACATGCTTATGACACAAAGCAGCAGGCGCCAACACATCCGCAGCGACATCTGCTGGCCTGGAAGTTGTATTCCACTTGGTTTGATTGATGTGCGCCAACCATTCATGTATTTTATTTGTTCATTTTTTATTTTTTTTATAATCGATTCTTGCCTTCAAGAATCGATTCAGTAGATCACAAAAATTAGAATCACGATTCATCGATTTGACGATTATTTTGCACACCCTTAATTAGCACCCAGAAACTCAGGGTTGTTCTCCCACATGTATTCAAAAGGACAAAAGTTGCAGTCTGGAATTTTCATCTCTACTGCTAAAACCATGACCTTTACTGTTCAGCCTGGAGTGCTGTCAAAGGATCTAGGGCGCCACTTGCACACATTCCTGCTCAGCTGATTCACCCAGCCTCCTTTATTCTAATGCAGAGGTCTTCAACAGGGGGTCCGCAACCCCTAGGGGGTCCCCAGAGGTACTGCATGGGGGTCGCGAAAGTTTTGGTTTATTATACTTTTTTTTTTTTTATATTCACCCTGCAATTTTTTTCCACTAACTGAACTGTCTTTAAATCCACATTAACATGAATTCAACACACTGTAGTAAACAGATAAATGGAGGCAGAAGATGTCTTTCAGTCATCAATGCCAGTGGCGGTTCTAGACCAAATGTAGATGGGCCAGGATTCCATAATTTTGGAATTTTATATATTTTTTACTTAATTTAACTTAAAATTACATTTTTCTATAAAATCTGAATTAGAAAAAAAAAAAAACACCATGCATTCAGGTTTAAAAATGAGAGGAATTTCTTTTGAAAAAAAGAAAACTGGGATCCAATCTCAATACGACACACAGGAGCTCTTTCAAGCTGGGCACCGTTTCATTCACAACACCTGACCCGTCAACCAGGAATCAGAATCAGAAATACTTTAATAATCCCAGGGAGAAATTACTTTAGTTACATTACTCCATCTGTAATAGAGTGACTATAGGACCAGGTTGATAGAACACTATTTCATACAATATATATTTAGGGGGTCCCCACTCCATCTCACCATAAGTTTGGGGGTCCTTGGCCTGGAAAACGTTGAAGACCCCTGCTCTAATGCATACCTGTCAGGTTTTGGATTTGGAAAAAAAAAGGGGGGGGATTTTACGACATCTGCTGCGATTTATCGAACTATCCCAGTCGAGCTCCATTATCCATTATATTTTAAGACTTGCACAAGAAATCTAACATAAACGCTTTCAACCATTTGCAAACTACAGTAAGATGATCAGATATTGACATTCGGTGCTATTTGACCAACCTGCTGCCTTTGCCTGTATATTGCTCTTCTCTCCTTCTCCATCCTCGCACCTGATTGGGGCTGCAACTAACAATTATTTTAAAAATCGATTAATCTTTCAATTTTTTTTTCGATTAGTCGATTTATAATCGAAGAACCAAAGGATGCTTAAAGAAGATGTTATGAAAATAAACCAGGTGAAACTACAGCTTTTCCACTCGACTTCTGGATAGAGACTATTGACAGACAAAAACCATTTGTTTTATCTTAAATGCAAATGTTTAAAAATATTTTTTTACAATTTTTATATAACTCCTGCTCTAAAGTGAGCTCTGTTAGATATAGCGGCCTCAATACATTCTGGTCAGTATCAGAATGATTGCATACATTAATAAATGCAGTTTGGAAATAAATTATTTCAGTTACACTAATCACAGCCATACCGCATACAAAAACAAATGAAACTTGAAAATTGTATGGTTTCCAAACTAAAGCAGCAAAACAACATCTAAAAACATGACAGCATTATTCATATTATAATTTTAATGGAAGTTATTAAAAAGGCTTGTTGTATCTGAAATAATATCTTTAACTGTCAGTGCTTGAAAAATAAAAACAACAAATAAAATAAGAACCTGGACTGAAAGAATTATATGAATGGTGCTATCTCTGCATCAGAAAATCATGAATTCAACTGCATGTCTAAAATACTGTTATTTTACATGTCAAGTGAGTTCAAAGCTCATAATATAGATTATTTAACTATAGTCTTCAATGGGAATCCAATAAAGAAATTGTTTCCTTCTTGACCTTTTATTTAAAAAAGGGGCATTTCAGACCAGCTTTCAAATATTACGAGGAAAGTAATGCTGAGCTTACTCTGAGAGAATAAATATATCATGCCACTCTCTTATTTTAACAATAACACTATTTAGTCAATAACTTTTTTTTTTTTGGTTTGTTTTTATTTACACATGCAGCTTTGGACCCATTTGGGTCAGTATTGAAGCACAATCAGACTATAATGCGCGTCAAACTAGAAGAAGCTGTTCTCGGTTCCAGTCCAACTCTGGTGTCCTACTATAATTATATATATATATATATATATATATTACGGGCATAAATTAACTTGTTGATCGTCAGTGTTTGGGCCAGATGAGGATTTCATGGTGCATGTTAAGGAGCATTAATCTGCACCTTCTCCTGAACTGGGCAGATATTGCATTCAGCGTCTCCTGTGTCAGTATGTTATTTTTAAGGTATGGAAAGGCAAGTTTATTTGTATAGCACAATTCAATACAAGGACAATTTAATGTGCTTTACATGAATTAAATAATAGAATAGAAGTTGGTGAAGCTTCCCTGTCATCCAGGTCATAGTCATTCAAAAAGTTAAAAAATAATCCACTATTTTCCAATTTTGAAGACGTTTCACTTCCCATCCAGAAAACTTTCTCATTTTAAAATGTCTGGAGTAGCGTTGAGTTCCGGGCTTATAAAATTCCCCGAACAAAAGCGTTGTTATGGCTTAGAAAACATGCAAATTGAACCGAAAAACAGGCCCACCCCTTAGTAATGGGGAGTCGTTAGCGTCACTGTTGGCCTGGCTGACCAGGCGAGATGTTTTAGTCGCCTGCTTGGCGATGAGGATTGAGATGATAGCAGGAAGAAATCAACTCTATGGCTGCTTTGTAGGTTTTTGAGAGCTGAAACCTGAGTCCACTCCCTCTGTTTAAGTTTGGTTTGTCTCTCAATGTAAACAGCTTCCTTCACACCCCTTTCAAACCACCCCAGAATACCGTATTTTCACGACTATAAGGCGCACTTAAACGTCTTTTTTTCCCCTCAAAATGTGCGGTGCGCCCTATGTTGCGGTGCGCCTTATGTGTGTTGTAACTGCGACTTTTGAGACCACCTCATTGAGGAGATGATGAAAGAGTGGCTGAATGTAAGGAGACCAGGTGTTTTTTTTCCACTCATCACCATCGCTGTTAATATGTGACTCCATGCGTGAAAAACATGGGGAAACAAATTAACCCTGTGCTCGCTGTTCAACCGCTCGACATCGGTGTGAACCGGACCCAGCAGGTGCAGCAGAAGCAGCGAGTTTACATGCAAAGTCAATGGTTGACGCGCGTATAGGTGCAGCAAAAGGTCCTGCAGCACGTTTTGAGCAGCAGGAGCGTTTAAGCATCTGCCACGGACTGCTGCTGCTCGAGATGGAAAAATTGAAGTTTTGCTGCTGGACGCGCCGCATCAACCAATCAGAGAAGCTGATCTGGGAGCTGACAGCGAGACAGACACAGCGCTCTGATGACATATGATATTAAAGCAAATGGAAAAGGCTGGATGGATGAGGAGATGATGAAAGCGTGGCTGAGGGAGCTGTAGCCTATGTGAGGAGACCAGGTGGTTTTTTCCACGCATCACCATTGCTGCGTGCCCATCTCACAGCCGATGTGAAAAAAAAGGTGAATCAAATGAACGCTGTGCTCGCCGTTATCCCGGGGGGTCTGACAAATGAAACTTCAACCGCTCGACATCGGTGTGAAGCGGCCGTTCAAAGTAAGGCTGCGAGCGGCGTGGGAGCGATGGATGGCCGACAGAGACCACAGTTTCAGGATAAGTGGAAGGCAGCGCGGGGCAAGTTACGCCACAGTTTGCGGGTGGATTGTAGATGATTGGACTAACGTGTCTGCTGGCTCTGTTGTTCAAGCTTTCGCAAAAGCCGGCATTATTTCTGAGGAGCCGCGCTGCACGGAAAGTGACTGACAGCGAAGAAGGGGAAATTGGCATGTCTGATTTAGCGCAGCTGTTTTATTCAGAAACAGAGGATGATGACTTCGACGGGTTTGATTAATACTTTGTAATAAATACATGAATAAAGCACAATCATACTCAGTTTTGCTCCCGCTCTATTTTTCTACCTGAAAACTTAATTCAACAGCAGCCTCTGGGCCGGGTCTCCTCCTCTTCACCGCGGTGGCTGGCAGGTGTTTTTTCATCTAAATAATCTAAATCTTGCAGCTATATTTGCTGTGATCAGTGGGAATTAAGTAGTTTTATTATGTTTTTAAGTGAGAAAGTCCACCTGAAAACGTAATAATTGCAGCCAGTTCATCCAGATTATCTATTTCTGTCGGAGGCGCTCAGACCCCCACATACCAGCGGTGCACCGACAGGAGAAATCCTTTCATCAGCAGCCTCTAGGCCGGGCAGCCTCCGGGTTCACGCGGTGGATGGCAGGTGTTTTTCATCTAAATAATTTTAGCTGCAGGCACCAGGATACCGGCAATAAAAGCGAACATATTCCGTCGGCAGGTTTCAGGATTTTAAGTTAATTTAGGAGTGATCACAGCGCTGTGTCATCTGCGATGTGTCTGTCTCACGGCCAGCTGCCAGGTTTGATTAATACTTTGTAATAAATACATGAATAAAGCACAGTCATACTCAGTTTTGTCCCCGCTGTATTTTTAAATACGCAGTAGAGGTATTTAAAGGTAGTAGAGGACATGTACCTGTATATAAAAAACGCGCCCTATAGTCCGGTGCGCCTTATGTGTGTGTTAAATACAGAAATGGGACACATAACTGAGAGTGCACCTTTTAGTACGGTGCGCCTTATGGTCGTGAAAATACGGTAGAAGAAAAATAAAAGCGAGTGAAGATAAAAACATATTACCTCAGTTTTGTTTGGGGAAAAAAAATTGTGATCTGTTATAAGCATGGCCAATGCTCAGATGGGTTCATACTCACCTGCAGCAGCGCTTTGTTTTTAAACACCATCATTTGTCAGTAGTTTCTATATGCAAACCATATAGGAGAAAAAGGAAGATCTCCTCATAACCGGCGTACCTCAGACTCCATTATGAAAGTTTAATCCATTTATCTCTGCTACTTTTTCGGTGGCAGAGCTTCCCGATTTAAACCGGTTGTAATGGAGACATGACGCTCTCCAAGAACTGTGGTGTTTGGTCCCAAGTGACAAAAAAAAGTTCCAAGAGCAACCATAGTAACTAAAAAAATGTAACTTTTCTTTTTTCATGCTTTGATTTTTTCAAAGGTAAGCAGGCTGATTTAAACTCAGGTTTTACTTTTTTCTTCCATCACCTCTTACCGCTTCATGAAATGAGCAAAGGGCCTGACTACTGGTTAGTTAGAGAGACAAAAAGTTTTATGTCTAAAAAGTTATAAAAAAAAAAAAACTAAACATTTTTTTTAATTAATGGAGGTTTAGGCATTAATGCTCACAGCCCTATTATAAATGTAATCTTAACCCAAGTGTTGAACTGAAGTTATGGGTTTTGGACCATATAGAAAACTACAAAATATGATCTGTTATTCATTTAATTTTTATTTTTTAGGTATTTTGTGTTTAGTTACAGAGATCATTCATTAGAGATTAAAATCTAATACGATTGGTGAAATATTTAATCAATAATCAGTAATAAATCAGTGTTAGGATTTTAATTAGTAACAAATAACTTTAAATAAAACTTCCCCACATTCATGCTGTGGTTTAATGCTGTGCAACTAAATGAATGTAATCAGTATTACTGTTTATAGGTGTCCATCGAAGGTAGAATTGCAATACATTTGAATATTTAGTGTCTCATGAAGTCTTTTTCCTGTTTCTAGTTATTTCTGACTGCTGTGATATTTTTTTATTTCTCTTTTTTATATTGTTCTATATCCTTTGCAGAGTGATCTCAGGCCTATTGGGAAAAAGGTTCTTCCATCCGATATAAATAGTGGAAGAACTGAGAAGGTGAGTGTTATCCATGAGTGATGTAAACATATTCCCGCTATAATTTCTTTTTCTGTTTTACCTTTTCTGTTAAAGTTAAGTGTCTCAGACCATCAAATGTTAATGAGAGATATAACCAGAGGATATAAAAAATGCATTTTAAGTGGATGAAGAACATCCACCCTGTGTGGGAAAACCACGGTCCTTGTTAAATCACAGATGTACTTACCAGGTCTGTAGAATAATTTATCATTTGAGGAGAACCTGTTTGATAACACAAGGTAGGGAAAAATGTCTCACCGAGATTTCTTTGATCTTTCCCTGATCAAAAGAAATAAAAGAACAGAGTAGAAGCATTCATTGGCATCCCTCGTTGGTCGTCTCTAAAGTGATTTCTGAGACTCACTGAGGCACCAGCTAAGGATTGTCAAAACACGTGTTCCCATCCTTGTTTTATTAATACACATTAAGAAGTAAGGTATTAGTAGATGTTGGTCGAGACGGATAAATTTAAATCAAATTCCAAAACTTTGCAAAAAAGTTACTTTTTGCTTTCTTGAGTGTTGACTGTTCCAAAAGAAAGAGTATATGCATTATAGATAGAAACACATTTGTTAAATGAATTCAGTGAACATCCCTGCATTAGAATGACACCACTCTTGTGATGTCACCAAATGTCACGTAACATCGCTAATACCAGCTGACATGAGAAAGTAATTACAACTGATCTAATTTTAACACAATAATTTAAAACCTCACTCCATTACAGATCTATGGTCTGAGCTGGTTTGCTACCTTTACTTCCTGTTTATTACAACCGAGTGTAACATCAACATACAACCACATTATGCTTTGCATCATCTGGTCTATTCGCTCCTACTCAGATGGAAAAACATCTAATTATTATATTATAATTGTTGATATTCAAAAGGTTATAAGAATTGGATGGAAATGGTTCTAAAGCTTTTAATCACAATTTCTGAACACATGGAGGAGTACTAAACCTTCCTGGAAGTGGATTTAGTTATATATTTTTTCCAGTAGAACAATGAGCATTTAATCTAGGAGTGAACACCTGGAGAAAGGGTCAAAAACCCAAAATATTGTGTGGTTTTATTTGTTTAAATCCAGGCCGGTGTTCATTATTTAATAAGTAGAAGAGAAAAAAAAAAGAAACTGGCAAAAATTACTGCTGACCAAAAATAACTCCAAGGTTCAATGTCCAAAATATATTTGGTGAAACTAGACTTTTAGGAAAATATGTTGTGTACCAATAAAAAAAGAAAAACGTAGAGCTGTTTAGAAGCTGTAAAATAACAGCAGTATTTAAAAAATAGTAAGAATAACCGGTCATTAAAGCATGCTTAGGTTATGCAGCAGGACAAAGAATGAAACTAAACCATCAAGCTCACCTTCAAAGAATAAAAATTAATAAATAACACTGTGGTCAGATTTAAATCTCATTGAGATTGTCTGCAGTAACCATAGGTCGAACAATGATGCTCAAAAACCTTCCAGTGAAGCTGATGTAATACAATACTGGGAAAAGACATAAAAAAAAAAAATAGTGAGCCGAAATAACTCCACAGTTTGGGACGACTCAAACTATCTCTACCTTCAGATTGCAATTTGTTTTTCTACACACAGCCTGGTGATTTGGGGCAGATTTTTCTCCTTAGTTTCTTTTCATTTATTTTACCACAAATTATGCACAATTATGTATTCACTGTTTCTTAAATGATAAAAAAAAAGATTTATGCTTTATCTTTATACAGATATCATAAGTTTGAATTAAGTAGTTGTGGAGTTATGTGTTATATAGTTGGGGATGGAAAATAGGTAATGTAAAAAATGATAAACGATATGCTTTTAAAAAAATGTTTAAGGTAACAGTCTAAATTCAACTTTTGTTTGACCTGAAACATTTAAGTCTAGCAAGTGAAACTTGTAGGAATTCAGCACTCTGACGTCCTCTTTACTGCAAAATGATGATGCACTAAAACCACTTATGGTTTCTAGAAGCACAACTGTGCTGCTGTTTTCTGTTGTCCATATTGCAATTTTCAAAACCTCCACTAGATGGTGCTCACAGTCCAGCGTTTAAAAATGTCTATTTTTTTCATCTTTTATCATTTCTTTTGGCTGTGATGCTGCTTTCCAGTTATTGTGAAATAATGTTCCAGCCACTAAAACAAACGTCCTGTTGTGAGCTTAGCTCTCCTCCTGTCTAAAAACCAAAATGCTTACTAAATCCAAATGTTCTCTGTGAAGCAGTTAGGGGAATAAACAAACCTGTGCTGTCATTGGCTTACAGAGGCGGAAATATTTACCCATGTCAATTTAGTTTTTTTATTATTGATTCTGAGAGTATCCTTCACTGCAATTAGTGGATATTATTCTTGCACCTGCTGCCAGTTTACCCCTCAAGCTAATTTAGCTTTTCTTTTTTTTATTGTTTTTTTATTTTATTTCCTAAATGGACAGTTTGAGGGTCCATGTGTCCTCCAGCTGCAGAAGGTGAGAAACGTCTCGGCTCCCAAAGACCATGAGGAGTCCCAAGGTGCTCCGAGAATGCTGCGCCTCCAAATGACAGATGGGCACACCACCTGTGTTGGACTGGAGCTGAAACATCTGTCCAAAATCAGGTAGGCTTCTTTGTTTTCATAAGCAGATGCAGTTTAGCTTAATTGTTTGGGAAGTTTATACTGATTCATATTCCCCTCAGGAGAGTTTTCAAACTATTTTTTAATCTTGTTTTTACATTTTCTTTCTTTCTCTCTCTTTCTCTGTTACTCTTTGTAACTGAATCTCAGAGGCTGTGGATAAAATGTTGCACCTTAGTGCACCTTTGTGCAAAAAATCTACACGAAAGGCTGCTTGAAAATACACCAAGTAATTGTAAATTTACGGAAGCAAGTTGGGAACACAAAGATCCTATGTAAGATCCTTTGGGTTACAAACGAGTCAAATGCTGTGCATTTTGTTAAACAAATAGATTTTTTTTATTTCATCTCTCCAGAAGGGCATTGGTGATTGTTGTGGGGAATGCAGGGGATATGAAGCCAAGCGCTTCTACATTTATTGAGGCTGCCAAGTCATTAATCAGTATTGATCTTAAATTAACAAACATGTACAGGTTTTCTCTGTTGTGAGTCCTTTGGCCTTTGCAACCAATTCTTTGGGAAAAATACAAGTGGATCAGAGGAGGAAAAGACAAGAAACTTTTCTATATTTTATTGGCTGCAAGTAACAAGGCCTTCACCTGGGAATGGCCCAAAGCAGAATCACCAATAATAGAAGACTGGATAGACATTGTGCTAGAGATCCACAGAATGGAAAAGCTGTCCTACTCATTTAGTGTAGAGAGGCAGTTCCTTCAGGACAGTGTTAAACCAGTAAGGTTGGATTTTTTCTGTTGACCCTTTTTGCTTTATGTTAATATTAATGCTCTGATTAAAATAAATCATTAAAAATCCACCCTTTGCCTTAGTAGTATTATTTAGTTTTTAACCAAAGTTCAAACTTGAAAAGCATAACAATTGTACGAATTTCTTCTGTTGTGCAGAAGAGTTCTTAATAAAATACACAAAGTTGTAAAAAAAATAATGAAAAATAGATATTAAAAAAAGGAAAAGGATTTTGATTTAGCAAAAATGTGTGTAGATTGATCTCCACATGTTTAGCCACTTCCTCTTATATTTAGCCCATGTGTAAGGTTTCTCTTCTCACTCTCCTTTCGACTCCTTGTCAACACTTTCAACCCTCACCACATACGTCAATTTCTCCTTTATCTGCAACTCCATGCGGCGCCACCTGATTTAACAACTCGCAGCCTTAATTACATCTCCATCCAAGCAACGGTGGCCTTGGTGATTGCTGCCATGGTGACTAGCCAGTCTGTACAGGTGGAGTGGCCAGAATGTAGTCCGTGACTTCCTGATGGGAAGAGAGGAGAGAACAGAACAAATCCCCTCTTTATGAGCCCCACACACACACACACATACACACACGGGCAGCTGACAGCGGCGCTTAATGTTTCTGATGAAAGTGTCCGCTTTAGTGCGAGGGAGCCCTTAAGTGGATGGAAAAGAATGATGAGATGGATTACAGGACTGTTCACTGTGTGAGGCAGTGATATGAAGGGAGCACAATTAAACATTAAATGGCAACTATACAGGTTGAATAGTGTGTTTTTGATTGAATCGGGGATACACTGCTTCTTATTTCTACATTACCATGACATGAGAGCACCATCTATCCCAGAGGTTTGGAGTGAGATCCCTAATTGTTCCTTTGGCTTCCAGCATCAGTAGCTGGAAATCCCACTAAGCCCCTGTGCTTTCCTAATGAGAGAGGCAGAGGCCTTATCAGGCCTGATGAGATAGAGGCGCTTTTAATTTACCATGAGGATGGGTGAGCAGCTGGGATTATTAATAGTCTCTCTTAGCTTTACCACCCATCTGCTGGCACTGCTCCATGTCATTTAGAGAGTGATAAGGCAATAGGGTGTTAGAGCTGCTAGATACAGTTCAAATGTGCTAAACCCTTGAAATCTGAGCTGTGGGCTGAAAATAATCATTCATGGCTGTTTATTTATTTGATTTGTTTATAACAAATGTCTTCTCTATGCCTTTCAGCCTGAATACACCCCCTGGGACGAAGGTGAAGCTTGTTGATACAATTCAAGTTAAAAACGGTATTTTGCTGCTCGACGACTCAAACATTCACGTCCTTGGGGGAGAGGTGGATCACATGGTGGAGAAATGGGAGCTTCAAAGGGTGAGGGTCAATCTGAGTTTGAATTATTACACTTTTAGTTGTTTAAAAACAATACAAAAGCTACCTCTGTTTGCCTCTATAGTTCTGCCCGGTTTATTGCTTGTCTTTTGGTTCTCTGTTTATCCTTCAACCTGCAGAGTTTGGCCAAACACAGCAGGAGTAACATTGGAGCAGAAGGTGGACCTCCACCCTTCGTGCCATTTGGTCAGGTGAGAGGAAGAGCAAATTACAAGACTGCATTTTTAGACAAATCATACTTTGCACAGGAGGTTTAATGCTGATGTCAAAAACTAAATATCTGGATATAGAATATAGATCTGTTTAGAATAACCATGCTTAGAAAAATAAAACTAAAAGATCTGATGATAACTATAAATGTAAAGAGATAAGAGTTAGTTTCTCTGATAAAGTGTGTTTTCTGAACAAACATGCTGACATCATTGATTCTTTGGCTCCTGGCTGTTGTTCTGCTGTCAGGAATCTGGGGTTTGTATTTGACAGCTCCTTGACACAAGAGAAGCAGATAAATGCAGGTTTTTCTGTCTGCTTAGAACTATTGGCAAAGTAAACTTATTCCTTAGACAGTTTAGTCGTTTTACTTCCTGCCTGTACTTCCCTGAGGGTCTTTATGTTGATCTATATCAGGGGTGTCCAGCTCCATTCATTAATGGACGCTCTCCTGCATGTTTTGAATGCTTCCTTTTTTCAGAAAAACTTATATCTGTTGATGGCTGATTAAGAGCATTTTTCTGCTGAAAAACCGAGGTGTTAAAGTACAAAAACATCTAGATCTGGCAGGACACCAGAGATTTGAGTCCCTTAGTCCCTTAACTGGAACTAAGTTTTTTTTTTTTTACACATTAATTTATTCACGTTCTGTCTGATTTTGGGCTGGTTTGGATTTGTTATTGAATATGAGAGGAGAACAATCATACAGCACTAAGGGAATTTCCTGAAAGCCACACAACCGGATTCTGAAATGAACTTTTTGACTCACCTGCCAAGTGGAGCGGAACACAAAATTATTCACTAAGGCATTATGTTAAATGCACACAAAGTTGCAGTAAAGTAGTTTTATTAAGGTTGTAAAGTTCAAAATACTTTTATCTGATAGAATGACCATAAAAAGAAAAAACCTTTATCGAGTCCATCAGTAAAAGCTTAGCCTTTCTTCCAGTGGCAGCGGCAGTGCAAAACTGTATCTTCATCTTTGTGTTGTTATAGCATCAGTGTACTATCAGTTGCTGTTCCATGGGTTGTTTAGATTCAGCCTGAGAGATGGACATCCAGTGAATGTGGCATTAACTGCCTAGACTGACAGCCAGCGATAAATTAATCGTGTTTGTTCTCTTTTGCATATTTGGTGCACACAGAGCAGCTCATTAGCTTAGCATCCTTATAAAGAAGCCTTTCTCTTTCAAAACACAGGCTACCTGATAGCGGCATTTTTCAATAAACTTTCTCTTCCCCCTGATGGTTGTAGATCCTCGCTCCTCATCGGCACATTGCCTTAAAGAAAGGCTCGGTTGCTCCAACTATATACTGCTACAGTTTGCCTAGCGGCGCAGTTGTTAAATGACGAGGTGTTGTGCTCTCTGTATGCGTGTCCGTCCATTGACGTGTGAGGAACAGCAGCAGAGGAAGAAAGAGACAGAGGGGAGGATTACCAAAATAAAAGATCAAAAGACGTGACTGAAGTGCAGCTGTGGTCCAAACATTTACGTGCCTTGTGGCGAATGGAGCTGTGGCACTAACTCACCAAATGAAAAAAAACTAGACACTAGTTAGGGTTAATTTCAGACTCCAACTGTTAAAAGACCGGCCATTATCTCTTGACCATCCAATAATCTGTTCTAAAGCAAAGCATGAGGCCCCCATGGAGAGTATTATAAGTTTCTGTTTTATTGTTTTATCCATTGTCTCTCCTGGCTTTAAAGCACTTTAGTAACTATTTTGTTCTTAAATGCTTCTGCTCTACGAATTAGCTTGATGTTGACAAATCCATGTCTAACCTTTCTGCTGTGACTGATGAACTTTTAGGATCTTTTAAAACAGTTGTTTCTCTTTGAATCATTAAAATCCTGGGCTGATTTTTCAGAAATCTGCTCGGGTGTAGAACTAGCCTAAATATAAATAATGTAGCCTTAGCCTCATCTCTAGCCTTGAAGTGCTGCTTGAATTCATTCAGGTTTCAGCTGAAATGTAGAAATTTTAAAATATTAAAGTGCACTGGTTCTTTATTGAGGACCTTTGCAATACATAAGAAGATCTGATCATTTTCATTTTAAACTTACATTTTCATTGATAAGATACAGTTCAGAGCAACGTAGTAGAAATTCCTTATTTTTCTCTGCACTTCCACCAGAATAGGTATCACTAATCTGATTGTATGGGTCCTATTTTAGAGTGAAACATTAGTTTATTTAGTTTTTTTCCCAGTACTTTATGCTCCAAAGATGGCTTTAGGGTTTTAACTTGCAAATGGAATCCCCCAGTTTATTTAAGGGTACATTACATTCTATTTGTTCTTTAATATGTGTATCATGTGTTCTTATCCTCGTCACAGAGGTGTGGAAGAAAGGATGATATCGACAGCAGAGAACTCGACCAGAGAAAAACCCTGCAGACTCAGAATGTGATCAAAACCGCAGATGAGAATGATGAGTTTGAAAAGCAGCGGACGGCAGCTATAGCTGAAGTTTCCAAGGCCAAAGAGGTAATTACAGCTGTAACCAGGGCTCATTGGCGTCTTTTTGAAAAGGCATGTTGTTGTTCTCTCACTTAACTGATAATGAACACTTTTCTGCCTTTCTCCATTGTTTTTCATATTCTAACAAATCACACTGTGTAACATATTGATTGCAGTTTTTCCATAGGCTGTTAAATTTGCTCCGCGTGTAAATTACATGAAGCTTATTAACATTTAGGTTAACCTGAATTATTTCTGCAACTCTTGAATTCAAAAGCATAATTGCAATATCAGCTACAAACCTGAATGTTTTCTTGGTTTTCTCCAACCCTGCTGATCCTTTGTCTTTATTGTTTTTTTGTTTTTAATTCTTGTTCCACTCCTCAGGGCCCTCGCACATTTGGTGGTGGAGGAAATGCAGGGAGTAATTTATCCACTGCAGCATCCTTCTCTCGAAGCAGAGACTCTTACCAGCAGAGGAGGAGAGAAGAAAAGGCAGACAGAACAGAAAGCCGAGCAGATGGAAACTATAGAGAGCTGGTGAGAAGATGATTATAATTCCAGCTAATGCTGAGATGTTCTTTAAGAAACAATCCTTTTAACATATATTGATCATTTTGAGGAGCTTTCTTTTCCTTGGAAACCTGGTTTGTGTTTCATTTTGGATCTTTGATCTTGATTGAGTTTCTATTTTATTGTTCCAGAGGCTCGGTAAGACATTGATTAGGATATTGAAAAAATGCAAATGAAGCCGAGTTAAATGAACTCGCATGGCGGTCAATTTATCTTGGTTTGTTTCATGTTCTAGCTGCTTGTAGTTACACAACTTTGGCTTTAATAGAACTTAGAGCAGAGAAAGGGATGATTAGGATTTGCCCCAAAACATGTTTAAAGATGGTTTAAAACTTAAAACCTCAACTAAACACAAGTTTAGGCTTTTTACTGACATATCTCAAAGTTTTTACAAATTCTTTCTATTTGCCTTCTTTATGCCGTATATACAGTAAAGATTTATTCTGCCTCTCGTCTCTCTGGTGTTTAGGTGGATGAACGTGCTCTGAGAGACATCATGGAGATGGGCTTTAACAGGGAGGCTGCCCGACAAGCTCTGATGGATAATAATAACAACCTTGAAGTAGCACTAAACAGCCTTCTGACCGGATCTTCCGGTGGCAGACCTGGCTCAGCGGTCCCTGAGCCTAACAAGACACAACCCAGAGGTTCATAAAATACACACACACTCACACATACCAGCACACGCAGATCATTTTCCGTGCCCTGCAGTGTATTTTGGATCTCCAAACTTGGCAGGGGTTAGGAAAAGGTTGGGTAGCAACGTGGCCGTCCCTGAAATGCACTGAAAATCACCAGCAGCCTAATTAGCAGTCCCAAGGGCTGCGCTGCGGCTTTTAGTTCGTTTATCAAGAACAGCATGCACTCTGTAAGACGGGCTTTCTGCCCCCAGCGCACGATAAGGTTTCAGTTAGATGTTGTTTTACTTCAGTTACGCTGTACAAGTTTTTCCTAACAGAAAATCATACTTTAGCAACTTGAAACTCACTTAATCCTATTGAGTTCTTTATTTTTTGTACATAAATTACACTTGGTCCAGAGGGCCTCTCCCTCTTAGCTAAAGTACAATGCCTGTTTAAGATGGGCTAAGATTTATAATGAACACAAAACACACATATTAACATTCGTGGATAAATAAATACATTTCTGATGCTTTTCAAATGCCCTACATAGAGAAATGAGCTTGACCTTAAACACTGAATGTTTTAAAACATGAGCTTCAGATTAACAGTGCAGGCATCTAATCGCCTCATTTTCCTTTTTGCAGTTTTATAAGGAAATATTTTAGTGATGAAGATGAGGAGATAATTCAGATAATGAACTTCTTTATATTGATGCATCTAATTAAATACTAATATAATTCATTCTGGGTGATGTATTTAAAGGATATCAGGTAATTTTGTTAATTGTGGTTTACAGTTATAAAAAGACCAAAGTTGAGTTTGCTAACCAAGGTTATTGATAATAGGATCGATAAATCCATTTTATTCTGTTTGATTAGAAATGAAATGAGCATCTCAATAAAGCCTGTAAGCAGAGGGAGGCATGATGTGATATAGGATTTCCCTGAACATGGGTGAGCTGACTTGGCATTGAACCTGGATCAGGAGGCATGACTCCGCAAATCATCTCTGACTAGAAGCTGTACTTCTGTCCCTCTCCCATGTTTCCCAGACTTCATGCCAGGGGTGTCAAAACTCAAGTGCGCGAGGGCTGGTATCCTCAAACTTGTCCCTGGTCCAACACCCCTGAATCAAATGGCTGAATCTCTTCCTCCAGTTCTCTGCAGTCATGCTAATTACCTAATAATTTGATTCAGGTGTTAAAGACGAGACTACTTGGAATCGTTTTAGTCCACTTCCACAACGGCTCCAGTCCAACCCATAAATGTGCTTTACTTGACCCTAAAGGCTGTGGTTTTTCCCTCCACTCAACTTTCCATTAACCTGCTTGGATACAACACTTTAGCTAGCTTTTTTTTTTTAGCAATGAAGGTTTTAGCCTTATGCTTCATTCCCATTTTCTTTTTAGTGGTGGGGTTTAGATGACATATTTATTAACATTAACAGAATAAAAATAACAGTTTGAAATGCTGTATCATCTCGTTTTGGGGTTCTCTGCAGGCAGAGGGAGAGGCAGAGGCAGGTCGAGAAATGAAGATGAGGAGGTTGGAGCAGGGGGAAGACCGTCTGGACCAAGCACTCTGTTTGATTTCCTGGAGTCCAAGATGGGGGCTTTCTCCATTGATGGTGGGTGATCGAATTTTTCATTTAACACCAAGAACAAGTTGAACTTATGTGTGAATTATTGTAACTCTGGAGTAGAAGAAGTTTGTCAGTTTTCTTAGATTTTTTTGTTATTTTGCTTTAGTGTCTAATGACTGGGATTTGTTTTCTCAGAGCCAAAGTCTCAGGCACCACAGAGGCAGCATGAGAGCAAAAGTAATTTCTCCAACTCAAATTATTACGCCAAAGAAACATCCCAGACCAAGTTCTCACACAGTGACTACAGACAGCAGAGGAATGACAGACCACCTCGCTTTCACAGGGACACAGATTTCCCCAAACCGGGCCAGGAGCCGGCCTCAAACTCTGCTCCAGCCCATCAGTGGAAGGGCCAGGAGAAATGGCCACGAAACACATCAGAGCGAGCGCAGAACGACAGGAGAGAAATCAGAGAAGAACAGAATGTTCCCTCTGTCATTATGGCTCCTCTCACACATTTAAAAGAATCTCAGCAGCAGACTGACTTTAGTGGAGCTTACCACCACCAGTCGCGAAATGGGAACAGTGGTAATATGTCCGGACCGCCTCACAGGAGAGGGGTGAAAGAAAATGTACCCGCCTCTAAACAGAGCAATCCAGCAGGCGGAGAAATAGATGGAAGAGGAAATTATAAACGCTCGGACAGAAACGAAGAGGCCAACAACAACAGGAGAAAAGGGAGAGGCGAGCGGCCAAACTCGGACTATTTTGACAGACAAAGAGACGGTGGACCGTTGAACTTCAACCCAAGAGGAGGAAGCTCTGGAGCTTCACAGGAAGTTGGAATAACAGAATCCTCCCGAACTCTTACTGGGGATCCTTCCCACTTCCAAAACGGAGACGTGGAGCATAAACGGACTGGGCCCATCAAGCCAATAACCTCCTTTCCTCAAAACAGGGAGCACCAACCCAAGAAGAACGCTCCTAATAACCAGGGATCTAAAAGGAGACAAGGGCAAGGCCGAGGTCAGGGATCCAGAGGAACAGAAAAAGGTTACGTCTCTGAACATATGTGGAAACCAGGAGACGCATGCCTGGCTCTGTACTGGGAGGACAACAAGGTATACTTTACCTCTCCTGATTATGCTCATAGATCATCGTTGGTCCTATTTCTATTAAAACAACCCCCCCTTTTTTTCTAAAAGTATTATCATGCCAGGATAGACGCTGTGCATCCGTCCGGCTCTACGGCTGTAGTCGTGTTTAGCGATTATGGAAACTGTGAAGAAGTCCTCCTGCATAACATCAGACCTGTTCCCGAAGACATGATGGTAACCGGTATACTATAATCACTTTATTATAGATATCAGCATTCTAGGACTCTGGTTAAAATATCAAACTGTATTCCTGTGACGTCCGGAAAGCTGATGAAATATTTATGCAGCCAATTCCGATTACAAACAGTTGCACGTTGAAATTAAGTCAAATCTGTATCAGCAGGAGGAAGATGATGGTTACTATGACAGTTCACTGGAGTTTCGCCGTGGGGGTGATGGACAGCCGAGACGCTCGAGGCCTACGCAGCAGTACTACCAGCCGCCCAGGGCGCGTGATTGATGTTTCTGTGTTTACACTGACAGGTAAATTAATGACAAATTGTGTTTTCGCTCATAATTACGCTCCAGTGTTATTTTGTACTTTGACAGTTTTATTCAATTCTATTTCTTTTTGTTGCACTATAGAAATTGTTTTTCCTTTTTCAATTCCTACAATAATAAGAATAGAGGAAAGTCTGTTTATTTTTTTTTATGTATAAATCTTGTTACCACCGCTGTTTTATCCTCTGCTGGCGATCAATGTCTCCAACTATTTCATGAAAAGATGCCCAAAAAATGCAGTAGTGGTTGTTTTTCTTTTTTCTTTTTAATGTAATAATTGACTTTCTCTTCCTTCTTCAGTGTTCTCGTCCCCAATGGCTCAACTTTCTGCAAGAATCTAGAGTGCTTCCTGAACTTTTAAGCATCAACACCCGAAGGACTAACTTTTCAAAGGGCTTGCACATGATGCAAAAATACAAAAAAAAAATCACATAAGCTCCAATTTCTTTTGTCAAAGACATATCTACTGTATATGTTTTAAATATTTGTTAAATGGATGCATCCAAATAAACAAATTAATAGTAACTGCAGGTTTGTCGTGTGTTTTGTGTAATAATGTATCCTCCTGTTCCACTCGGGTTATGAATAAAATGAAAGCATCAAGGTATCATTATGGGTGCTTTGGCTTTCATCTGATAGAAAATGTGTCGGGGAAATAACCCAGCAATATGTATTTTGGAGAAGCCTTCTCAGGCGGTAAAAAACAATTGCTTGTCATACAAATAGAAAGTTTGTATATTTTAAACATTATTCTTGAACAAATTGGACTTGTCTTCAGACGGCACCAGAGCTTTTACACCCTGCGCTGCCTGCTTCTGTCCTCTAGTTTAGCTGTTACAATTCTCATCTTGTAGATAATCATGAGCTCTAAAAGTCCATAGCAAGCAGACCCGGGCTCATCTGTTGTGTTCTTTGAAGCAAATCCGCAGGGTAAGACAATCTCTTCCTCCACTGTAATAGAGACTGTTACACTGCAGAGATATCATTTTGCACATTACAAAAGAGACTTTACCGAGCTCTTCAGGCCCTGCGCACACTCTGCTGGCTGTTTATAGGCGTGTGCTGTGCAAGAGATGCGGTTTTACACATGAAGGAAATGAACTCCACCTGGGCTCCAGTTTCTTTCTTTCTTACTAGCAGCAGGAGACAAACGAACAATACAGCTGGGTTCAGCAGAGAGGTCACAGTGTTATTCCGTATCAGGAGCCCAGAAGGGTTTGCTTTATTTTCCGATTGAGGCGCCAAGCGAGCATGCATGAATAATTAACCGCGGGTAATATGGAAACCTATCCACAAGGGAGGAATTGAAAGTGTTTGAGGGGACTAACCTCACGCTGGCAGGAAAATAATAAGGGATTGGTTTTCAATCAGATAAATGGTGATGCGTTGGTAGAACAGCTAAGCAACCTTCTCACTGGATTTAGTCATAAATCCTGCAGGCTCTTAAGTAACTTGGATTCAATAAATATCAGTTGCCCTTTATATATATATATATAGATGCATCTGGTATTAAAGAGGGATTTTCTTCCCCCTTTTATTACAAAAAAGTACAGTCCCTTGCAAAACCTTTCATGCATTTTTTTCATAATCGAGTTATAGCAAAACTAAAGCTACAAAGAAACCTAAACTGACACTTTTCATTAAAAAACAAGGTAAGGGGAGACCAACACTGCACATCTACCTGAAAGCTAGATTATTTTGTTGAAACATCGCAATGAGAGCGTTGTACTGTGGGAAAGCTCTTCACGAGGCACAGGGGGGGTTCCTTAGAGATAATGGAGAGATGAATGCAGCTAAAACTGATAGCTAACCTTTAAGATATCCCAGATTACATTAGATACACTATTAGGACAGAGGTTCTTCCAGCATAATGAAAACTAAACATACGGCCAAAGCTACAATTGAAGGGTTTCAGTCAGAACTCGAAAACTCAGCCATTCAAGTAAAGGACTGAACCTGAAAATGTTTTACAAATGAAAGGTGACTTTCAAAACAAGACAAGTCCAACTGTGCTGAATTTTCTATCCATATTCATCTGTTTTTGCTACACTATAACCCCAATGTGGGACAGTAAAGGGACTTCTATTCTAAATTTGTGCAGATATTTGAAAATAAATTTTTACAAATGCTTTCAAAGCCAATATGACTAAATTTGAGCTATTTTGCAAAGAATTGACTACATTTTATTTTTTGAGATTTCCGACGCAGCTCTTAAAACAGTAAAACGTAGCTCTGATCAGATCCCCTTTGCTGTGAAACCAAATCTTATTACTTTCAGAAAAC
Source organism: Cyprinodon tularosa (assembly GCF_016077235.1). Taxonomy (NCBI): domain Eukaryota; kingdom Metazoa; phylum Chordata; class Actinopteri; order Cyprinodontiformes; family Cyprinodontidae; genus Cyprinodon; species Cyprinodon tularosa. Next base: position 59,536 of record NW_024039471.1, on the reverse strand, counting down.
ACACATAAGCAACATGTTTCAAACGTGCAATTTGATATCTAAGCTTCTGCATATTAATGAGGCTGTTTGTAACAGTTAGGAAGCAACTCAGTGTCAAGACATGTTGATATGTGACATTTGTGGGAGAGCAGTATGTAGAGCCACGCTGCCTCTTTCATTCTCTTAAAATGTTCACTATTGAAAGTTAACAAGATCAATTTCTACGTTTCTGTAACAACAAATTGAATGATATCTTGGTGCTTTAATCAGAACAACTAGAGCTCAGAAAACTGTTCATTTCAGTTCTATTTTTGTCTTTAATGGTTGGATATGATCTCGAATACACGACCCACAACAGAAAAGTCTTATGATCCCATTTTACATGACAGGATTTACTGTCAGAATGAAACACATTGGGGCAGAACATCGCTTTTCAATGTTGTGCCTTGGCAGATTTTAGCATAGATTGATTGCATTTACATTTATATTGGATCATGACTTCTTTATTGTTAGCAGCACTATCCCCACAGAGCAGAAAAGTTCAGCATGCAGATTTTGGAAGCAAGTTCTTCTAATAGTCCAAAGGGAATTGGAAGCATAAACGGGTCTTTCTTTGACTTTGTTTTACTCCAATTACAATGTGTCAGGTATTTGATAGGCTTTAGAAAGATACTAAAAAACCGAACAGAACAGAAATTATTTTTATTTGTCTAGGTCTTCCAGAGTTGACCTTATATGGTGACGTTAAAGTACTTCCATTCGTTATTTCTCGGGCCTCTTTCACACTGCAACGTGATAGCCAACAGTAAGAGGAGGAATACTTTTCTCTTGTTAGGAAGGAACAGCCTTCCTTCCCACATTAACATCCTTTCTGCTCCGGCGCTCCGTTTCCCACCTGCCTGCCTCCCCTCAATCTCCCCCATTCCCAGCTGTTGGCCATTGTCTCTCTGCTTCCCTGACCCCTCACCCTCCATCTCTCCACCACGCTACCTTTGTAACACTGACATCTGAACCCTGTCATCCTGCTAAATGCGTTCCTTTTTACGTAATTTCTACATCGGCCTCATCAAACAAATGTATTCTTTGTAGATGAGGAAAAAAAGATTAAAGAGGAGACTGTGAAAGGAGTTTCTCATGGAGAAAATTTTCTTGTATAGCACCGAGTGGAACTGAAACAGACTTAGTGCTGCATCAATGACACTTCTTTTATAACAATGTTAATCACAACCCATTTGCTATAATTTAGGGAAATTACCGCTGACACTTTTAAAAATATGAAAAGATGCATTGATCTAAGAAAAAAACATTGTCACTACTGTAGATACCTAACAGATTAAAAACCCCAGATGCTGCTCTAGCGTTATTGTCTCAAGCAATTTCTTCCTGTGATGATGTGTGCTTCCCCCTACTTTTAGAAAGTGAGGGGTTGTAGTTTCTAAGTGAATGAATGATATAAAGAATTTACAGCTTTCAGGTGAACGGCTGCCCAAGAAATATGGAAAGCAATGGGTGTCATGCTTTGTGTGATTCTCTAAGCAAATACTGATTTGGTTTGCAAAGCCTAAGCTCAGACTTACAGATGTGAGCATATGACAGCGAGAGTGTTGGGGAAAACCACCACTTTTACATAAAATCAAGCTCACGGTTGCAGTTTTGACTATGGGCAAGGCATGAGTGACTTCATTTGTTTAATGGGAATTGTTACTTATGTTTCATTTCAAATCCCTAAGCGTATATCTGTTGTATGCATAGAAACAAAAGTTAGAAGCTTTCAATCCAAAGAGTGGCTGCAAATAGGAGGAGAAAAATATTAGCCTCCTAAGATAATGTCAGTATTTTTTATATAGATATATTTTCCAGGGCTATTATATAACCCGAATAATTTTTAACTTCCTAATTTTATTTGCCAAGCCTACAAATTATTTTACTTTGCACTACAAAGAAAACAAAAACTACCAGGGTTGAATGTATCGGTGCCCTGGAGAGCTGACCTTCTCACTGAGCTGTAGCACAAGCCACCATTGTGCAATGAGGTTCCTTAACCTGATATGCTTAACGCTTGTTTGATCAAGTTTAAACAGGCTTTTCTCTGAAGTTACACGTCACAAAATAAAAAATAATTCAAAACCCTGACAGATTTATAATTACATTTATTAAACTTGTTTTTTGTTTTTTTTTTAAGATAGGCACTTAGCTTTTCTTAAATGCCAATAAAACAATGTAATAGGAGGATTAGTTTTATAAAAAGAAGAGACACTTTTGTGCCAGGCGGAAGTTTGAGAGTATTCTGATGAGGGTTTGGGCATACTGGGAAGATATGTGAAAAGTTTCAAAGACAAACTAAAGCAGTCAGGATTAAATATGGATCTGGATCATCATTTTGTCTCCCAGGATGAGGATAAACCAAAACATTTACACTGCTGGTAAAGAACTCCTCCAATATCCAAAGTGATGTATAGTGACATTATAGACTCCCCCGCACCAAGCACTAACTTGAACTCTATTAGACATCTGTGGGGTGAAACAAAGGGAACGTTCCAAGATTGACGGCCATCAAATCTGAAGAAATTTGAGAGAATTTCCAAAGAACAGGAATGGGCAGGAATTCGTCTGGAGACACGCCAAATACTTCCCTTTTTGCTGCTGGCTATTATGCAGTACATAGCACACTAAGGAACGGATTTATCAAGATCCAATTTTGCGTGCAGTAATTTGCGCTCGCAAACTGGAATTTTGCGCGAGGGGCTGAACCATGGTGATTTAACAAGAGCGATTGCGTAACTGGTGGCAGGTGCAAAACTGTTGGAGACGCCCTATTTAAATGATGGTTTTGCGCGTTTTGTGGTTTTGCGGCAAAGTAGTTTGTAGTTTCTACAAACTAGTGCATTAAGAAATTTAAATCTTACAGTGACACCCAAAAAAATATATATATATAATATATATATATATATATATGTAAAGAAACAACTTTGGCAACCTTTATTCCCTAAGGTGGTATGGGGCTGAATTTCTACTTCACTGCAGTAAAAAAAAAAAAAAAAAACAAAAAAAAACAGGTGTTTTGTATTGGCCTGTAGAAAAATGCACATACCAAATGGCTCACAAGAAGTGACTGTGGATGAGATTACGCTTACCCGCAGCATTGGCATGTTGCTCCACAGGCGCAGGGGGAGAACCCCGACCCGGTCGGACAGCACTTCTGAGATTGGGAGATCCCAGCTCTCGATGCAACCGTACGCTGGAATGACCCAGATGCAAAGAAGTGCAATGTTGCAAGGAGTTTTGTGATATCTGGTAATGCGTGGGTCCTCCTTCTGGCTGGCTCCAAATCCATTCTGAGTTCCCCCAACAGCTCCAAAATGGCAATGCTGGATAAACGATATGTTTTGATGATCGTTTCCTCCTTCATTGCAAAAATATTCACACGGAGTGAAAAAATGCGTTCTCTGCGTCTCCTTGCTTCATTTCCATGTCTCCTTCTTGCTACAATAGCCGCTGCCATGTGTGCGCAATTACGCATACAGACCATTTGCACCTTCTTTTGAAACGTGTTAAATATAGAGTCAGATACCGTTAGCAAAATTGCTTTCAGGTTTAATAAATCACTTTGCGAGTGCTAAATTAATATATTTACATGTTCTCCTCCCACAATACGCACTTTTGCGTGTAAACGCCCCATATTGCATATTCATTGCAGAAAAAGTACTAAATGGATAAGAGGCGCTATTTAGCACGTTTTAAAGACCAAATCCTTTTAGCACGCTGTTGATAGATCAGTTTGTACATTTTTTAGCGTGCGCAGTGAAATAGCTCACGTTTTTATACACGCAAACCTTTGATAGATCCGGCCCTAAAAGTATCATGGGAGGGGGATGTTAGTAGTATTTTGACCCATACATACATACATACATACATACATAGATAGATAGATAGATAGATAGATAGATAGATAGATAGATAGATAGATAGATAGATAGATAGATAGGATTTACAGTACACTTATTAAAAATGAAAGGCTGACTGAGTTGAACTGTGTTTTGGAGATTCAACCCTAACGAGGAAGATAGGTGCTGCTTGTCAGCAGTAATGACTGCTTTCGCTGTGCAGCAGACCATGCTCTGTACCTGTCATTCTTCAAACATCCTGCCAAACATTTGTTGCCAAGCACCAGAGTCTGACTCATAACACATGACAATTTAATGGTCAAAATGGGGCCAGTTAGCTTAACCAGAGACAGCATGGACGAAGGGTGAATGATGAGTCAGCAGTTGCTGATTGATCTGGATCATTACCACGCATGGATCCAAGCAGCAAAGTAAACCTCGTGTAAAGCACCCTTTGGTCACTTTTATGAACCTGTCCAACAATTACTTAATGGTGCATGGCAGGTATAAAGAAGGACAACAACTACGTTTAGATAATGCGGTAAGGTTTTCTCTGTGTTGTTTTTTTAGGAATGATGCTAGCACTAAAAAAAATGCAATCTCTGCATTTTGGATGATCCACAGTATTTTTGCATATTCAAAATCTTGCTACGCTATTTCTATTGTATTTTAGACCAACACTAATCTGTTTTCTATTTGTAAAATTGAAGAAAAAAAGTTTTTTTATTACTTATTCTTCAGTTAAAATCTAAAGAGAGTGATTTGCATTTGTGTTCACCCCTTATTTTCCACCAAACCCTTCCATTTAAGCTGGCTGAAGTTCAACTATTTTGAAAACAATTGAAAAACAAACAAAACAAAACCACTCATTAAATGTGTAAAGGAGGCAGTAACCTTTTAGAAGTGCAGAACTGAGTGGTTTGGTTAAGACGTAATGCATCAGGGCCAAATGTAACACACTTCTCATATTCTTCTTTATAAAATATTGTGAAGGCCATTTATCATTCTCCTGCACTTCGAAGTCAGGGCCACTTTCTTGTTGGACTTGTACATAAAGTCTCCTTTAAGTACACTGGAGTCTGTTGTTGTGGTAATAAGAGAAAGTCAGATGATTTTTAACATTCTTCCTGAAGCACATTTATGTGGTTAGACACTGATATTGGTCTTTTTGGACTTTACTTTTAAGTTTGAAAAGGGTTGAATTTTCATCCAACTTTTTCCACGAAGTTGGGAGCATTAAATTGTCTAAAATGTCTTAATTTGCTGAACTATTAAGTTCATTTCCACAAAACTACAGGATTAGAGCAAACTCTAAAAAATCCTCCCCAAACACAACCAAACAGCAGTCACCCAGTTAGGTAAGTGCTTTTCTCCTAACAATTGACTTGTTTACTGGATCGCCATATTGAGAGGCATGACTCATAATTTTATAGAACATTTTTCCATTGCTCTCTAAGTTGACTTCCAATTATTGGCCGAGTTGGTGCCATTTCAGCGGCTTTCACATTATTAAGACTGATATCTGTAACATTTGACTGTTGAATATTGAGCAGCAATAAAGGACTTATGCCAAGTCAGTATTGGATTGTGGTTATTCTAGAGTTCAATGACCTCATGAGTTTGAACTGATATTTTTAGAAACAGTTTGGATCCTTAGCTCCGAAATATTAAATACTACAAGTTAATCAAAACCCTCAATGAACTGGATGACGGAGCAAATTATTTTGCATTACAGCAATGCTCTGTGAAACAGATGACGGCTGTTTGTCTAAACAAAAACAAACCTATGCTGCTGTTTTATGTTCTTATGGCATTGCAGATTGCGGAGCCATTCGCTCACATACTTGCATCTCAAAGGTGATTATTATGTTTGTGATTATGCTTCCAGTCCTCCAAAACAAGTCTGGCTGGGAAGAGGAGCGTTTCGTGGTTCTTGGTGGACCAAGTTCCAACAACACAGAAGGCATGACTCTCTGAACGGTGACTGACAGCTCTGATCAGAGCCCTCTGACAGTGTGGAGCAACATTGTTTGTGTAGTTTTTCAGGCTGCTGTCAGGGTTTGGAAAAAAAAAATATATTTTATTCTTCATCATCAAGGGGCTGCACAACAATATGTTGACAGCTTGGAACTTGTTAGAAGCCAGTGTTACAAGGAAGCCTTTTGCAGAGAAGCACAGGTGATATAGATATAAAGAAACAAAAACTCGTTATATCGTGCATCACATTCTCACATTAATGTAATAAATTACATCAGGAAAAATACTATCATAACAAGAGCAAAATACATAGACATGTGAACCTTAAATTGAAATTCAGATTGGATGCGTTTGTCCCCTTTGCATAAATCATTAACTCATTATTTAAATTTGACATAAATAGTTATTACTATTGTTTTGGCTTTCATTAATACTGTTGTTTAAAATAATTCAAGAATAAACTATTTAAAATAGGTATATAAATAAATGTTTAGAGTTTACTGAGATTTTTCTCCTAACCTGCTCTTTTTTTTCCCTAGCGAGGAAGAGATTTCTGTGTACTAGAAATTTCAGTCCACAGAAAAATGCTGGCAGCAGCTTTGCTGGTAAGACTATCAACTTCTGTAATGTGCAATAGGACATGGTCAGCACACTGAAAACAGAGGTCGGGACCGGGGCGGAAAATGAGATAGCAAGTTGTTGGTCTGATATTGATGCAGTAAATGCGCTCAGGCAGAACACATTGTGGCAGCTCAGGAACAACAATTCTGTAAAACTGTGATACCATTGGACAAATCGACTGTCTCTGGTGATCAAAACCTAATAATGAACCTTTATAAACTCTAAAGTGCATATGAATAAGGGAAGCAAACCAGACTTAAATAAATAATAAATTAGTTTGCATATGTCCATAGAAATCAACACCCTCTCTGTAAAATGAAGGTCTTACAATTCACCTGCTGCTCTCTTACACAGCCGTCAAATTAGAATCCAACATGTCGCCTCTCATCACAACAAACTGTGACCTATAAAGCACCTGCAGTCCCCTTTAAACCCAGGATTAACCGGTCAGCAAACAAGATTTCTAATTTGGCTTCAAATGATAATTAAGAGTGAAGATGAGAGCAATAAGGCTCAACTAGTGCCTTATTAGTCCCACAAGGTTATTCAAGTCCACCTGTTTCTGTTTATAATAACCTCACAGTTCACTTATCAAGTAGAACGGAAGGAGGACCTGCAGTGATTTGGAATGAAAAGATTTGGAATGAAAAGAACAATAAGACAGAAAGAAATTATATCATTTGGAGATAAAAGCTCAAATTAGAAGCAGTGATAACAAATAGAGATGCTGTAGCATTCCCGAGAAAAAAAAAAATTTCACCCAGGGCTGAAATAAAAATCTGAAGCCAGCTTTCTCTACAACAGTTGAGACTTTTAATTTGTCATGATTCCCATTCACTATTTTTTAGGGAACTTCAACAAGGGAGAAAAAATATATTTCTAAAGTTAAATTTTAGCTGGTTGTATTTCAAAATTTTGAGTTAACATTTATCTAAGAGACACAGTTCTTGAAAAATAACGTTTGTGACAATTAATTTGGTTATAAATACAAATGTATTCATTATAAAGATCAAACAACTGAGTACAAGCCAGTTCTGTAGTTTAGATAAAATGGAAAGACAAAAAGTTTGATCAGAAATGTATAGTTCAACACAGCCAGCTGTAGTTTAATGCAAGCTTGGTGTAAAAAGTGTTAACCTTTTGTTGAATTTAATTGCTCTCAGGGGGCATTCAGACTTGAACTCCAGACCTCCTGATCTGCACTCAAGTGCTCTTTCACTGAGCTTTGCCCCCTAGCTCAAAGCTTACCTTTGACATAAAGTTAATGATAAACCAGAATGATTTGGATTTGTGTTGGTTTTCTAGAACTTACTAAAAGCTTAATCTCAAAAACCTGTAAATATTTTCTAAACTACATTTAGTAGATTCATCTTGCTGTCTTAAAGGTATAGTAGACAGTGTTGGGAAAGTTCTCTTTCTACGTGAACTAGTTCAAAGTTCAGTTAACACATTTTAAAATGAACTAGTTCAGTTCATAGTTCATAATTCAAAATTTTGAACTAAGTTCACAGTTCCAAAAAATGAACTAGTTCATAGTTCTTTTTTTTCATGTATTGCTCAATTACATCATAGCCTACTGTAGAACCACAGACAGCAATTATTTTATCAGTTGTAACACTGAAACTGTGCGTCAGATTTCATCTTCATATCCAGTTTTGAATTCTTATCCAACCAGGGTTTACATTAGCATTGAGGGGACAGCATTTCCCCATTGTTGCTTTAACGCTTTGTTGCTGTCCATTCACTTCACACTAGAAGCAGCTGCAGCTTTCACCCCTACAGTATATTCTCAAAAACATCAGGAAAAATGTGCTGCTTGAATGGTCTTTTTTAATGAGGAATTATTAAAAGAAAAACAGGAAAGTAGTCTTTAAGGTGCAAAAGTTTTTTTTTATTTCAATATTTTTTTCCATTTGAAATTCCATTTCAGTACATATGCCGTTTCAAATTTGCTTTGGATGTTACTGAAGTGCGGATTTTTTTACTGAAAGTCGGCGGGCAAAGTTTGCAGAGAAATGTAAGATTGTTGCCATCATCCTCACCGACCACCTGGTCATAAAACTGTTTTAAGTGATCATACTGCTGCTTTGTTGCCTCCACGGTCGTCTCTATGCTGCTGTGGCTTCCGCGCTGCATTTTGTTTTGATGACGCACGCGGCTGTAGGCTACTGGTAGCTGGTGTTGCCAGATTGGGTGTTTTTCCCGCTACATATTAAGGCCTGTTTACGGTTTGATTTAGCCGGGGTTTCGCCTGGAGGGCTTTATAGAAATCTGGCAACCTATTGAACGGAGTTGAACTGAGAGAGCGTGCCGTTCACAGACACCAGAATGAACGCGTTCACAATAACGTTCATCAGGCAGTAATACAGTACGTTCAGTTCACGTTCGCCCAAAATATGAACGAGTTCATGAACTTTCGTTCAATGAACGCGTTCAGGCACAACACTGATAGTAGAGTATGTACTTTTTCCGGGTGGATCATCAAAATAATGGGTCCCCCAATTGTCAATCATTCTGGTGATGTGTTTACATAAAGCAGTCCTACGTGCTCGTCCCCATTTTTACTTATCAGTGGTGAGTCTGACATTGTGGAAAATTTGCAAACATTTCTTTTGAAAAATGAGCTTGTATGAGCGATGCAAACAGAAACTTTTAAACAGAATGTGCACGAGGAGAAATGGGCTTGTGCACGTTCTCACACGTGTTTAATAGGTGTTCCCTCTCGGAAGCCGGTACAGGGTTGTGCATGTGCATTTCTTTTTTTTAAGTGGATAGGGTGGATCTTTTCATAAATTGGCGAAAAATGCCCCACTAGACATTTAATCAGTTTCTAAACTTTTTTCAATTTATGAGCAAGGACACAAATGTAACAAAAAACTGTATCTTATTCCACCAATCTACTACATAATGAAAGCGGAAATGCTAAACATAGGAAAATAATCTAGAACCGAACAAACACAAATTTTTTTTATTTCAAATACTCTCCAATTGAGCTATTTGTCTCACAATCATTACAAATTTTCAATTTCAAGTAAAATTTTCAATTGACAAGATCTATTTGGGCGATTTCAAGGTGATTCAATTTGCCCTCATTTGTTTTTCCATAAATAAAAAGTTATAGATGTTCAGATCTTTTTTTTTTCCAGTGTTATAGTTAGTTCATCCATTTACAGACAGCAATTTCCTGCTATGGTGTTCAACTGATGTATGAAGCAAACAGATCAGGATAGATTGTTTGTATTACTTATTTTCAGTTGCCTTGTACTGAATCTACTATAAGGGAAAAGGCAGTCAAACATTATAAAGCTTAATTAAAGTACAAGAGCATTATAAGTGAAACACATGTTTGTCACTGTTTTATAATCATGTTTTATTGTTTTATTGAATAGAATAAACAAAACGTTAATATACCGAAAGGCAATCTGTTATGTGAAGCTAGGTTGTAGAAAAAAGCTTTTTAACCAATAAACTTGTTAAGTATTAAGGAAAATTATAGACAAAAAGCATCTGAAATGTCATATTTATGCAAAGTTAGACGGGGCACATTCAGACCAAACCTGCGCCCTCTCCACCTGTAGTTAAATATGGTACTGCTGAACTATTTCCACATTTTATCCCAAAAATCTTTTCTTTCACCAAAAAACTGCTATTTCAGAGCCACCTTCTGTAGATTCAGCTTTGAACTCTTCTAGATCTTTCATTCATTTATTCCTTTTTTACTTTTTGGAGACAGACGACTGCATTGCAACATTTAAATCTAATTTAATTTTAATTTAAGTCATTTTATCTTAAAGTAATTGCATTTTTTTCTTGAATTGAGGAGGTAAGTAAGACAGTTTACCAGTGGAATAAAAAAAAAATACATTTAAAATAAGAAAATGTCTTTTTTCAAGTGCATATTATCTATCTATCTTATGCTAAGAGTAAAAATACTCATTCTATTGGCAAATCATCATATTTACCAGCTCAAATTAAAGGTAAATAAATTTAATTTATGAAATTTCTACTTATTTTTAGATCGTTTGTGCAGTGTGCAGAAAGACAGACATTAAACGACCTGATAATTGACACGTGGAAAGTGAAATACCTGGGCCTTGAAAGAAGGAACACCATACTTTGTGCTCCCAGTTTTTGTTGTCAAAATAATAAAGAACTGCAATAGGGCCTGAAATGACCACTTTTTTGTGAAGGTCGTGGAAAATGTAGCCAGGGAGATTTAAAAGTTGACATCTCAGAATGGCGCTGTGGCATGTGAGGTGGAACTGGTAGGGGGAGCGGGTGGAGGGACTGTGGTGCTGGGGGATGGGGGGTGAGTGGGGGGTCCCAGTACTCTAAGTGCCAATATACAACGGTGTGAACTTTGATTTTGGCCTGATGTGTTTGTGTAGGTATGTATTTGTACGTTTACATGTATGTATGTGTATATATACATCTACATACATACATACATGTATGTAGATGTATATATTTATATATGTGTGTGTGTATATATGTATATAATTGTGTATATATGCATATTTTTCTTTTTTTTCTTTTGGTGTGTGAATATTGGATAAAAAAAACATAGAAGTTTAACAGGAAGTTTCCTCTACTTTATGTTAATTTAGGTGCAATTAGAGGGATAGGCGGTATGAAAAATATGCTTTACTTCTAACCCCTTTTCAGGCAATTTACATTAATCGATGTCATTTCTCTGGCTGTATATACTGAGGGTTTTGTTTCTATGTATGTTCAGTTTAATTTAGGTGGTTTGGAAATTGCAGTTTTGTTTAGTTTGATGTTAACTGGTCTATTTTTGTGAGTATTTTGTTGATTTATTTATTGTTTTTTGTCCAAATTTTTGGAAATTGTCTGAAATAAATTCCTTTTCATTCATTCATTTTTCATTCATCTTTAAATCTGGGCAAATCGTACAAATGCAGATATAAGTTTTGCATTGTACATATTTTAAAGCTTTCCAACACTTAAAAAAAACAAGTAAACATAGTGATGTACAAGTTGGAGAACAGGATAAATAAGAATATTTGAATGAAAAATACCAAAATGAAATATTTTTCCTGTTATTTACAACATCTTGTAAAAATTCATGTATTCTTTCCTTCCTCCCAAACTACTCAGCTGAGGCTTGGTAAAGTTCACAAGTAAATGTGAAATCATTTATATGAAGCAGTTTAGCGGGAGGTATTCAGATTTTAGTCAGACCTCTTGATCTGCCGTCAAATACTCTAAACATTGAAATGTTTCACCTAGAGCAAGATCATTTGCCTCTTGCTGCTTTCCTGTCGATTTAATCAAATTCCTGTGGCTCTGTTTAATTTTTCATGGCCACAACATTTGCATTAATATTTATGACACTCATCTGTTAATGCATTTAGAAATTATATAGTTTGTGGATGACTTTATAAAATTAAAATGAGCTAAAAAATATTCTACATATTTTAATGAGACTGAGTAATAACCTTCAAATGGTGATACTGTAGATGCCATAAAAATGTACTGTGCAATTAAGAAAACATTTAATCATTTACCTCTTTGAAAGGCATCCAGTTATATGCTTTGTTTTCTTCTCGCTAGATAGAAAACAACTCATTAGATATTTAACAAACTAGCTTTTTCCAGACGGAGGTGGAAAAAGCTAGAGTTCGGTTGAGGTCATCTTTGCTATATTCCTAAAATAAATTCAGAATTGGTAACTTTTTAAAAATTAGATATGTTTGGCTGTATTGGAATAACAATGTTTTGTAAATAAAATGGAAAGTTTGTTACAAACAAAATGGATCTACCTGTTCATTGGATGAGCCTAACAATATAAAAACAACAGCAGAGGATATCTGTGTTTACAGGAGACATTTTCTTCTTTTACCACCTCCAACAAATAGTGAGTAACATATCCAGGTTCTGAGTGACAGAATATAAAAGGACTAGAATCTAAAATATTTTTCCCTTTGATCTAAGTTAAGTTATATGTATTTGTTGAACTCAGATATATTTCAGTCAGTCAGCTCTGCCTCCTGCTACTGAACCACAATGATTGATGATCTGAAAAAGCAAATTCAAGTTCAATCGCTTTTACAGCTTTTTTCAAAACCGTATTTATCCTAAACTCAGCAATGCCTGGGGCATTGCAGAAACACAAACCATACTTAATGAGTCATGCTTTAGGATCACATTGAATCTAATGTAGTTTCAACTAGTTATGTTAAACTTTTGAATTTCCAGTTTAACTACAGCAGTAAAATAAAAGTGTTATACACTTAAACGTTTTGTTAACACTCCAAGTAGCCCACACATGCAAAGAAAAAAAATATTAGGGCTGCAATTAACGATTATTTTGCAGATCTATTATTCTATTGATAATTTATTCCATTAATGGATTAATAATTGGGTAGCGACAGGTTCATTAGAGAAGACATTTTACCAAAATTAAACCAGGTGAAACAAAAAAATATCCACTTGAGGTGTTCTATACAGCATACTGACAGACAAAAACATTTTACATCCTAAATGCAAAATGTTTAAATATACAATATATACAATTTTGGTACAATTGCTGCTCAAGGTGGGTCGCTCTGTCAACTAAAGGCAAGTTTTAGACTTTCTATACTCCAGTTAACCATAAATGGATTACTAAATTAGTTGTCGATTATTTCAATAACCACAATTTATCTGACACATTTTTTCAGCTCTGAAAAATACATAAAAAAGATGATGTTTTATGCAATTTAAAAGGAAATAGAGGGAAAAGGAATTATACATAAAGAAAAGGGATGTGCTGAAGACCACAGGAATCCAGGAAAGCAACTCAAATTATTTAATATTTAGAAAGCACTGCTGGTGTTATATGAAAATGATTTATCCTGGGTTTATTTAAATTTGTGACCTATAGTGACCAAAGTATTGTAAATTGGTTCTGAAAGGCACATAGACCTTCTCAAAAAGTGTTATGGCCTGATCTTTAGAAAGTTTGCACATCTTGCAAACTTGTTTGTTCATGCCGACCAGAATATCCAAAGTCATGCATTTACATTTCAACACAGAGCTTACAAACATTGTATTGTGTGTGCCTTTATCAGTATGCAGATCAAGACCAAACCAAGCATTTTCATGGGTGGAGGCAGAGGTTCGCATTTTCTAGTTACATTTACACAGTTATTTGAGTAACTTTAAAATATATATATACTTTTAGGAATTTTTACAGCATTCTACTTTTTACTTTTACTTTAGTACAAATATTTTAAAGTATCATTACGTTTACTTATGTAAAATATCTGGCTCCATCCATTTTGATTAACTTCCCTTAGGAAAAACAAGCTTGTTTAAAACAAAAAGCACCATTGAGAGACACATTTTCATGGTTTTTGTAAGCTATTTTCCATCTGCTGAGTCTGCCGTGTCATTTGGGGGCTGAGTGGTTGCATCAGTATGCTGTAATTTAACCTATTCCTAAACTATGGATTTTGTACATTTTATAACTAAAAAAATATAAAATCAGTGGTTCTGATCATAGGTAGTAGATCGGTTACTCTGTACTTGAGTAGCCTTTTTACCAAATATTTGTTCTTCTCTTATTCTTTGAAAGGTTACTTTTTACTTTTACTTAAGTAAAATTGGATAAGATAATGCCGCTTTTTTTAAGAACAATTTTTGGGTACTCTACCAACCTCTGGTTGGAGGATATGCAAATATAAACATAACACCTGCAAAGAAATTTTCCAAATCAGAAACTCAACTGCAACCACATTTCTTGTGTCTTTTTAGCACTTCTGAAAGTAAAAGACAGACTTAGACAGATTTTATTTTGTCATTTTGTATACACAAGAGTAAACAAAAGGACATTTCATTAAGAACAACTCTCTAGACTATTTCATTTTTTAAAGTGCAGCCTTGATAAGGTAAGCATCAGTGATAAAAACATTGTGATGAAAAACAGTAATGTAAACATATGACTGTATAGTTACAGTTCTAACATTCAGTTGGTTTTTTTGTTTGTTTTTTTTATAACCCATTTTACATAACATTCAGCAGTCTAATGGCAGTGGGGAAGAAACTGTTATGGAATCAGCTGGACCTGCATCCAATGCTTCGAAGTCTCTTCCCCAAGGGCAGCAGGGAGAACAGTCCATGGTGGGGGTGTGAAGGGTCATTGATTATGTTACGGGCTCAGGACACGAAGCGCTGGGATGAAATTTTTTTATGGAGGGAAGAGGAGCCCCCATGATCTTCTCTACTGTTCTCACCATTCTCCTCACTTTCTTCCAGTCTGAGACGCTGCAGCCTCCACACCACACAGTGAGACAGCTGGTCAGAACGCTCTCTATGGTGCTTCTGTAGAAGGTCGTGAGGATGGGTGGGGGCAGGTGGGCTCTCCTCATCCTCCGCAAGAAGTACATGTACAAACCAACACACCGATATTCCTGCAGTCATTTTAGTCACAAAGGAGACTGGTACAATGCCCGGTTATGTGTAGATATAAACATATTTTGACCACCAGAAATAATAACAACAGAATGATACTATTAAAGAAAAACATCTGTGTAGGCCAACACATATGGCCATGTTTAAAAACAAAACCCAAAAAATAGAATATTAAAAGCCACTGTAGAGCATCCATGACATGTACAAATCCTGAAAAAGAACTTTTTTTAGTAAGGGCCGTTGGTACCTTTTCTCCAAGCCTACCTTGTTTTTCAGTATATGGGGTCTAGCTATTGTTCAGAGAGGCTGGTGGGGATAAATACAGCGATTTAGTGCATAATCTGCTGTAAATATGGCTGCGGCTCTGTCTAAACCGGGGAGGGGTTGGGATGAGGGGTGTCAATAAACAGACAGCGATAATTCAACCATGTCTTATTTACCTTTCATACCTTTACCTTTAATTTTTTTTAATCGTTTTATTTTTTACTTTTGTTTATAGCAATTTTATATAGGGCACATATGTGAAGTGTACTATAAATAATATTTTGCATAAATATTGTAATTATTACCTCCAAGTGCATGACTTAAAACCTCATATTTCTTTTATGAAATACCAACTTCCTGTGGCACAGGCAATATGCAGCTTTTAATGGGGAAGAGCTACTGGTACTGTAACCCAAAATGGAAAGGACATCATTTGACCATAAACCAGAATTCGCCTGTGATTATAATGAGTAAAACACTCAACCGCAACACATTGCGCAAAATGTGCCACTTTTGTAAAAAAAAAAAAAAAAAAATTATTTTAAAGTTCTCTGCAGATGACTTGTGCCAGATGACGCCTAGAAAAGACTTTTGATGCAATCTGCGCCGTGGGCAGCAGCTTTTGTTTAAATCCTTGCTTGTCATGATGACAAGTCCCATACCTGATGGTGGAATCAGACAGTAAGGGATACCATCAAGCTAAAGAAGCAGTTCTATCAAGCATGGCTTGATAGAGTTGATAGAGTTGGCTTATGGTGCTCCTGAGGTTCTGTGAGGCCAAGCCTGATGCTGCCTGGACTATTGAAGGTGCCTAACCTCTGTCTGGGAGGAGCTCAGTGGGGCCATGGAGAAAGACTATCAGTCGGCCTCCAGAGGGGGAAGCATGCTTTGCTTACAACATTGGGGTTGTGGTGATGGTGGGTTGGGTGCTGCTGACCATGACTGCAGATATTTTGGGATTATGAAAGGAATACTCTGAGGATCTCCTCAATCCAGCTGTCATGGCTCCCCTGGTGAAAGCAGAGACTGAGTGCAAGGAGTCGGACTTGTTCATCACCGAGGCTCAAGTCACTAAGGTGGTCAAAAAATGATGCAGGCATGGCAAGACTTCGGGGATGGCTCTGCTGATCAGAGTCAAACTACAGTCCTCTGTAATCCTCTATTACCTTTCATCTAACAATGAGAACACATTGATGCTATAGTACCGTCTTATTAACTAGGCGTAAGCCAGGTTGATATGCATAGATCAATTTGAATTCTTCACAGAATCAGAATCTGGAAAGGCTTCTGTGAAAAGTGACGATAAAGGGAGGGACATTCAGTACACTTCTTCAAGCTGATTACCACTTAGCACCTGCCTCTAATATAAATCTTTTGGCCAATTGCAGCAGCAGTAGCATCAGCTGCGACTTTCATCCTTTATTTGTTTCACAACTAGCAGAGTGAACTGATAAATGAAAACTGGTCATGTGGATCATGCAAACATCTTTCCTATCCACAAAGACACAAATTGCATCCTTTTGTTCAGTTTGTAGAGGGTACACCATTGTAGTTAAGTTTACAAACAGTAAATACAAAATGGATAGGATGAGATGAGGAAAAAAAAACATAAAGGGAATGGTGTATATGTCAATGTGCAAATAGATAATACATTTGTGATAAAGTTACTAAAAGAGTTGGAGAGTTATACCTGATGAAGACATTCAAGGTTTTTTTTAGTTAATTTGAATTTATTTTATGATGAATGGAAATTGAACAGTCTTACTCTCCTAGTGGATAAAATGAGGGTAGTGATCCTTTTTAAAATAAAAATAAAAAAATGAAAAATATAACTGCAGTTAGATTCTTTTTCCAAATAATATGAAGATGGCAAGGTAAAACCAAAATTCTAACATGGAGATAAACATTGATTGAGAATCACTGAGACCAGTTTCCCTTCAAAAATATCAGAGAATTTATTTCAGAAACAATTGGACTCATTTACATGTAAATACAAAATATTAGGTGAACATTGGCATAGTTTGAGGGAGAATAGAACTACTACCTGTGCATTAATGGAGATGGTAGAGGAAACATTGAAGCAAAGAAAGAGGAAATCTCTGTTGGAATCTATATTGATTTTCAAAGTAATTTGATACTTTGATTATAGTTTATTACTGAAGTGTTGGGATCTGGAGGTCTGTCGACTTTCTCCACCAGAGGGCGTACGAGATCTCCTGGAGCCAGAGCTGATTGCACCACCTGTCGCTCATCTGCTCATCAGGAGATCCGTATTTAAGGAGGCAGAGGACTTCTCTCCAGTGCCAGAGTGTTTGCCAGTAACGGTTAGCAAGCCTGAGCCAACCAGCCTGTCTGAACCTCTGACTCCCTGAGAACCTGAACCTGATCCGTTTTCTCCTCTCTGCTTCCTAGATCGAACCTGCCTGAAACCCTGAAGAGTTTCTCTGCCGGTGATCTGCCTGTCCGTTCTCAGAAGAACTCTGGAGAACAATTCCTGTCTAAGATCTGCCTGCCCGCTCTCAGAAGTTACTGGAAGGAAACTCAAATCTGTGATCTGCCTGCACTCAAATTAAGCTCTGCCTCTGCCTAGCCCTCAGCCTGCCGACAGCCTCTGGACCCTCAAGGTTCCCCCCCTCAGCTGCTCAGTTCAACTCCAGAACAGGTACTGCCCAGCTCACTCTCATCCTGCTAAACACCTGGACCTCCACTAACTCCTCTGTCCCCCTCTGCAGTGAACCCACTCGTGACCAGTCCGTTCTCTTCCTGGATCTGATTAATCTGTGTGCCTTTCAGAACCCACTCGTGACCAGACGAGTTCCCCACTGGATCTGTTCATTTATTGTGTACAATCTTCTAAATAAACCTTTGAACTTTTCTCCTGCCTCTGAGTGTTCTGCATATGGGTTAGACACGTTAAACCAAACATGACATGAAGAAAAATTAAAGATTTTGGATGAGAGGGTGGCTAATTATTGGATAAAATGTTATTTGGAAAAGAGACTGCAATGTTTGGACGTTAACAAGACAGCCTCGTTATTTAGAAGAGTCACGTGTTCGTTGGGAAACTGTGATTGGTGCGAAACTCTTTTCATTTATGTTAATTATATTTGTATTGCTACAAACTCAGAATGTCATTCTGAAAAAGTTTAAAAACAATCCACTGGACTTTGTTTCCAAGGTTTGAAGATGTTTTGCTTCCCCTCCAGGAAGATTTCTCGATTCAAAATGTCTGGATCCGCATTAAGTTTGAGGCTTTATATAGACAAGGCCTTGTATTGCTTGGAAACAAGCAAATTGAAACTGGCTAACGGGTCGTTTGGTTTCATTGTTAGCCTGTAATATCTGAAACCTGTCTATGATTCTGAATTGAATCATAGATTCAATTCAGAATGGGATTGGTATTGTTGTTAAAGGGGTGATTGTCACCTGTAATACCTGAAACCTGTCTATGATTGTGAAAGGTCATCGTTAAAGGGGGGATTGTTCACCTGGCTGAAGAGAGGAGGTACTCTGTTCGCCTGTGATGGGTTGGGGGTTGAGATGATACCTGGAAGGAATCAACTCAATAACTGAATTGTAAGTTTTTGGAAGCTGGAATCTGAGTCCACCACCTCTGTTTAAAGTTGTTTTTTCTCTCTTAACAAAGATGGCTTCCTTCACACCCCTCTCAAACCACCTATTTTTTTTAAATCCAAAATGTGAACATTCTGGTCCTCAAAATAATGTCCTTTGTCCACTAGAATGTATATTTTTCACAGATGATGTTGATATGTACAGTTTAAGAAAACCATACAGGTAATATATTGGTTAAAAAGAAACCCAAAACAAAGCTAAAGGGACCTTTTAAAAGGTGTCATCCTATTTTCATACAAGCAGACCCTAATATTAGCTACCTATTAAGTACGGAAAATATATTACACAGTTTTCCTATCTGTGGTGCAACCTTATAAAATATAGAGGCTAATGTTTTTCCCCAAGCAGTTTATTTAGGTAAGATAGTTCTTTTGTCAGTATAATAAATAATCATCTTCCATGTGTAAGCAACAGGGAAAGTAGATTGGTGCATAAAGACACAGATAATGATTCTTAACGGAGAATACTCTGGCAGTGCACCTCAGATTGTCCTTGATCTTAGAACACTGTGTATTATCTCGATTAGGCTGGAGCCAGTGATTTCTCATTACCTACAAACAGCATGTGCATAATTTCCTTTTGTGTGATGTGATAATATAGCAGGTTGTGATTGTGCAGATCCTTTAAAAGTTTCTTTTAACTGTTATTCTCTGCCCTTCCTGATGATGTGAGTGCAGTAGGCCTACCGTTTTTAACCCGAGCCGTGTCTCAGGTCTAAGTAAGGTTTAATTCTGTTTAACCTGCCATCATTTCTTATAGTTATTTAATTGAAATACATTGTAATGTTTTTATATAAAATGTGTTTAAATACGCTGTCACTCACTTTACAGGAAAGTAATATGGAAAACTCAAACGTCTAATCACAATAGCTTTCCTTACTGTGCGAAGCAGCGGGGATGGAGATCAAAGTCTGAGTCCATGGTTGACACTGGGAAAGCTTGGTTTGTCCTCTTCAGGTTGGTGAAGAGTTCCTGTCTCAATTAGAGGGGTTCAAGTGTGTAGGCTTCCTCTTCACGTAGAGACAGATGGATCAGTAACGTTGCCCCCGTAATGAAGATGCTGCTCGATTTACCATCCATCCATCCATCCATCCATCCATCCATCCATCCATCCATCCATCCATCCATCCATCCATCCATCCATCCATCCATCCATCCATCCATCCATCCATCCATCATCCCAGCTGGGATCGCGAGGGGTGCAGGCCATTGTGGGGTGACACAGAGACAGCTCGATTTGCCAGTCATTCTACACTCCAACCATACATTATGTTCATGAAATCCACATCATGACTAAAAGGAGCTTGAATTAGTCTTCAATGCAGGGTTGCCATGCTCTCCCTTAGAGATTTAGTGAAGAGCTTGGGTATCTTGGAGAGGTTCTGACTAGAGCTGCTTCTCATCCACATCCAAACAAAGTCATCTGAGGTGGGTTTAAAATGTCTGGGAAATGCTGAGGAGAATATGTCTCTTGTTTAGCCTTGGTATACATTAAGCTTTACTTATAAAGCTGGAGGAGGTGTCTGTAGAGAGAGGGTTTTGGGAAACTACAATGGCTGCTGCCTCCTCTACTCAGTCCTAGATGAGAGGAAAATCATGTACTCCATTATTAAACCAGGTGGACTGTTTTATAATTATTCTTTGAAATAGTTTTTACCATTCTGAAATATGTAAATATTTAGTTCAGGTTACAATGCAGATGTCAACATGAAATGATTATGCAACAACAGGAGCAGACAGCAGTCAGTCATTGACAAAGCTAAGAAATAGGTTCTTATCTACGTTACATTTCTGTTCATACCTTTAGGATGAGTTTTTAGGGAACAGCCAAGGGCTAAAGGCGTCTGGCTTGGGGACCAGCGAATTTCGTTCCTGTTTTTTGCAGATGAAGTGGTTTTGCTAGGTCCTACCTTCAAAGACCCACAATATGCACTGGGGAAGTTAGCAAGCCGAGATGGGAATCAGCTCCACCAAGTCCGCGGCCATGGTTCTTGAAAAGAAAAAGGTGGCCTGTCACCATGAGGTTGGGGGAGAGCTTCTGTCTCTAAGGAAGGAGTTGAAGTATCTTGGAGCCCTGTTCGTGAGTAAGGGGAGAAGAGAATGAAAGATGGATAGATGGATTGGAACAGCTGCTGTTATAATGTATAGACCGGTGATGCCTCACCGGTCTGTTCTGGTCCAGAGAGAGCTAAATAAAAAGGCAAAGTACTAAAATTACTGGTTGGTCTATGTTTCCACCCTGACCTATGGTCGTGAAATCTGAATCATGACCAAAAGAACGACATCTCAGATACAAGCAGCTGAAATTAGCTTTCTGAACAGGCTCTGATCTTAAATATAGGGTGAGGAGCTTGCTCATGTTGGAGAGGCATGGGGTAGAGAAGCTTCTCCTACACATCAAGAAGAGCCATCTGAGGAGGCTTGACACATCTTTGTTGAATGTCCCCTGGACACCTCCCTCAGGAGGTGTTTGTAGTGAGACAGAATGTATGATGCGCGCATGCCCAGGGGCGGGGCTAGTACGAGTAAACGGCTGTTAACGCATGTCCTGGCTCCGGTCTCTTGCTTATCTAGAGTATTAAGTACATGGTACAATACATGGTGTCAGAATTTGACGACCCGTTTCCTATATGAAGCGAGAAGAAAAAAAAAAAAAACAAGTGAGAGAAGTTTCCTTCCTGTTGGGCTTTACGCGAGAAAAATAAGTCTTGGGGTTCTCACGAGCTGAACCAGCCAACGTTCCGAGGTAGCCACAAACGGACGAAGACGTTGGAAGGTAAAACAAAATGGATACTTTGTTTTCGATAAGCCCGCCAGAGGCATTTGATTTCAGTAATTTCGCCGGATGGCCAAATTGGATAAGACGTTTTGAAAGATTCCGCATTGCTGCCGGTCTCAATGAGAAGGATCAAGAGTACCAAGTGAATTCGCTAATATACTCTATGGGAGACTCGGCAGATGACATGCTTAACACATTAGCATTGGCAGAAGCGGACAAGAAACAATACGAGAAAGTAAGAGACGCTTTTGTCTGTAAACATAACGTCATATACGAGCGGGCTAAGTTTAACAAACGCTGCCAGGAGCCTGGTGAATCAGGCGAAGCGTTTATCACAGCCGTCCACAAGCTAGCTGAGCATTGTCAGTATGGAGTCCTCAAAGAGGAGATGATCAGAGACCGCCTTGTCGTGGGTATCAGAGACCATGGGCTCTCAGAGAAGCTACAGCTTGACCCAGAGTTAACGCTAATGAAAGCAATGACTAAAATTTGCCAAAATGAGGAAATAAGAAAGCAACAATCCATACTGAGACAAGCTAGCACGGAGGGTGCAGAAGGAGCAAATATGGATGCAGTTAGATTCAAACACAAACAAAAATATTGTCAAAAATGGAACAAAACAAACCATAGACCAGAGCAGACAGATGCAAAAGACAGATGTGGCAGGTGTGGCAAATGTCATGGAAATTCATTTAAAGATTGCCCTGCTCGAAATGCAGACTGTAAGAAATGTCAGAAAAAGGGACATTTTGCGGCTGTGTGTAAAACCAAAATGAGAGTGGAGGAACTTCAGCAGAGTGACATGAGTGAAAGAGTGGAAACTTTGTTTTTGGGCACAATGACAACTGCACCTAGCACAGTGTGGAAGAAGTCAATTGGAGTAAATGGCCAGCAACTGGTGTTCAAGCTCAACACCGGCGCTGCAGTGACAGCCATCCCAAAACACATGTACTCTGAAAAGCTGCATGGGAAACTGTCACCTCCAAACAAAAGACTGTGTGGACCAAGCAATGTTCCCATCACTGTAGTGGGGCACTTCACCGCCGCCATGAGCTACAAGGGCACTGTTGCAAAACAGCAGGTGTATGTTGTTCCAGGTTTAGCTACCCCACTCCTTGGCTTGCCAGCCATACAAGACCTCAGCTTGCTAACTCAAGTGGATGCCATTGCCACAGAGAATACTTATGTGAAGCACTGGTTCACTGGTTTAGGGAAGCTAGAGGGAGAATACAAGATTAAATTGAAAGAAAATGCCACACCATTTGCCCTCGCAGTGCCACGCTGCTTGCCTCTGCCATTAAGAGGAAAGGTTCAAGAGGAGCTAAATAGAATGGAGGCAATGGGAGTTATTTTACCCATAGAAGAAGCAACAGAGTGGTGCTCAGGAATGGTTGTAGTACCAAAGCCAAATGGAAAGATCCGTATTTGTGTGGACCTCACCTGCCTAAATGAGAATGTATGCAGGGAAAGACACATCCTCCCAGCAGTTGATCAGGGACTTCCTGAAAGCGGATAACATGTGGACATGGGGGCCAGCGCAACAGTCAGCTTTTGCAAAGGTGAAAGAAGAGCTCAGCTCATCAGCTGTACTTGCCCCACACTGCACTGACAGGCCAACTAGAGTGTCAGCAGATGCATCCTCCTATGGACTGGGGGGTGTTTTGTCACAACTCCAAGCATCAGGAGAGTGGAGGCCAGTGGCCTTTATTTCCAGAAGTATGACTGAAACTGAGCGTAGATATGCCGAAATTGAAAAAGAGGCCCTGGCCATCACATGGGCATGTGAAAGGTTTCAAACTTACCTCCTGGGCCTGCACTTTGAGATCCGGACAGACCACAAACCCTTGTTAAGTCTCCTCAGCACAAGAGCACTTGATGACATTCCCCCTCGTGTGCTGCGTTTCAGATTGAGACTGCTGTGGTTCACATACACTATTGTGCACATTTCAGGCAAAAATCTCATCGCAGCAGTGCTTCAGAGTGACGTGAGAGCTCACATCGACGAAGTCATTCAGCAACTGCCTGCATCGCCAGAGAAACTGATACAGATTAGGCGAGCACAAGAACAGGATCCAGGGTGTGCACAGCTGTCTTCTCTCATCCTTACAGGTTGGGACAGACTGAGCTCAGCCCCGCAGCTGAAGTCCTATTGGCAGCACAGAAATGACCTGTTGATAGCTGATGGTCTCCTGATGAAGGGAAGAAGAATTGTGATTCCAGCAAGCATGCAACAGAGCATTTTGGAAACACTTCATCAGGGCCACCAGGGAATGGTTAAGTGTATGGCGAGAGCTCATGAAGCAGTATGGTGGCCAGGTCTGACACGTCAGATAAAAGAAAAGGTACGCCAGTGTGAAGTTTGTGCCAAGGAAAGTCACAATGTATACCAAGGCACAATACACCGGAACCTCTCCTGACCACACCCTTACCATCACGCCCGTGGCAAAAGTTAGCTGCAGACCTGTTTGAATGGAAAAAAGGTCACTACTTAGTGGTCATAGACTACTACTCCCGATTCATTGAGGTTGCTAACCTCACAAGCACTCTAGCATCAGCAGTGATTCTGAAAATGAAAGCCATATTCAGCCGTCATGGAGTGCCCGACACAGTTGTCACCGACAACGGCCCACAGTTTGCAGCAACGGAGTTTGCAGAGTTCGCTACAGATTACAACTTCCAGCATCTGACAAGTAGCCCCCGTTACCCCCAAAGCAACGGGGAAGCAGAATGTGCTGTTAGAACTGTGAATGCCCTGTTGCAAAAGAATGAGGACCTTCACAAAGCACTACTGGCATACAGAGCGACCCCTCTCGCTCATGGGGCATCTCCTGCGCAGCTCCTAATGGGGTGCAACATTCAGACACCTCTCCCAGTGTGTCCAAGCTCCCTCAAACCAGCTTGGCCAGACTTGAGAGCTTTTGAGGTCAAAGACAAGGAACTTAAAAGAAAACAGGCGGAGGGATACAACACCCAACACAGACCAAAGAGGAGAAGACACCACTCCAGCCAGGCCAGAGAGTCTGGATAAAGAACGAAACACGCACTGGAGTAGTTTCCGGATCAGCAGGGACACCAAGGTCATACAACGTGGACACTTCAAATGGCAGTCTCAGAAGAAACCGCTCTCATTTGAGAGTGGTGCCTTCACCATCGACCACTCCAGATCCGGGAATATGCACCAGAGTGGCAGGGGCGCCACCAGGGGGTCGCCAGGGCATGGCGACCCCCTGGTGGACATCGCCAGGGGTGGCCACGGCCACCCCTGGCGATGTCCTGGCCACCCCACTGGCCACCCCACTCGCCAGTGTAAATGGTAGTAGCGTCAGTTTAGCGGTTAATCCCATTATGCAGAGCCAGCAACACTGCCGCTCTTCTAGACCTTCTCGCGCACCGTAGCTCACCAGCCGCTCCCCTCCCCCTCCCCCTCCCATCGAGCAGCAGTTGCGTTCTCCAACAGCTACAGTTTAGCGCGTGCCCGCCTTCAACAGTGATTAAAAGAACTCATAGAGAAAGCGAACAAGACTAACGGTAAGTAAATAAGTCAAATCGTTCGTTTGTAAAAGAAGAGGGGCATAAATGAACTGTATCAGCTCCTGTTACAGCGACTTTGAGTGTCTTTTTGACAGAGTTACGTAGCTAACGTTGTTAGATTGTGCTTATGTATGGTTTGTCTATTTCCAGACAATGAAGAGAAAGTCCCGAGATATATCTTCTTATTTTAAGAAGAAAATAACAGTGGAAAGAGATAAAGAGATGACAGGGGATCAACAGAGAGCGAGTGAGAAGGAGGAGAAAGAGAAGGTGGATGGAGGGAAGCAACAGATAGAGCAGCATGACGAGGAAACAGTCAGAGATAGTAGACAGTGATGAGGAAAAGCATCAGGCAGCAGAGCAGGAACAGTCAGGACCACTGATCAGTGAAACATGGCAGGATTCAGCAAAAGCAGGTGTTCCTGGACCAACAGGTGAAGTTATGACCATGTGGCCATAAAAATGAAATAAATGAAATTAGTGAATTGTCTAGAAAATAATATCCTCGAAAGAAATGTATGTTTTGTTTGTGTTTCCATTAAATCACAAATCAATAAGGACTCACTTAAAGTTTTTTTTTTATTAATTTTGATTAATAAAAAAAAAAAAATGTTGATGGGTTAGTTTTCATTTTTCTGAATCAAAATGCCTGTAGGCCATTAATACAGCTATAATTATTCATTACGGTGGAGATTCTGGTATTATTAACATTTATTATTAGTGTCATCATTTTGATTTCAGAATAACGGACTTTTGCTCCTGTTTCATTGCAGATATCTCCCAGTCAAGAGCAGAACAGCCCAAGGAGCCACAACTAAACATCTTCCCTAGAACCTGTCATGGGGACAGGAAAAGATGTTTTTCTAAAGAGTGGTACAGCAGATATAAATGGCTCGAATATTCTCAGAGTACAGACTCTGTATATTTATATAATACAGGACTGTCTCAGAAAATTAGAATATTGTGATAAAGTTCTTTATTTTCTGTAATGCAATTAAAAATCATGAAATGTCATACATTCTGGATTCATTACAAATCAACTGAAATATCGCAAGCCTTTTATTGTTTTAATATAGCTGATTATGGCGTACAGCTGAAGAAAACCCAAATATCCTATCTCAAAATATTAGAATATTTCCTCAGACCAAGTAAAAAAAGAAAATTATAACAGCAAAACAAAATCAAACATTTGAAAATGTCCATTAATGCACGCAGTACTTGGTTGGGAATCCTTTTGCACAGATCACTGCATCGATGCGGCGTGGCATGGAGGCAATCAGCCTGTGGCATTGCTGAGGTGTTATGGATGCCCAGGATGCTTCAATAGCTGCCTTTAGCTCATTTGCATTGTTGGGTCTGGTGTCTGTCAGCTTCTTCTTCACAATACCCCACAAATTCTCTATGGGGTTCAGGTCAGTGGAATTGGCAGGCCAATCAAGGGCAGGAATGCCATGGTCAGTACACCAGTTACTGGTGGTTTTGGCACTGTGGGCAGGTGCCAGATCATGCTGGAAAATGAAATCATCATCTCCATAGAGCTTTTCAGCAGATGGAAGCATGTAGTGCTCTAAAATCTCTTGGTACACAGCTTCATTTACTCTGGACTTGATGAAACACAGTGGACCAACACCAGCAGCTGACATGGCTCCCCAGACCATCGCTGACTGTGGGAACTTCACACTGGATTTCAAGCAAATTGGATTTTGCGCCTCTCCAGCCTTTCTCCAGACTCTGGCGCCTTGACTACCAAATGACATACAGAACTTGCTTTCGTCTGAAAAGAGGACTTTGGACCACTCTGCAAGTGGCTTGACCATGGGAATACGGCTATTGTAGCCCATTTCCCGGACACGTCTGTGAACAGTGGCTTTTGATACCTGGACACCAGCTTCAGTCCACTGTCTTTGAAGCTCCCCCAAATTCTGGAAGCGGCTCTTCTTCACAATGCTGTTAAGGCTGCGGTCACCTCTCTTAGTTGTGTAGTGTTTCCTGCCACATTTCCCCCTTCCAACACACTTTTTGTGAATGTGCTTTGAAACTGCACTCTGTGAACAGCCTGATCTTTGAGAAATTTCTTTTTGTGTCTTACCCTCCTGATGGAGGGTGTCAATGATGGTCTTCTGGACAGCAGTCAGATCAGCAGTCTTCCCCATACTTGTGATTTAGTTTACTGAACCAAGCTGAGTGTTTTTCAAGGCTCAGGAAACCCTTACAGGTGTTTCGAGTTAATTAGTCGATTCAAGTGATTAGTTGAATAGCCTACTAGTATACTTTTTCACGATATTCTAATATTTTGAGATAGGATATTTGGGTTTTCTTCAGCTTAACACCATAATCAGCTATATTAAAACAATAAAAGGCTTGCGATATTTCAGTTGATTTGTAATCAATCCAGATTGTATGACATTTCATGATGTTTGATTGCATTACAGAAAATAAAGAACTTTATCACAATATTCTAATTTTCTGAGACAGTCCTGTATATATAATATATATTTTTATATATTAAGAATAAGTTAACATATAAGTGTTTCTTGTAATCTTTTTTTTGTATCCTTGTAATCATTATATGACCGTTGTTCCCTGTTGGGAAATTCCTGTTACATAAATAAAGATATAATTTCTTATTTTTATCTGCCAGTATCTGCTTTTCCCAGTATAATTTAATTTTCAATAAATGAATAAAATTACACTTTATTCCTAATGTGATTAGATAATACAAAGCAATTATTGTTCAACTCAAAATGTTAACTGTACTGTTATTGGTCTATATCAGGGGCCGCAACCTTTACAGTCTAAAGAGCCATTTTGCCTTCAGTCCACTTGAATTAAACTTGTTCAGAGCCCCAAATGTTGCCTGGCCTTTTGAAAAAGGACAAGTTATATTTTAGATAAAGATCTGCTGCAGGAAATATGTTGTCATTGTTAAAGAAACGCCCTTTTATGTCTATTTTGAGGTTTAAAAAAAGATGATGGATGGGATGCTGACATTTGTGGATAACGAATTAAAATAAATCATAGTTTCCAACATAATGGAAAAATATGGATTTAAAATTATTACTGGCACTTTCAACATCATTCTGTTGTGAAAATTAATAGCAATTATTCCAAGAAAAAAACTGCTAAAACCTGTATTTATTATCATTATTACATTTAATTACCACAATAAAAATATAATGTGTAGCCAAAGTTATTAAGAGCCATTGTGGAAGGTCCAAAGAGCCACTTGCCACAGGTTGCAGACCCCTGGTCTATATCTATGCACATTAGATCATTAGTAACATTAAAAATCACACAATAACCCAAAATATATCAATAAGTGTTTATTTAAGTCTTAAAATCCTGAAAATATGGCCATTAGCTTCAGTGTGCCACCCCAAGAATTTAGGTGGTCCCATCTGGCCACCCCTATGAAAAATTTCTGGAGGCGCCACTGCAGAGTGGGCAGAGCAGTCAAGCTCATCAAAAGACTGAACTTGTAGAATAGTGTTGTGTGTATACACGGAGCAGAATAAACCTCCATACCACAACAGAGAGGACCAGGTAGTCCACCCTGCCTCTCAGTTGGGTTCTTATGCGTTCTATGTTGGAATGTTGCAGTATTGTTCTCGAAGAAAAAAAAAAAAAAGAGACAGTAATGTGATATGTGACGTGATGCAAAATGTGTACAGTTTATTTTGAAGTTATGTTTGATCTTAAGTTAATGTAACAATAGTACCCCCTACCTGAGTTAAGTGAGATCAGCGGTAAGTAAAATAATAGTATCAGGTTGAAAAGATATAAGTTTTGATTTTGTAAATAACTTTGAAACATTGGTTTAAAAGGGGGAGATGTAGTGAGACAGAATGTATGATGCGTGCATGCGCAGGGGTGGGGCTACTACGAGTAAACGGCTGTTAACGCATGTCTTGGCTCTGGTCTCTTGCTTATCTAGGGTATTAAGTACACGGTACAATCCAGTGTTCAAGGCACATCCCTCCATGAGGAGGCCCAGGGGATAAACCAGGACAAGCGTGAGGAGAGACTTGTCTCTCAGCTGGCTTGGGAGTGCCTCAGGCTTCCAACAGCAGAGATTAAAAGAGGTGTCTGAGAAGAAGAATCTCTAAGAGTTTTGAATGAGACTGATGGACCAGCAACCCAGTCTTGAATACCATGGAACACGAGTAATAGTATAAGTTTTTACTTAGGTTTGCTGATCATGCAAAATTTCTCTTCACTATGTTGCATTTTGTATGTCTGCTTCTGTCTCCTTGAACCCCAGTCAGCCTCAGCAGATGGCTGCTTCCACTGAGCCTGGTTCTGCTGGAGGTTTCTTCCTGTTAAATGAGAGTTTTTCCTCTCCACTGTCACTACAAGCATGTTTAGTTTGAGGGATTGCCTTTGAGCTAATGTGTTGATGCAATCAACTGGTTTTCCTTAGATTGAAAACTTTGAATCAGTTTAACTGTAAGATCTGGTGAACTGTAAAGTGCCTTGAGATGACGTGCTGTGAATTGGCACAATATGAATAAACTGAATTGAATTGAACTGTCACCTTTAACAATACCCGGACTTTGTAAAAGCATTGCTAACAATTGCTTGCATTTCTTCAAGGCGAAGCAATCTTTCAGTTGAAAATATTTAGCTCAAATTCCTTCCTTCTCCGTCGGTAGCATCCATTATGTATTTAATAATTGCACTATTAGAAAAAACAAAACGAGGTAATATAAATAAAATCTTGAATTTTGTCATTTGTTAAAATACAAATACCAACAGACTCTTTTTTTCTGATCTTTTTCTATATTTCTCCAACCTTGACTGTTTGCCTGTCTGTTTTTTTTAACATTATTGCCATGGTCTTTTGCCTGGGGCTGTCAGTTTAGAAACTGCAGATAATCTCTGGGGCTAGATATGTTTTCCATTCTTCCTTTCTTTTTCATTGCCCCCTGTTGTCATATAGACCAAAGCGTGTCTTTGCTCTCTTATCTCAAGTGAAGTGTCTGCCGCACCACTGTAAACTAGAATATGGAAGCTCAAATTAGCCCCCAAGGTTATAGTGTAAAGTGCATGCTTTATGCTATGAGTGAAGGCATTGACTGTCTTTAACCAGTGTGGAACCATAGTATGTATTAAGTTATAATGTAATTATTCAGGAGGCAAATTAATAAAATAGAAATTCAGAGACACACACTCCTACTCACTAGATTTAGTGATCAGACTTAGTTATCCATGACAGAAACAGAAAATCCCTCTGCAATGCATGAGTGGACAAAATTAATAGGGAACTTTTATGTGGCACTCCATAAACTTGGTTTATTGCCACAACTCATCCAGCCAGCCAGATAGACTGACCCTAGAAGGCATCTTTGACATCTGATATTTTTTAGATGGAAAAAAGACAAATTATTTTGACCGCAAGCCAAAAGAGAAAGTGAAAAGCATAACTTATAGGAGTTGTCTTTAGAGCTTGAAAGAGATAACATACTCTACTTGGCAGTTAACAAACTATGATTTGAGATTCCAGAAAAGAAACATTCTCAGTATGGAGTTAAGGAAGTCATGCAGTTTAATGGTCCAATTATATAATCCTTTCTTTCTCCTTGTGTAATTTTAAAAAATCTAGAGAAAGTAAAGTGAGTATTTGAGCACGTTGCCATTTTTAAGTGAATGGAAGCTTATTTGTATAGCCAAATAATATAGAGCAACAACAACTGGCTAAAAAAAAAAAAACAGCTAGAGATTGTGGTTGTTGAAACTCCAAAGCAGCAGGGAGGCCAGTGCTTAAGCCAGTCAGTAATATATGGTGGCAGTATGAAACCAAGAGCTTCTAACTACTGATAGACATATTCACTGGCCGGATAATATTTTTGGCCAATAGTGTTTTTTTCCTGGTCTCCGTATCTATTCATAAGTGCATGCTTTGCCAATTCCTTCCTGCATTTGGTAGCCATGCCTTGATATCATGTAAAGCGCATGCATTAGTGCTCTCTTAATTTGCTGTCTATTGGTTAGTTATATCTGTTAATTAATGTTTCGTTATTGTTTATATTGACACTAGTTCATTGTTTTATGTTTTATCGTGTCATTTTTACTATATAAATGGAGAAAGAAAATGCAATATCAGCTTCAAATGTCTGTCCAACATATCGGCAACACACATCAGGGGTGAGTTAGATTGATGTCTAATTGGTATTGAAATCGGCCATAAACAGACTTCCTCAGTTGATCTCTAGCTTAAGACTTTTTTTGCTTGTGTGACAGAAGTAAATTAGTATAAACACAATGTTCTAATGAACTACATATAATAGATGGTGCTCTAAATTCTCAAGGCAAAATAATACAAGAAATGTAGGCAAGAAAGATCAAGGTTAGTAAGTTGAAAGCCTTTTAATAGCTCTGTACAGTGGATGCACATTATAGCATCTATTATTTATATATAATTGAAAATACAGTTATGATAGAGTTTGTGTACATCATCTTATATATAGTTATCATTATAACTATATTTGAATAATTTACTACACAGACATTTGTTTACAAGGAATGAGATTTTAATGAAGTTTATCAATTTTGAAAAGCTCATATTATAAAGGGGAGTGGCGGCCTAGTAGACGTTGAGCTTGGAATCCAGAGGTTCTGTGTTCGAGCCCCAATCCCACAGACTGCCACTCTGGGTCCCCGAGCAAAGTCCCTTACCTCCACACTGCTCCACAGGCGCCGCACAATGGCAGCCCTCTGCTCCCTAAGGGGATGGGTTAAATTCAGAGACTTCATTTCTTTGCTCTGTACTTGTGACAGTGTAATGACAATAAAAGCTGAAAAAAAAGTTTGAGCTTTGTTAACTTGTTATATAATGTTCAATAACTATTGAAATGAATTAATTGAAATACAGACAGGCATGCATGATGAAAGAAAAAAAGGGCACTTTCATTTAAATCTTCGAAGGTACGACCCCATTTATGTTTTTTTTTTTTTGCCAACAAATATACATTAAGCTAGATCTTAAATGAGATATTATAGACCTTAACAAGTCTTGGTCTGTTTTTTTTTTAAAATAATTTCTAAATTTCTGAATATAACACGGCTTAAAACATAAATATCTCTGCAGATTTCGCTAAGTCATTTCACACTTGACATCTTTCATCCTTGTGACTTGCGCTTGACATTTAACCCATGTAACTAGTCAGGTTACAGGTGTGACAATAGTTACTAGTCAGGGGGCTAAATAAAGTCAACTGAAGCATAAAATCAGCAAACCCTCACACCACCACATAATCAGTCAGGTTAATTTGATGGTAAATATGGACCTGAAGCCGAGAATGTTAACCAGTAGGTTTCTTTAAAACTAGCAGAATATCTTTATCATCTCAAGCTTCTGGAACCAGCCAGTAGGTACTTGTTGCCACAAAACATCTTAGCACATTAGGTATTTCCAAGGCCCCTAGACATCTGCACAGACATTTGCCCTCTGCTACCTGAATTTTTAATTTTATTCCCACTGTTGGATTACATATAATGCAGCTGTGCAAACATGAGGGATGAAAGTTGTAGTGAAATTACATTGCATAGCAATAATTACATTGATCATTTGCATTGAATGTTGACAGACTGTATTGTTCATTGATATTTAGTTTTACAGGAAATATTTATTGACTGGCTATTTGGATCAAACTGTTTTTTAAATGTTTTTTATGTATAGCACCTTTAGAAAAAAGGCAGGTTTCAGTCTGTTTCTTACTTCTAATTAGGAAAAATCTAGCCTTCTGATACCAACCTCGTATTGTGTGACCTAGTTACAATATTATAACAATATTATAATAATATATACTTGCTACATGAATGTTATATTTATCTGTTTAAACAACTGTATCCAAATACAAGGGCCATGGCAATGCTGAGCTATCCTAATATTGAGCAAAGTGGAGGGGCAAACAGGAGGCTGTCTTGAGTAGGTCTGTGTTTATGGAGTCCATTGGCAGTGGTACAAGTGATGTAACCAACAGAGAACCATATATTAAGAGCATACATTATTAAGTTGACATGTACTGTTTATGGCACATGTAAATGTCCTTACCTTCCCGTGTTTTGAGAGCTTCAGCCAGTTGCTATATTTGTGTGACTTTGCTTTTTTGTAGTTCTTTTTCGGAAGGATGTAGTCCCAATTTGACATTCATGTGCTTGTCCGCTGTGTAATGTTATGTGAGGTAAAGCCAAAGAGTGTGTGGAGTGAGCTCAGCAGTCCAGAGCTCCGTTCTTACCCAGAAAGGTGTTATAACTGTTGAACCCATTAAAGGTGAAGGGATAGGAGCAAGAAGCTACGATTTTTAGGTATTCTGATTGAGCCTGTCACTCCAAATACTGCTTAATAATATAGATAACAGTGATTATTCTGCTTTTTTTTACGTGCACTACCCAGTTAATCAAATATGCATCTTCATTGCCCTTTAACCTAATCATGCCTCATTCATCCCACCAGTGATCCTGCATTCATATTCTATTCCATCACAGAACATTGAATATTTGATATGTTGTTTCACTTCCTCCCTCCCTCTCCGTCTATCTGCCTGCCTGATCATGAACATACTTTTGCCTCCTGGATTTCTCTGTTTTGCCTTAACCACATTTGATGCTCATCTGGCTTCTGGTCTCTGAACATTGGCCTTGATTCTGCCTCCTAACTATCATCTGATCCCTAATCCTAATCCCAGGGTTTGTCAGGTTGTATGCTTCATGTGTTCGTTTCTGTGCCCTGACAACCGATTCAAGCCTGGTCATTACATTCTGTCACCTGTCTGTCGTTCTGTTCCCTGACCTCTGAGTGCTGCCTTTTCCCATTTTCCTAAAGAATTACACCTGTGTGCTTTGCTACTGGAGCTTCTGAAGTAAACTCACATGTCTTACCGAGGATTCACACTGACTACATATTAAACTTTCAGTGATAACACCCAGCTGTCAACGGAGGAACCAAAATTCACTTTCTCTGCTCTCCTACAGATTTTAAAAGGTAATTTGTGCTATTATTTTGATTATTCCCATCTTTAAGTTAATGTCCACTAACTTTACTCTCTTCCTCCGGGTGTTCCTGATTCTGCTGTTGGTAGTTTTGTGCTGATTCCTGAATTCTGTTTTTAATCAATTGTTTTATTGGCTGAATTTCCTGGTCCTCAAATCTACATATTACAGATTACAGCATGGAAATTTACTCATGGAAATGAGTAATCAAATTTTTTTGACATTAATGTCTTGATAAAACATTTGTTGGAAAAAGTGGTGGATTGATGCAGGGCTTTGCAAGAGAGTGGCCAGGGAATTTAATTTTGTAAGTATACAAGGTTTTAAGAGAAAAATTTTCCTTGGCAGAAACAAAATTAACCGCAGAGGGACTTAAAAAAAACAAGATAAATCAATGCTTTGGAGGAACCATAAAAAAAGCCCTGATCTCTGTCTCGTCATTTATCAATGGGCAGAGCTGAAGAGATGCGTGAACAGGGCGGTCTAAAAGCACAACTCATTAACATATTAGCCAAATCCATTAACCCAAGAATGAGCGCTGTAGTTTGCAAATATCTTTAGACTTTTTTTTTTATTTGGGGGGGTTGCTTAAATTCATAAGCCAAATATAGTATGAGATGTGAAGCTCAAAAATTTCAATATTTAGATAATTTTGATATTTTCATTATGTGTACCATGCTTGTAGACACTCTGGAAGCAGATGCTAATGGCTCAGTTGGTCTTTTTGCAAGCTAACCAGAGTATTAAATTAAATTTTACATTGAGTGTTCTGCTTTAATTGAAAAACAAGCACACACAGTCAAGCACGAGGTGCATCAGTTTCATAAAACCCCTCTTCACTAGTTAGAGAAAATTGGCACTCAATGCTATTCGAAGTGCAGCCAATCCTATTAGAGCTAGGGGCTTATTAACACTGAAATGCAATTATAATTCAGCAAGAAAAGACAGAGATTTGGGGAAAAATTCATGTCTTCAGAGCGAAGTATATTGTTGATGTCCTCTGTAAAAAAAGGTGACATGAATTCAGTTTAAGATGCCGGCTGGTCGTTAATGAAAGGAAGGGATTTAATCAGGTTGTCATAGAGAAATTTAAATGTTTAGATGGTTTGGACAGTTGGCTTACAGGTAAAAATGTTTTTCAATCTTTACTGAAGATTTAATTCTTTTTTTTTTTTTTTCCTCAAGTGTCCTTCCTGTTTTTGTTTTTTTTTTTGTTGGGAGTGGGGGTGGTGCTTAAGTTGGTGACTGAAAAAAAAAATTAACTTAAAATTATGTTATGTTTTATTGTTAATAGAATGGTGATTTACCTATGAAAAGGCATCAAAGTTTAACTTGAACCATTTAATTCAGTTAGGAAGATATGTTATATTTTCTCATGAAAATGCAAACAGATGTGAGATCATTAGCTGTCAATATCAGTGTTTTAAAGAACTGGCACTGACCAGCTTCTTCTTCTTAAAGGAAATAATTCTTAAGGCATGACATTATTACAATAAATCATTTGGGCAGTTGTGAGAAAATATAGGTTGTTTAGAACCAACTTGCTGCAGTTAATTCCCTGAACTCCTGTTTGTGTTTTGCTGGAATGAAACAGATGAAACCAAGAGAGAAATGGGGATAGAGGTATAAGGGAAATTAGTAACGTAATCCACAGCAGGATCAGAAGAGTGCTATTGGATTATATTTTGTTGCATCACAGCAAATGAAAGATGTTTTAGATCAAAGGCAGTGATTTTCACTGGGAGAATATGGAGATGCATTATTGAAAATTGAACAAAGCACACATGTGTGTTCTTGTGAGAGAGGGCCGTATTTGATGTCATAACTTGGGAAATGTAGCCTTCTCTATTCACCGGAGCTTGTAACCTAACCTAGGCCTTTCATTGTGTCTTTATTTGTTCGATTTCAAGGCAGGGACCTACAATTAAGCCGATCTTGAAATGGTATCAGGCTGTGACTGACGATAATTACCTGCTGTCTACACCATTAAGAATTTAATGTAATTTCAGATAGACTTTCCTGGAAGGAAGTAAAAGATCCAGATGAAAATGTAAATCATAAAAAGTATGCAGGAGGCAAAGGTTAAGATGTGCAAAAAAAATAAATAAATATATATATACATATGTATATATATTTGATTATTTCTTTTGATTATTTCAAACTGACTTTAAGCTGTATTATTACGATGGGGATCATTCAAGCTGTCAAGCATTTGTCTAGACTAACCCCCACCGTGCCCAGCTGTTTCTAGCTTTAAAAAAAAAAAAAAATCCAGATTAGGATTCATCTAACAGGGCAGATATCAAACCAACCCCTTGAAAATCAGATGAAGGGAACATTCGAGTACGAGGCTAACCAAGGTCAGCTAACCTATAGAATCTGATAATAAAACAAAGGAAAACCTCTTGAGGAAAAACTGTTTCTAGAAAATGTAAAAGGTTTAAAAGATTAGTGTTATTTGAAATGTCATACCAAAAGATCTCTGAAACTAGCAGGACACTGTTAAGATGGATGAAAAAGGCAGCACTGGTCTCAACTGATAAACACCACAGTACTTTTGTAGTGATCAGCAACTGCATAATCTATCCTAACATTAGTATGAGCAAAATATGCTCATTTAGTAAATATGAAAACCTTCATACTAGCAGTGAGGAAAACTTTGGGATTAGATTATAGGACACACACTGTGTTGCTGTGTGATCCTGTGAGTTATAAAACTGAGCCATGCTCCTCTAAAAAAAGGCTATTTTTTCCTAAATTACTGGTTCAAAAACTGTCTGCAAAAAAAAAAAAAAAAAAAAAAAGTATAAGTTCCGGAAATGCTAAGTCAGATGTATATGTTTGCCATGCTTTTTAAATATATGGTCAGAAAAATGTCCAACACTGACCTCTTTTTTTCCTCAGGGACAACTGTTCACAGCTCCTATTATAACCTCATCATCCCTCCTTCCATTTTCTTAAGTGTGGAAAATATTATAAACCAGCTGGTATTCCGTCGACCTGTGAGCATGTTGACACTAATATTCAGCTCAGGTATCTTATCACAGCTTCCTGACATCTTCATTACCTCTTCATTAAGTTTTTCTGCTAACAGTACTGCCACTCCAGTAGAACAGCACATTGTGAGAATAAAACCAACTGGAAAAACCCAATGAGCATTCTTTAGGACCTTGCTTTGGAAACCATATGGTGGTGATTATACTTAAACTATTTAAACCTGATTATAGAGTTGGAATATCTTGATAACATCCCAGTGGGCAAAAGATGTCAATTAAACATCAATTTAACATCAAACACCGATATCAAATTGTTATCAAAATTTGGTCAAAAAACGTAAATCAAATTGACATCAGTCCTTTGACATCAATTTGATGTATGTCAAATAATGATTTTATTTATGTCATTTTGACATTATTTCAATGTCAAGCTTTTGTAAAATTTCACTCAAATAATGATATTGATGTTATTTTGACATTGTTTTTAAGTCAAACATTTGAAAATAAAAACATTTAAAAATATGCACAGACGGAAAGATTCTGCAACGTTTTGTATTGCAAACAGACTTGGCTTCATTTGTGAAAGCCCTTTGGGAAACTCCTCCAACTCCCATTGTCATTGTGAACACTGCACACCATGAAATTGCATTTATGCCTCACCCGGGAGCAGTGTGGCGGGACGGTACCATGCTCAGGGTACCTCAGTCATGGAGGAGGATGGGGGAGCGCTGGTTAATTACTCCCCCCACCAACCTGGCGGGTCGGGAGTCGAACCGGTAACCTTTGGGATCCAAGTCTGACACCCTAACCGCTCTCCCACGACTGCCCGACATGTACTTAGATAAATGTGCCATCTCACGGGACCTTCATTAGGATTAAAAAAAAAAGTTCCTTTGAGAAGGAAATGGCCTAAACAAACCCAATTCTGTTTGAAATACAAGACAGCTGTATTGCAGTTCTGCAGTGTTTCATGCATGGCCTTTAAAATAGCAATTCTGTAAAGTATATTGTCAATAGTTCTAATATTAATCATTTTTGGATCATCTAAACTAAGTTGATGTTCTACAATTGCTATTTTTTCGGGTTGCAAAAAAAAAAATTTTTTTTATAAAAAATAAAATAAAATAATTGGTAATTCAAAAATGTTTTTTGAAATATAATGCATTTCCCCACTTTTGGTGGTCAAATGGTGCATGTATTTTCAGCATGAATAACACAACCAAGATTTTAATAGCTTCATGCTTGTTGCAAGTCCCTTATCCCAAGATGCTTTGTGACATCAATATGACATCAATTCAATACCTTATTCCCAGACATCAAATCAACGTCAATTTGATGTTAAGTTTTTGTGCAGAGATATTGTTTTAAGTTCAAATATGTTTATTAGCAATATGAGGCAGTATTTGGATGCTAGATTGATTTATTGGTTGGACCTTTTTACAACTATAAGCTTCTGTAGAATAATTATCATGGAAGTCAAAATCTTGACCAATCTTCAACATCAAATTGATGTAACGGTGCCCACTGGGATAAAGACTAAATTCAATTAAGCAAAATACACAAATATCATGTTACTGTGGGATACCTGAAAAAAAGATCAGATTCATTATTTATTAGCAAGGACCCTGCTCATGAGAGCAAAAATAACAACTTTCATTACCTTTTTTGTCCCAGCATATTAGGGCATAACCCCCCCCCCCCAAAAAAAAAATAAAAATCTCAAAGCAGAGAAGGAGAGAAATTGGACATAGTGAAGTAAGGCCTCCATTGTTTTTTGTTCAATTAATCATATCCAGCATGTGTTTGCACAGTGTGAAAAACAAATGAGAAATTATCCAGACACTATTCCAAATTAAGGGTTACTTGGCTTCAGGCCTTTCATGGTGTAGGCTTGACTGAAAAGTATCACTAGGGTATTGACTAGGCGTGACTGTGGTTGGCGAATGAGGTTAAGACAAAGAACCTAATTTTCAAAGGGTGCAGCAGGGTGCGTAATTTGCCTTATAATGAACTATGACGAATATCACTGACAAATGCATCAAAGCTTGTTTTAAAACTTGTCTGACTGTTCCTTGCAAAAAATAGTTTTACTGATGTAGAAAAAAAATCCCATAAGAATCCAGTTATACTTGTGTTTAAACATAAGGCAGATTAAATGCATTCTTTAGACGTCAAACCTTGTAATATCTTTCGCTCTTATTAAGGCACTTTCTATTATAACCTGTTAACATTGTGTCCACATCTGGTATGTCAATGCTATACAGCATCGTTCAGCCTATTTGTGTAATGCAGTTTGGCCAGTGGTGATTACTGAGGATTACACTGAGCTGATAGCTCCTGATGTGCTCTGTGCCTGCATGGCACACTTCCGTCCTGAAAAGCCTGTGATCACTTAAGAAGCTGCTTGGGTGAGCACATTGTGAGCACAGGTTTGTTTTGATGTTTGCTGCTTTGTAAAAGCCAAACAGGTTTCAGAGGTGCTTAATACAACAGAATTCCTCTCCGGGGAGTGTACATCCCGTTAATAAGAAAACACAGCGTCCTAAAGGCTTTGTGTCTCTACAGTTTTGACAGCAAACACAAGCAAGCACTTTACAGCACCTTCATAAACCAGAAGATTAGTTGCATTTTGGAGGCGAAAGTGTCATGTCTACTTTCACAATTTCCTCTGTGATATTTCAAATATTTGTACTGGTTTTGGCAGTAATAGTGCCACGTTTCAACTCAAAAAAGGTGAGGAAGTTGATTTGACCTTCCTGGCTATAGGGGTGTGTTTCCTTTAAAGTCTTACTTGGTGTTACCTCACCAGTTCTGACCTGTGCAGGTGATGACAGCTTTACAGGATCTTTAGCAATTTTGTCACCTGCATTGCGTGCAGTGTAATGCATTAATAATTTCTATACGAGATCAGAACTCTACATAAAGGTTTGGGTTAATTTCACTGACAATATCTAACTATAACCATTGAAATAGTGAGAGCTGTGAGCTCACTCAAAGTAACACATGCAGTTACGCTTTGTTAATTTGTATATTTATTAATCTGAAAACAATGTGCTAACATGGATATAAGTGAACCTCAATCTATTTGGTTGTATTATACACTGTTTATAGTATAGAGAGTAAATAAA
Source organism: Cyprinodon tularosa (assembly GCF_016077235.1). Classification (NCBI taxonomy): domain Eukaryota; kingdom Metazoa; phylum Chordata; class Actinopteri; order Cyprinodontiformes; family Cyprinodontidae; genus Cyprinodon; species Cyprinodon tularosa. The sequence goes on along the minus strand of NW_024039471.1, from coordinate 19,339 downwards.
TTACATTTAAGCTTTTTTTGATATGATAATGGATGTCACACAAACACAGTTTTGAATATGCAGGATATATGACACATACCAACATTGGATTGTATCCAATATATTATAAAAATAAATATCTTTAATAATTACTCTGATTTCTTCCTTCAAACATTTGCAGTGTATTTTACAGACACAATAACAATGGCATGATTCTTTAAATTAGATCCATGTATTTAACACTATGCACGTGTATGACAAAAAAGATAGAGAGAGAGTACAATTTATTTTCTTTGATAAATTTTTCAGCGACATTGGATGGTATTTTTTGTGAGAAAATATAACTGACAACAGATATGTTTCCCTTTTGCAAGTTATTTGTAGTTATTCCTATGCTGGTCAGATAAGTTTTAGATAAAAAAAAAACAAAACAAAAAACAACCAAAAAAGCTAAAAAAGGACCATACTTAAGCTTTTAACGGAATGTTTTTTTTTTAGCATGTCTGACATGGAACTCTTTTTAGGAGTGTCTTTGCAAGTTTTCAAAATTCGCAAATCAAGCGTATCCGAGAACCCTTTCTCCGACCATACAATTGAAGTGTTCCATAACAGAAATGCAATTGTTGCTGTATAAATATAGCTGTATATTTTCTTTAAAAAAATTATATACATTTAAAAATCTAAAGCTTCCATTGAATGATGGATAAATCTTTTCATGAGCTGATTTAATAAAATTGACTCTCCGTGCTGCCACTTCTTTTTCTATTTTCATACCAGTGCAAGTGTTACATGAAGTTGCAAAGTCTTTACAGTATTTACAAAGTAACTCCATTATATAATAATTTCCTCTCGTTGCTTTGTGTTAATGCCATCATCAATTTCTTCCTAAGAATTTTCTAATGTATCATGTGGAGAAACACAAAATTTATTTATTAACTTTGCATCTCGCAGCCTGAGAGGAAGGACCATTAATAACATTAAAATGGCCAAAGCAATAAGAGCGACTTAATGTAAGTGCTCTGCTTTGTACATTTGCAATTGTAAACATTCATGTAAACAGTGGTCATTTTGGAATATCCGCAAAAATGTTGATCACATTTTAGACATCTGCCTGAGTTTTCTGTTCAAATCATGTGTTGAGCCATTTTTCATTTTTAAAGGTGCTTCCACCTCTGATCTTTTGTGTCTTATCTTTTTGAATCTTTTACAGCATATATATGATATCAATATAACAACTAGAAAAAACAACCCCAGACATACCACTGAAAGAGCAATGAGGACAGAGCGACAGGGAAACAGTTCATATCTCTCAGGACCATCAGTCATCTGTCCACCGTACCAGGGCTTTTCTTCAACTTCTATGTCAGTGTCTCTGGTTAAAAGACTTTGGATGTAACTCTCGTTACTCACTGTTTCATTGACAAAGAAGTTAACTATGACAGTTGAGTAAAGTGGTTCAGGCTGGCCGTGATCAGTAACCTTCACCAGAAGGCTATAAAGCCCTCTGTTGCTGAGCTCTCGCATTAATGTTATATTTCCTGTTTGTGGGTCAATTGCGAATGACCCTGGCTCACCACCTTTCCTTTTAATGATACTGTAGGCAATTACTGCATTCATCCCTGTATCTTTGTCCACTGCATATACTTCTGCAATTGATGTTCCAGGTGCCGTACTGGGTAGCACTAGCATGTAGGACTGGTTGGACTGAGGGAAGAGGACAATTGGCGGGTTGTCATTTACATCCAACAAGAGCACTGTCACCATTGTAATAGAAGAGAGTGCTGGCACCCCACCATCAGCAGCCTCAATCCAAAGTTGGTATGTTCCTTGCTGTTCACGATCCAGAGGAGTCTTGGCCCTCAATGCACCGCGGCCAGTGTCTATCATGAAGATATCACTGCCATTGAGGATGGAAAGGGCTACCCATCCATTTTTACCAGCATCAGCATCTGTGACAGAGAGGACACCAATCTCCCCAAACCCTGGAAAGTTTTCTGGTACAAAGAAGGTAAAATCCTTATTAATAAAACGTGGACTGTTGTCGTTACGATCTAATACAGTCACCACCACTGTCGCGAGTGACTCTCTCCTGGGCGTCCCCTGATCTACTGCTCTAACTATGAACCGATATTTTTCTTTTTCCTCCCTGTCAAGAGATGTAGCAACAGTCAGAACCCCTGTGAGACGATCCACAGCAAAAATCCCAGGAGCATCACCTCCAAGGATGTAAATGACTTCTCCTCGGCCTTCACTGTCTGGATCTGAGGCTTGAAGTTGGGTAAGAAATGTGTTAGGTGAATTATTTTCCTCAATTGATATTTCCACCAAAGACTGTTGAAACACTGGTGCATTGTCATTCTCATCCAAAACTTGCACCTTTAGGAAAGTCTTTATGACCATACCCAGAGTTTTGTTAGCAACCACTATTAGCTCATATTCCTGTATCCTCTCATAGTCCAAAGTATCTGTTGTTTCTAGTAAATACTCGTTCTCTAACTGCTGATATGGGACAAGCCTGAAGGGACCATTCCCTTCCAAATAACAGTCTACCCTGTGGGTTTTGTCCATGTTTTTAATAGTAAAGAATGCTATTGGAGAAAAAGCTGGCTCAGACTCTTTCAGTGTCACCACTCCATCCTTTTCAGATGCAATGTACCGAGGTAGGATATCAGGGGGGCCGGTAACTAACTTTATGACATGGACACTTACAGTTGCAACCGCAGGGATGCAGCCGGGTCCATTGGCTAGAACAGTGAGTTTGTAGAATGTGGCTGTGGCAGAGTCTATTTTTCTGGCTAGCTTTATCCCTCCTGTAATTTTGTCCAAATGGAACAAACTTCTGGTGTCCCTTGGCACACGTTCACTGTAAGCGTAGCTGATCTCCGCATTAGTACCAAGGTCAGGGTCAAAAGCATGCAAACGTGCCAAATGTGTGCCTTTGCTTGTATTCCCATGCAGAGTAACATTAATTTGAGACTCTGTAAATTTAGGACAGTTATCATTAACATCTGTGATGGCAATTTTTAAAGTAGCTGCTCCAAGTAGAGGAGGGGTCCCTCCGTCTTCAGCAATGATATCTGTGATGTATTCATCTTGCGTCTCTCTGTCCAAAAAGTCTGTTATAATGAGGAATGGTGTCAGCTCACCTCCATCATTCTCCTCAACATCCAGAGTGAACACACCAAAGTCATTAACCAGCCAGTAGGTCTGGACCCCAAAGATTCCCAGGTCTGGGTCAACAGCTGATTGCTCCACTGCAAAACGTGAATTTATTTGTGCGTTTTCTGGGACAAACATGCAGATTTCATCCATGGGGAACTTTGGCCTGTTGTCGTTCACATCTTCAATCAAAAGCTTTACTTTGACAAGCTGAAAGTACTGCTGAGGTAACACAAACACATCCAGTGAAAAGAAGCATCCCTGCTTGTCTGAGCTGTAAGGACAGAGGGTCTCCCTGTCAATCTCAGCGGCAGATGTGTAAAGCTCCCCAGTAGTATTATTTATGTTTACATACTGCTCCGTGACCTTCTTTTGAGTGAGACTGAAGGAAAAGGGGGGCTCAACTGTAAAATCCAAACGTAAGTCTTCTCCAATAGCTCCAATGAAAGTCCCTTTGGGTAATCCCTCCTTTATTGTATAGATGAGCTCTTTTGCTTGACTGAAATTTGCCAAACAGGAGAGGGGGGAGGTGTACAGCATGAGGATGTAAAAACCCTGTAACACAAGAAAATAAAAGATCTGTCAGATCAATAAAGTAGAAAAAGTATTTTAATAACACCATGTGTTGATGGATTTGAGTTCAATATGAAATTATATATATATTTTTTTATATTTAGTTTTATAGTTTGTCACGTATAAGTAATATCTTATTACAAGCATTAGTTAAGAAGTTAAGTTTAAGTCATGGCTAAAAAAATACATATATTTGTTGATTAAATGTGTAACTGACTAACAAGAAAAATAAATATGTCTACATATCATATGAAAAAAAGATGTTTTTAATGAAAACAAAACAGTTGCACTGACCTTTGTCTAACAAAAAAAAAAAAAAAAAAGGAGAGTATAAAACTTACCCATATCCTTCCTTTTTTGCTGGGGTGCCTACTCCTTAACATGTTTATGACCTCGTCCAGCACTTTCCCCTTATTGCAGTAAGAGTGGCAACTTAACTAACTCAGGCATTTTGAGCTTTGAGCTGAGCAGACAGACCGCTGCCGAGTGCTTTGCCTTATTCCTCTCTGACTTGAACAAGTCATTCATCTCAGAGCTCGGTGAGGACACTCCCACTACATGCAAATCAGTACCTTGTACTAACCAATGAGAAGTGATAGCCAGTGGGAAATCTTGAGATGGCAGATTCCTCTTTCATGCATCCTGTCTAAACAAGTTGACAGAGACCTTTACTTTTCACACGCACCCAAGTCATAAGCAGCTGCATACCTTGTTTTCCTCAGGCAGAGTGAAAGCATATGATTACTAGCAGGGCTTATGATGGCATGAGAGACTGGGCAAGACAGGGAATATAAACAGCCAAGAGATTATTTTAAATTCAGCAGTAGTTAAAAACATTGTAGTTTAGAAAATTATTTGACTAAGGTACTAAAATACACATTTCTAGTAATGATAATCGCCTTTGACCATTTTGATTTGAATCGTTTTATAATTCATTATTCAAATAAGGAAACTTGCTTATAGATATGATGTGTCTTTTGTTGTATACTGTATGCATGCAAGCATCACAAAATGAAAGACATTATCACCAAGCCAGCAGAGACGAAACATGGCATCATAAGTGCTAGTGTGGTCTCACTCTGGATTGAGCCTCCAACTAAATCAAGCCCCTAATCCCCATGTGTTCTAAATGCCCGGCAAGCTGTTTGCCCGGATTGGAAGCATACTGCTCAGAGAAATTGAGTGATTGAAGTTCTTTGGACAAGGGCAGATTGAAACTGTAACTCACACTTATTTTGCCTTACAGTGGGCTAAATATATTCCTCCATTATGCATAATAGGAGACTTATGGTTGTGAAACACTAAAATCTGTGTAGTGTTGCGGGTATCCTTTGTTTTTTCTAATGTTTGAAATGCTCAGGCCACTACTTCAACATAGGTGAGAGTAGATTACATAGGACTAAATAATAAATGCATTTTTCATTCTGCATCGAGAACCTTTTTGGCCAAGCAGTGAGCCAAGAAATATTTCTGCAGAGACTTAAGGGAAAGAAGGCCAATGGGCCTTTGAGCATGGGAAAGCTACAGATCAGGCAGAGTTTGTGTTTAAATTCAGAGGCCCTAAGGTGTGCTCACTTATAGACAATGTTACAGTCTTTTGTTGCTGTCAGGTAATTTTTATTTGTTGACAGCTTTGTGTAGACTGTATTTCACCATGTGAATCCCCATCTCCAGATTTTGAGGTATCATATCGTAATGGAGACATAAATTCTTTTAATGTGAAATACTAAACATTTTATCATCTGAACATAGAGTTACACATGAGAGTAGTCTTACTTGTAACACTAAAACTATTTTTGGAAAGGCTAGTAGCTTGAAGGCACAAAATTTGTAGCTAATGGTTATCCATTAGCTTTGTATAACACATTGATCTACAATATCTACAATATTTTGGGGGTTTATTTAATGAATCTTAGTTTAAATAATTTTTCTATTATTATTACAACCTTAAAGGAAAACATTGAAAATGTAAATGTAAACATTTATTCTGTCTGAAATGTCAAGTACAAACTTTTAAGATGCAACAGACTCAAATTTTAGCATCACCTACTAGTTAGTGTGGGGATTAATGGTATCATAATGTTTGACGCAAAACAAGGGATTTAGTGAATCACTTTCTGGTTACTGATTAAGCAATATGCAATATCTTTTATTTCAGGTTTTAATGTATTTTTAGGTGTTAGGTTTTATTGTTTGAACAGTTATTTAAATGTTTTACTTCTTAAAATGTATACTTTCCTGATTTAGTTTTTTTATGCATAAACATCAATATTTGCATTCTTTACAAATTTTAATATTGATATAAATGATTTATTCACTTCCTTAAATAGTGGTAACCTTTTAAATGTACATTGGAATAAAATACAGACTGTAGCAGAACACAGCAGCAGCCAAGCTCTATAATGATAAGCTATTAATGGCCGGAAAAGGCAAAGTGCCGATGGAAAAGTTGACTGAGTTTTCTTGGACTATGATCTAATAAAGAAAAGGAAGTTAATATGAACATTGGAAGTGAAATGACATGTTGAACAGTCCAAATTGAGAAAGAAAAAGTGAAGAACAGCAATAGCAATTAACCCCTCCTTCACTTCAAAAAATTAGAAATAAAAATAATGTAAAAGAAGGCTGCTGTTTTAATTGTAACCTTTTCATTTTCTTTCATAAAAAATATGAAAAATGGGGAAGGAATCAACGTAGTAATACTTCACACACTTTGGAAAACACTTCTTTTTTTGCTGATAGATCAATAGTTTTAAAATGCACCTTTATTTATGTACTAAGGTACTGTTAAATATTGAATATAACAGATTCTGTGGGTCTCTAAGAATGTCTTGCTTTCGTCTCCCCCGATAACAACACGGAAAGGAATGGATTTGATTTTAAAAGGAGCACAAGTTTGGAATTAAACAGCATGCTAACCACAAAAGTAACTCATTTTCACATTTTAAAAACTTTAACAAGAAGACTATGAATAAAATGTAAATATCTGTAAATATCATTTTGCTGTGAATCAATCAATTACAATCTTAATACCTGTTGCAAAGGGACTCCCAAGATGTGGTACCTCTCAGGTCATACACAATTACATATTGCTATCAAGGGAAAGGAAGTGGAGGAGTATAAAAACCTCTATGTTCACCTGGACTTGAGAAAGAACTGTGAAGCCATCTTCAAGCAGAGACAATGCAGACTATACTTTTTGAGGAAGCTTAGGTCCTTCAGTGTTTGCAGCAAGATGCTGCAAATCTATTGTACTACTACTTCTATCTTGTACTGTGGAGAGTGTGATCTCTTCTGCCATATCTCCCGAGGAAGCAGCATCAGAGCAATGCACTACAAAGGTAAAACAGCACAGTGGTTGCACAGGAGGAAGGTGTTTGAGACAGTTTGAGCCACTCTGTCTTCCTCTGTCACTGTGTCCTTGGGCAAGACACCTCACCTGCCTTGCTTTCAGTTGGTGGTGAGAGAGCTAGAATGTACTGTAGCTTGCCAAAACAAGTGTGCGAATGTGTGTATAATGACTGAATTTAGTGTAAAGTGCGTTATGATCCTTGAACTTGATAAAACGCTATAAGTACAGGATATTTACCATTTAAAAGCTGATAAATCACATCAGCTTTGTTCTGGGAACTCATCTAGAACCTCTGAAGATGATTTCTCAAAGAAGAATTCTTCATGAAATTGACGACCCTGAGCATTCCTCCTACTACTGCCATTAACATCTACAAACAACATAGAAGAAACCTCTTTAAGAGTTACATCAAGATTAAATTTGTGTTTGATATTAATAAAGTAATTTTAATTGAGCTGAATACAGACATCAACCAAGGCTGACTCAAAGGGATTTGTGCTGAAAAAATCATCTTAAAAGTGAGTGGCTTGAGCTCGAAATCAGAGTGTTACCTCAGACAGAGGAGAGAAAAGCATCTTTGGCCATACAGGCGGAATTGTTTATCATACTGGCAACTGAGGAACTTAAGGAAAAAAGAAATCTACTGGGATGGAACTGAAACAATATTTTCTGCCCGCCCTCTAGCCCTGAATTCTTTGAGCGATAGCTCAATATAAGAAAAGAAGGAGATACCTTTTCCCAATGGGTCTTTTATCGTCACCCGTTTTATCATACAAAACTGGTTGAATGATAACCTCATGTATGTTCATTCATTATGTTAAAACATCTTATTCTAATTAAAATGTGTTGACTTCATAGCTTTACTTCATATTTTTGTTCATCCAGTTTGTAAACCATGCGTCTAATCAGTATATTTCTGTGAAAAGGATTAGTTTATTGATCATAAATGTACACTTTTATTCAAATAATAGCTCCTTGGTATTTCTATTGAAGGCTTTGGATGGAGTCTTTTTCTTGAAATAAATAAAGCACAGTTCTAATATTAGCCTAAAGTGCTAATATTTTCAAATGTATAATAACTGTTCTATGGGGAGAGAAATTAATCACGACCTGCTGATAACTGGATTGTTTAAAAATGGAAATGGTAATACTTTCTAAAATTTGGTTGAGGATCATCAAACAAACAAAACAAACAAATAAATAAATAAATAACACATCTGCAGACTCCATGAGCAGAGAAGTCCAGGCCTAGAGGCACTATCGCTCTAGTTTAATTACATTATTTGCTGCTATGAGTCTCTGTGAGATGAGGCTGTGTAATCTTTGTGCAGATTTTCTAACAGATGCTTGGTGTGTTTGTCTTTACATTTAATCAAACTGCTCCAAAGCTATTTTGATGTCAACAAGAACGCTTCATGTTAAGTAAGATGCACTTGACGGCGTGAGTGTTGGGACTTCAGTTTTATATAAACTTTTACTAAAAAGAAAAACAAATGAGAAAAACAGGAGCCATAGAAGGCACAACTCTTTTAATAACTTAAGCTAACTTCCATTGTCTTTCTGTGCTTTTACCTGTTGTTTTTTTTTTTTGTTATCTGGGTCAAAGTGGCTAAAATTTAAGCAGAGTTTGTGATACAACCAGTTCTGTAACATTGAAATCTAACTTTGGATTTGATATGCATCCTGGGATCAATGATGTAAGATGAGTGTGTCATATTTGCTATATTACTTTCCTATGACATCAGCATCTTGAGTTATTCCCTTTGTTATATTAAAGGATCAACAGACTGGGAATGAAAGGCTATTACTCCACCATAGTCAGGTAATTAATGAATTGATAAGAAAGTAGTTTACATTGGCTCAGATTAAGAAACATGTCGTGTATTTGGGAGGCTGAATTAGCCTAACGTGTAATCAGTTTTCCTAAAGCATTAGTTTGATTGGCAAAGGCATTGCTCTACTAAGTCAACATGGAAGGAATCCTATCAGTCCACATATTTTCACTGTGACAGAGTCAAGAATTTACCACAGGAGTTTGCTCTGTGGCTCCATTAAGCCGGGCATACACTGTACAATTTTTTTCAATCGTTGCACGCAACTAGAGCTCACAATGTATGATGACACCGCCGAGTTTCGTTGTGTTACTGGGATTTGCAGAGAGAAACAGACTGAGTTGTGCAGCTTTAAATAAAAAAAATAAATAAATAAAATACAAATCTAGTTAAACCTCTTTAAATTGTTGCATATCAGTACTAGTGTTGTGGCAATGCCATTTTTTGGCCCTGATCCAGATACCTGGCTGTGCAGTATCGGCCAATACCATACCGATACCATCTGGTTGCAATTGGTGTGTGTCTGTATATATGAAGAACTGCATACTACTTAGACTACTGACTGCATACTACAATAATTGCCATCATGGCTTTTTCAAGCTGCTGCCTACCTTTGTGAAGCAGGAAAAAGACTAATATAAAGTGAATCCAGTAGAACTGTTTATTGCCTAGCTGGAATGTGTGACAATAGTTGAATAAACTTTTGGCATTCAATATGGTATTGGTGCCCTGTTTGTTCCTACTCTCCGGTATGATACGACCATTTTAGTGCTGGATCTGTCATGAAGCGAGGACAGATGGACCCAGTATTCAGGAGAGACAGTCAGTAGGAAAGTTCAAAAGGTTTATTAAAATAAAACAAAAACGAAAGCGGAGCTGTGGCTCGCGGACACTACAGGCGGGGGGGCACCGCCCAATCTCAGACACTCTGGGGGAGAAACACAGGTAAGTGACCACGATCATCTGACAGAAGATTAACTGTGTTGGTCACTTACCTGGTTTAACAGTCCAGACCATGAGTGTCCCCAGTGCTGCAGTCCCAGAGGTGATGGTGGAAGCTGATCCTGGTGAGGGATCCAGAACAGACAGGAACAGGCAGGATCCAGATCAGACAGGAACAGAGACAGGTGGCAGGATCCAGACTTCCATGCATCCACAGGCTTCCAGGAGGGTTCAGAGTCTTACTGGGACCAGAAGCATGACCAGTTGGTCACGCACAGGAGCAGACAGGATCAGGTGCAGACAGGCAGGCACAGTGGAAGAGGGTAGCCAAGACAGGACGTGGAACCGGAACTTGAAGCAGACTTTAAACTGGTCTCCACCCAGGAGCCAGGCTTACTTAGATAAAAACTGAACCTCCCCCCATAATGAGCCAAAAACCCAGAGGACTCCGCAGGGGAGGAACAGTGGACGATCAGGAGACGAGACAAACACTAAAACCCTCTTTCCACTGGCAGCCAGGATCCAGGACATGAACCAAATAAAAACTGAACAGAAAGACTGACAGAAAGCCCCTGCCTGATACTGGTATCGGTGCAACAATAATCAATACGCAAACTGTGCTCTATAAGTCATAAATCAAAAACCTTGCTAAGCATGCTTCCTTTTACCACAACTACAAATCAGTGAACACAACTGCCCAAACTGCTGCTTTAAGTCACAAATTCACCTTTACAAGTTACACCTCTGCTTACACTTTCCCTTCAAAATCTGATGGAGTAGAACAATAACGATGACTTGTGGCTAGATCAGATAATTGCACAGCAGAGGGCGACCTGTTTGGTCAGTCTGCACTAATTGTATTTCCATACATATAGGGCCCACCGCCATGCTCCCTTCAGACCCGACCCCACCTTGGTAGACTTGGATATATGTATTACATTTTCACACGTTTTAAGGTTTCCATGCTGTAAATATGAAATTTCAAAGCACAAATACCTCCTTTCCAGTCGGTGGCAATAATGCACTCAGAGTTGATCCCCAAGGTTTCTATTGCATAACTACTTCTAGTTTGTAAAGGGTAACAGCTTTACAAGGTTGGGGGTTGTAGATATTACTATAGGAGCTGCCATTTATGATTTGTTTTTGTAAATTTGTAAGTTGTTCTTGCTGCAAAATAAAACTTTTATAAATTGGAACCTAATTTCTAAGCTTGTATTTAGACAAAAATAACTTCTGATTTAACATGTATGATTCAGTTGAGATGATCTAATGAAAACCTTACCTTTATTCATGTTGAGTTCATGCAATATTCAACATTTTTGGAAAGAATTGTTTAGACATTTTGCCGACTGAAACCCATATTGATCACGAAAAATAAAATAAATAAATGGTCCATAAATAGACATACTGAAATGTTGTTATTGCCAACATTGTCAGCATACAATTATAAACTAAATATTAAAAATGACCCTTAGCACAGACCTAACTGTTGGTATCTCTCTGAATATTATGATGAAAAACAACATTTTCCTAAAAGAGCCAACATGTCCCTCTGTGTCATGTAAATAGATTTAATTGCTACCTGTAAATTGCCTTATCGTTATTTAAATGTGTGGGTATTAAAGAGAGTGACTGGGTGAACATGGCTATAGTGTGAAGTATTCTAAGTGGTCAGTGTGACAATAAAAATGTGCTATATTAATGCAATCCATTTACAATAAAAGAGGTCCCTAATTAAAATCAGAGAATGTTGAATTGTTATGCTCTACAAAATAATTAATTTCTATTTCACTTAAGGGGCATTATGATGTCCTTTTACCCTTTATAAAGCATGAACATTTGTTGTGATGATTTGAACTGCACTAGTCCTTGCTCTGTCACTGCCATCTACTGGTTGAATTAACATTAAAATTAAATGTACACAATCAGTTTTGTTTCAATCATTAACTGCACAGAGAAAAAGTTGTTTAAGATTCTCCTTCAAGCACAGCAAAGATACGCATTTTGAATTAAATAGAAAAGTTTTGAATGTTGACTTTTTTCCCTGAAGCAGTTTGAGACCTTCAGATATTAGGAGTTATAATCAAAGCTTAAAACCTAACGAGGGGATAAAGGGGTATTTTTCCTGTAAATACCCAATATTTTTAAAGTGAAAAAACCGCAAAGGTAAAGTGCTTTTAAATGTTGCTGCGGCTCGCCTTTATGGAGCTACTTTGGTGGAAAATTGAACCGTTCAAACATACTTCACAAAAGCTGAACCCCAAATGGACCATTTATCTTAGGCAAAGGAATAACTAAAAAAAAAAAAAACAAACCCCCCAAAAAAGAACTTTCCCATCTTGCTTGGCTAACACTTCCCTGCTGCTGCTTCTCACCGTCACTGTTTGCTCCCATACAAGTTCTCCCTTTATGCTCTTGTCAGCTGTTGAAAATTCATCTTAGCACAAATGTGTGAAAGTTCATCCAGAGCTGTGAGACAGAAACAGGGTAGGAGTATGAGATATCACCAAAAACCTTGCAAGCTTGCATTTGATAGGCAGACAGATAAAGGGGAAAAAAGATGGAAAGCGTTAATCCTCACAGTTGTGTGAATGCGCCTCGATGCTCCTGCAGGTGCAGGCTGGATACATTATTGAGAACAGGTGCTGTGGTAGAATGTATGTGTATGTCCCTCACAGCTGCGGTCAGGGAGATTACTAGCCAGGCTTCCTTGTAATGAAGTTTCTATCGATTGGCCCACCACAGCTTCTTGTTTTTGCCTGCTAACAGTGTGACTTTTTTAGAGCCTCGGTTTGAGGTTTCTGAGTACATCATTTAAGGAATAAAATTGAATTTCGAAGAGAGGTTCGATTTGTTGATGGTTAATAATTGCTTGCTGACTACTTATACATCCACATCTCAAATTCATGTCTTTTTTCCCTTTTTATAGCAGAATAAAAAAATCAATCCTTCCTTGTACGCAATCCACCATTGTTCTTCATCCGTTATAGTGCAGTAGCAGCTAAAAGATGTAATAATGCAAAGATAATTAGTTTTAGGTTGAAAGAGTTAACAGCTTGCAAATGTTATTATAACATTTCCTTCAGCCACTTTCACAGCTTTTACAATTTTGTATGTATATGTGTATATTTCCATCACACATGACTACAAGGAGGAATATTAAATATTTTACACTGCAGTTTCCTTAGTTTGAATTGAGCATACTGTTTTTTTTATTAAAGGTTAAGTAATTAGATATTTGTGCATTAATAGATATATACATGTCAAAATGTGTCAGAATATCAACAGACTATTGTTTGGTATTATTACATTATTGATTTAGACCAGAGCATATACTCTATAATATATATCTGCATTTGGTCTCAATGGTAGCTCTGTTTAAATGTATATTTTATGGATGTACAGAAATTATTCCCTGAAAGGCCTTTTGCACATATTCATGTTGTGACTTTCATTTTGTCCCATTTATATTAAAAATAGACTTTTGTTGACAGTTATCCTACCGCATATAAAGCTGTTAAAGGAAAAACATAGACTGGGCATAGACCATACTTTTAGTAATTTTGAATGTGTTTTTGGGTCAAACTTACCTTGAGAAATATGCCAAAGTTTCAGCTTTGGTTTGATCAGAACAAGACACATTTTTCACAAGTATTGTTTTGTCTGGATTCTAGTTTGCAAAAGAAAAGCTTTGGTTTCACAACCTTACTCCTTGCTCTGGATATATAGCGAAAACATAAGATTGTTGTCATATAAACAGTAGAACCAGAGTTAGGCCAAATTTTGTGCAGCTTCATCACTATTGCTCCTGGCAGCCTGACTCTGATATTCAATGAGGTTGGGTGCTATTACCTGTTATCAACCCTATATGCCGATCCATTCGGGGGGGGGGGGCTGCCTCTGTATGACAAACTAAGGCAGTGTTTGCTCTGGAGCATGTTGGCAGGAACTGGGAGGTAGAGGGGACAGTGAATAAGAGGGAGACGTTTCGTAGAACTTGTTAGTTCAACCTGGTTTCCCTCTGGGGAAATGCTGCACAGACTGGGCTTTATCTGTGGAACTCCTTGCTGCAACTAAAAAGACCTGTGATCTCTACAAGATGGGTGTCTGTCTTTTCTCTTTAGTAAAGCTTTTTTTTCCATATTTTTTTTCCAGTTGAATTTAAAACTATAAATAATGGCAAAGCACGGATACAGAATTAAAAGGATCTATTATTGTCTTCAACTAAATCTGAAGACAATTTTACATTCAAACATTTTAAAACCTTTCAAATTTTGTATTTTGACAGAGACATAGTCGCCTCACTGAATGTGCTATTTTTAATATTATATATTATCAAAAACGTAATGAAAAAAATACTGCCTCTGTAAACAATATGCTGTAGACACACAAATACCTAAAGCTCCGTGTGGTGCTTGATGTCCTAACCTGACAGTGCATTGAAGGTCGTGCATGGCCGCAGCTGCTGATACACAGAGGTGATGAATATCCTGTATTTTCTATAATACTGTGCCAAACAGATATGAAGCTTAAACCTTGTTTACTTGAAGAGCATAAGAATAGGAAGGAAATGTTGCTTTTTATGTAACGTTAAAGATCTGTGTACCCAACATGCTGCCTTAGTTTTACAAAAAAACAATACATAACATGTATTCTTCTACAATGGTCACTTGTAATGGTGTGCAGAGTTGACAGAAAACATCCCAAAGATCAATGGGCAGGTAACCTTCATGATAGGTTAACGATAAAGGTTAGAGGCTAATGGGAAAACTGTCCCAAACTGACTGGGAGTTGACAGCAGTACATATGGCAATGTGTTTCAGAAGTGCTGAATGCACAGCACCTGGTATCTTGGAGAAGCACAATGTCCCAGTGGAGGACTGCAGACCATTGCAGTAACTCGAGAGGAGAAAACGATGGATTTAATATTGAAACGTTTTTTTTCAAAAGCAATAATATAAAGGCACAATAGGCTTAGACTTAGACTACTTTTATTGTCAGAAAAGTTTTGGACAAGAAAATGTTCATTTTGTACAGTTTTCAGACAGTAAATGAGCAGCATATTAGCAGTGAAATGAACATTTCCATTTCAGTGCAGCAATGATCGAATGTAAACAGTGTGGGAGAAAAACATGGTGCAAAACGCATTGAAGTTCAGAGCAGTTCAAAGACATTTAAGGTGCAAAAATGTAGTAGAAAAATATTTTTTGAGTTGAGTTCTTTTTGGTTTGGTGTTGTCAATTGTGATGTAGAGTCTGTGATTTGATATAGTTTTTTTGCCCAACGGTACAGCTCTCTGATGGCAATGGGGAAAAAGCTGTTGCAGAATCTCCTGGAGCTGCAGCAGATGCTACAAAGCGTCTTCACAGAGGGCAGCAGGGTGAACAGTCCACGGTGGGGTTGTGAGGGGTCACTGATGATGTTACCGGCTCGGGACACGCAGCGCTGGGATGAAATGTCTTTAATGGAGGGAAGAGGAGTCCCAATGATCATCTCTGCTGTTCTGTTCTCACCACTCTTTTCACCTTATTCCAGTCTGAGGCGCTGCAGCCTCCACCCCACATAGTGAGACAGCTGGTCAGAACGCTCTATATGGTGCTTCTGTAGAAGGTCGTGAGGATGGATGGGGGCAGGTGGGCTCTCATCATCCAGGCGCAGGAAGTACATGTTCTTTTGTGCCCTTTTGACCAGTGAGGTGGTGTTTTCAATCCAGGAGAGGGTGTCTGTGATGTGCACCCCCCAGGAATATGGTGCTGTTGACAACCTCTACAGCTGAGCTATTTATGAGCAGGAAAAGCATAAAGGTTAATTAAAAAATAAATAAATGTTAATCTAACACAGGGTTAGGAGAGTAAAAAGTAAAAAGAAAATCTATTTGGTTAAGCACCCACAATGCATGGAATGTACATATTAAACAACTTAACATTGTTCTTAGTAAATATGTTTTTTAATGTTCTGAAAAGAAATATGTAAAATTTGTGGACTAAAGAAAATGATCAGGACACAAAAAATAAGCATACATGAAGTTGAGTTAAAATAAGAATGACATAGGGATTGTTAAAGCATTGTTCAATATGTCTTCTGTACGGAGAATCTTGTCTGATCTCCACTTCTCTTTATATATTTAAGTTGTTAGTTAATTTGGCAATTGTTAGCAGCTTGGTTTTCTTTCTCTGTAACTTATTAACTTACTATCTTTTCCAGAAAAGAGACTCCGTTAGTGCACTTCAAGGTAATTTTTTACTATTCAAAGCAACTGTGCACATTTTGTGCATGTGTGTTTATGCACAGCAGAAAACATAATATGATATAATGTATATTATAAATGAAAATAAAAATAAACTAAAATAACCCTAACCCATGTTTCCCTTTTTTAAGGCTTATCCACTAAAGTAAGAAACCTTAAATTGCTCATGCATGCAACTTGTGGGCATGTTCCTGGTAATTTACTAAGATTGCTTGCAAAATTGATAACAGGTACAAAAGTGGTGCTGACATTCCTATTTTGATCAGGATTTTGGTCTGTTACTATCTGTCACTGTGGAGAGTTTTCACAGTGGATTTATTTGACATGTCCCAACGGCAGCTGCAATCTGCAGAAGCACTGCAGACAACTGACAGATATAAATACTATGTGGAGAAGATGCAGGCAGAGCTGTAGAGAAAGGGCATTCTCTGATAATCAGAAATGAAAAAAAAAATGATTGAATGACTTGGTGGCAAAAACCTAGAAGAAAAAGCCTTTGGCTTCTGGATCCTTTCCACTGTCGCAACCAGTCAAGGTCATTATTACATTTTCAGAAAGTATTGTTCTAATGTATTTTATTAATTTTTTTAAATTACAATTTTACAATGTTTAGTTTATAAAAAGTTAATATTGTCTTTGATATAATATTGTTTATTTTATAGATAATAAGGAAAAGCATAACAACAAAACAGATGGCGAACCTTTTATTTTATCTTTTATCAGTAATCACTTCTAATGTTGCAGAAGCCACCAATAATGTCGCAAAGGTTTAGTCAAACGTATAAAGAGCAACAATAGTGGGGAAAAACATGCAGTTTGTCTCTCAAACACTAACAACTGACCCTTGTTATGTAGCCACTTAAGATAAAATTGTTGTTTTACATTTTACTTACTTTTACTCAACAGAATGAAACACATTAACATTTGGAATCAGACCACATGTTGTTTACTTCATTACTTTGGTTGAATTACACTGCCATCTAAAACGAGCGAGTAGGGGAGTGTTGTGAAGGTATGCTGCTGAGACTATGGGGAGAAAAAGCAGAGAAACAGCAGCAGTTAGAGACAGACAGAAAGAGAAGGAAACTGTGGATGTCCCCATCGCTACATTTTATATTATACTTAACTGTAACTTAGCTGACCATCCCAAAATTGCTCTTGAAAAACCTCTTATGTATTTTACACTCCAAAAATGTATGGGAACTTCCAACTTTAGTTTTAAGGTATAGTGGAGGATGTTCTTTTTCCGAGTGGATCATCAAAATATAACCTAATTGTCAGTCATTCTGGTGATATTTTACGTAAGGCCGTCCCTTGTGCTCGTCCCCATTTTCACTTACCAGTGGTGAGTCTGACATAGTGGAAAAAATTGCAAACTGTCACAGCCTTGGTTTGTTATGTTTTCTTTTGAGTATTCAGTTTTACTTTGCTCCTTGTTTTCTAATTTTATTGGTTTAATTCTTATTTTGTTGTGTTTTCTGGTTATTTTTCAGTTTTCAGGTTTTTATTTGTTGCCCTCTGCTGCTCTGTTGTGTTCTCCTTTTTCCCTAGCTCCTTTCCAGTCTGCTCTGTTCACACCTGCTCCCAATCTGCTCGTTAGTCCTCTCTTTGTTCAGTGTCAGTGCTGGTTCCTCGTCTAACTTCCTCCAACTCCGTCTCACTGTGTCTTCCTCGTCGTGATTGTTTCCCCCTGATGTCTCCTTGGTTTCTGGTTTGTTTGACTTTTTCCATGTTTCATTTTTGATATTTGGATTCCCGCCTCAGCTGTCTGTTTACCTTTAATTAAATCCACAAGAAACTTCCCTCTGCCTCCCTGCCTCTGCATTTGGGTCCTCAAACCACAACCAAACTCTTAAACAAATCTTCCTTAGGAAAGTAAGCTTGTATGAGTGATGCAAACAAGAGTGTGCACAGGGAGAAATGGGCTCATGCATGCTCTCGCACGCATTTAATAGTTATTTCCTCTTGGGAGCGGGTACAGGGTTGTGCATGTGCAATTTTTTTGTGGAGAGGATGGGTCTTTCTAAAATTCGCGAAAATCCTCCGCAATACATTTAAGTTTCAATCCATCACATTGGGGAAGGTAGGTTAATAAATTTGGCATATTCTACTCATAGATCATATGTTTAATCTGTGCTTCTATGTTTGTTTTGCCCTTCCTTCTTTTTTCAAACTTCAGTTGGCCTTGGCAGCAGGCCCCTAACACTGTGTCTGGTTCTGCTCGAAGTTCATTCCTGTTAAAAGGTAGTGTTCCTCTCCACTGTCACAGCATACCTGATTGCTGTGAGGGATTGCGGCAGAGTCATTAACACAATGTAAGCAAATGTCTGCTGTGTGGGTAAGAATCAGTTCCTGCAGAATCAGTAACTCAGTGCTATCAACTGATTTTCCTAATCATATACAGAAATTTTACACAAATCTGTAGATCAGATTTGTTTGAGTCATTAAGTTTGAAAATGTTTTTAGACATGAAAACCTTTAATGTGTCATTGCATTTGATTTATTTGAGATTAATTTGAGCAGGAATTGTGAACCTAACCTGGCATTAGCCAGATTGATATGTGTTGTTTAAGAGCTGTGATGCATCACATTCTTGATTTGTGTCACAACTAGTTAATTGTTCTTGTTATGCCATATGCCATGGTCATACTTTTTGGACAGTGGGAACCAGTGTCCATATTTCATCCTGATAGGATGACCAGAGAAGAAAACGCAGCTTTGGTAAATAACAGCTGGGGGACTTCTGCAGTCCCCCCTTTTTCAACAAAAGCAGCCACCAGCAAGTCACATGGGAGCCACCAGAGGTGTGAAAACCTACCCCCCTCCCCGTGAAGACAGAGAAAACCACAGAGCACACAGGATTCTGCCTCTTTTCTCTTTCTCCCTCCTCTGATCCAGCCTGCTTCTGCTCCTGCGCTCAAAGCTGGGGCCCACTGTGGCCCACAGTGGAGATGCGGGCCCCAGGGGAACCAGATCCCCAGAACCATAGAGGATAAGTCGAACCCTTCAGAACCAAACTGCTGCAAACAGAACTTTTGCAACACATTTCTCTTGAGTTTCAGAACTTACAGAGCCAAACTGGATGAGGAGCATGCCCTGGTGTGAGACTGAGAGGACCCCTGCTGTGAGACTGAGACAAAGAATCCCTGACTGCAGAGCTGCAAAACTGGATGAAACTCAAGCTTTCCAAATGGACATGAAAAAAGGTTTGCAGGTCTGGCATGATTAGGGACAGAACAAGAAATGTGTCTTTTG